>NW_026057582.1:108243832-108409809 GCF_023721935.1 Panthera uncia | reverse complement strand
AAAAAAAAAAAAAGAACGTTGAAAAAAAAATTTAAAAAAAAAAAAAAAAAAAAAAAGAGAGAGAGAGAGAGAGAGAGAGAGAGAGAGATTCCCGCAATCTGGCTGGACAGGAATATGGAGGAACTTCCTACGGGCAGGGCCAGCACTAACCAGTTAGCACTCTGCCCCACATCGGAGAGGGAATCCCACATCTGGCAGACCCCATTATTGTGGGACGGATCATTTTCCAAACCCGTTGTTAATTAACAGTTGTCATTAACATTTGTCTGTCATTAACAGTTGTCTGGCAAATGTCTGGCCAATGGAGGGGTGTCTCTGGGTTCTGTTCCCCTAGGCCCAAGAGAGTGGGATTAAAAGTGAATAAATGAAATGTTATTAAGACACCAGGGAGTTGGTAAAACAAGGCCAGGGCTATTTTTTTCCTGCAGTCCCCGGACTTCATTTACAACCACCGATACTTTGTCTAGGTGGGGCTCGGGAGGTGGACAGGGCTCCTGTAGACAAGTTCCAACTCCGTGGCCCTCTCGTCTCCCCCGCCCCCTCACCTTTTTGTTTGAAATTTACCCTCCAAGCATCTTGGTCCTTGGCATCCCTTCTGATAGGACAGAATTGAAATAAAGGAGATGAAGCTCTTTTCAGAGCCAATAAAGCAAATCTGGCCACACGTCTTAGGTGGGAGGAGATGAAAAAAATCATTGGAGAAATGGGCTTGGGGAGAACCAGGGTCCCTGCCCACCATTTAAGGATAAGGGCTGACCCTTGAACCCCCATGACAGCGTATCTAGGGAGCTCTCATCTCAAGGAGTCCTCAGCCTCACCAGAAGTGGCCCAAGGGTCCCTCCTCCAGCCAGTGCCCGACCCATGTCCCTAGACAGAGAGGAAAGGCGCTCTCCCAGCAGGTGGAAGTCCTCTGGCTCTGACAGCTCCTCTCCAGCACATCACTTCTTTAATGGCGGTGAGCTCAGGTTCCCCTGGAGAGTCACCCAGCCTCTGAGTGAGGCGCCCCGAGCTTCTGGTTTGGGATGTCCGGGGGCCTGAGAATCTGAGAATTCCCAGATAATGCTAAATGCTGATGCTCCAGGGGCCACACCTGAGAACCAAGACTCCTGGCCCCACTGCAGCCGCCTGAACGAGACGAAGACACGCTCCCCTCCTTGGCACAGCCCCTGCCATCTATCAGCCTCGGGGCCATCTGCACTCGGTCTGTCTTGTTCCTCTCCAGGGCTGCCCTCGATGTCCATTTAATCCTGGGATTTCATCTTCGGGGTAATAACGGGACTCCCTAGGCCCCGTAGCCCATAGGAATGCCTTAGAATCCTAGATGCACCTGTTCTCCATCCTCCCATCCTACCTGGCCATTTGCTGGCTACGTACATCCTGGCCTCCATTGCCTTACAGTTTCACTTCCCTTGGCCTGCTCCTAGAGAAGCCCCTGGGGAATTGCGTCTCTCCATGCCCCTGCTTCCCCTTCGAGACCGCATGCACTGGCGTCCTGGTGGCAGGGAGACAACGGGGCTGCCGCGCACTCACCGATGTAGTCGAAGCGTCCAGGCGCCAGGCGCTCTGGCAGGTGTGCGGAGTAGAAGAAAGAGGCCAGGAGGGTCATGGCCGTGTGCTTCTGGTGGTACAAGGCGGCTTCATTCTGCGCACCGTCCCCCGAAAGCAGGAACAGCTGCAGGGATTCAGAGGAACATCAGGTCTCGAGAGGAGGCCCCCTTCCTTCTCATCACCTGAAGCCATCTCTGCACACGCGTGCGGGCACCACGGGCCAAGGCCCTCACCTCCTTGGTCTGTGACTTGGAAGGGGAACTCTCAGGGACCGTGGGAGCAGAATTCCTATTCCTTTTTTTTTTTATATTAAAAAAAATTTTTTTAGGTTTATTTAGAGAGAGAGAGAGTGCAGGGGAGGGGCAGAGAGAAAGGGAGAGAGAGAATCCCAAGCAGGCTCCGCACTGTTAGCACAGAGCCCAGTGCGGGGCTCAAAGTCACAAACTGCGAGATTATGACCTGGGCCGAAATCAAGAGTCGGACACTTAACCGACTGTGGCACCTATAGGTGCCCCTTAATATTTTTTTTAATGTTTATTCATTTTTGTGTGAGAGAGAGACAGAGCGCAAATAGGGGAGGGGCAGAGAGAACAAAAGAGACCCAGAATCCGAAGCAGGCTCCCAGGCTCTGAGCTGTCAGCACAGAGCCCGAACCGGGGCTCGAACTCACAAACCATGAGATCATGACCTGAGCCGAAGTCAGATGCTTAACCAACTGAGCCACCCAGGCTCCCCCACAATTCTGACTGTGATCTTTTGAGAGACCCAAGGCAACTGTATTTTATTTTATTTTTTCTCCCCGCAGGGCAGCTGTATTTTAATCCTCCAAATGCCCATAAAGCCTTTTGGGTTATTTAATTACCAAAGAAAAGGAAAGAAATCAAGGAAGGAAGAGAAAGGAAAAGAAAAATCCTACTAGATCTATTTGCTACTCTTTTGTCTGGGGGTAAAATGTAAGTATAGTAAAAAGTGGTCTAGTCACCCTTGAACTCACTTCTCACCAGCGCATCCCCTGATTTCAAGCTCCTAATTAAGGCTTTAAAGCCTAGAAATCCCTGGAAGGCCTTTCTGAGTCATCAAAACGTGTTAATTACAGCCATTATCCTGTTTGAGAGCTAAGTATAGTTTTTGTATTATCATTATAATGACAGCAGCCATCACTTACCTAGGGCACTAAGCCAGCCTTTTATTTGCACAATTTCATCACAGCCTCAACAACTACCGAAACATCCCACTTTGCGGATGAGGAAGCTGGGCCAGAGGGTGACTTGCAAACCACTAATCAGCAGTGAAGTCAGGCTGTGGATCCAGGCAGGCTGATTCCAGAACCGGTGCTCGTCAACCTCCCCGCTCGAGATCAGACCTCCCCGCCCCTCCTCCGCCCGGTCTGACTCAGCTGGTGCTCCTAATAACGCAGACCTGTGCTATGCGATTTGGTGGCATGTGGGAACAGCTTGCTCTCTGCTCTGGTTTCCTATGGGTGTTCTGTGTCGTCGAGGAAGGAGTCAGGGGAATGGGCCGCACCCACGCCTCTGGGTCTCCCCCCACCCCAGGCTCACACAGGTGGCACCGGCTCTGGCCCTCCCCTTCGGTCCCTGACTTGCGCATCAAACTTCAAGCTGCCCCTGGGAGGGAAACTCCACTCACTGGGTGCAGGCCCTCTGCCGGGCATTGCTGAGCCCTCCGATCTGCTGATTTGATTAAGCCCCTCTACCCCTCTGTGTGGGAGAGGATGTCAGCCTCATTAACAGATGAGGAAACCGAGGCTCAGAGAGATCAGGTGCATTCCCTAAGGTCACAGAGCCAGTGCGTGCTGGGATTTGAACTCAGGTCCATCCAATTTGTGAGTGCCTCTCCCCTTTCTTGTGTCCCTCCTACACCCCCTTCCTTCATGTTCTCCAATTCCCATCTATCTTGCGACCTTCATTTATCCTTTTTCCTTCGCTGCTAGTATGTTAGTTGATGATAATACAGAATAAATGCATTTAGTGGCCACTTGCCACGAGCCAGCAATCTCATGTAATCTTCCCCGCAGTCTGATGAAAGCAGGTGTTATTACCATGCCCATTTTACAGAGGGGGACATCAAGGCACAGAGATGGTACATAACTGGCCCAAAGTCTTACAGCGAGTACGTATTAGAGATTTGCCTCCAGAGCCTGCTTTCCTGGTCACCCCACTAAACCCCAGGCTGCCTCCCCTTCCCAGCCCTCCACGACTGCGTCTGAGCCCCCAGTCAGTGCTGGCCATTGATGCATCCCCTGTGGTTTGCCAGGGCCTTCATTCTCCTGCTGTGTCCTAACTACTAAGGGACCCCCTGAGTCGTGCCTCCCACGTCCGTCCCTCACAGTGACCAGCATGGCGCTCCGAGCCCCAGGAGCTCAGGAAACAATAGATTCCCTGGTGTTGCCAACAGGCAGAGAAAAGACGGAGCCGGGCCCTTACCCTGTAGAAGATGGGAAGGGAGTCCCAGGTGTAGGGATAAGCAAAGGCAAGGACGCGAAGCATCTTGCAGAGCCCGGGCTTCTGGATTTCAAGAAACCTAAAGCGGGGAAGGAAAGGGGGAAGACGTTGGACCGAAAACGGTTTCCGTGAATGACACACGTGCACGCACATGACAAATTACTGAGGGCAGGTCGTCCGCAGAAGAGAAGTCTTTTTGTGCAACCTCCTCCGGAGGCCAGTGGCTCCCCCTCGATGGGCCTCTTCCACTTCTCCCAGCCCGACGGGAGTGACTCTGCCTTCGAGGAGAAAGGGTCTCAGGGGAAACCATCTCCTGGGGCGCATCGTTAGAGGCAACGGTGTCCAAAGAAGCCAGGGAGGAGGTATTGGACTGGGAAGGCCCTCTGGGAGGCAAGTTGTCAAACTGCCAAAGGGCCTTTTAGAAGTCCAGCAGCAACCAGGGTGGGCAGACGTTGGGGGGTGTGGGGGGCCCCCAGCCCGGGCTCCGGGGGCGAGCACGGCTGTGAAGGAGCCGATGTCAGCTGCCCCGTGTGCGTGCTGTGCCAAAGCCCTTGGTTCGGTGAAGTCTTTAATGACTTTGAGAGACTTCCGGAATACTTGGTACCACACACAGGGACGCTGGCCTGGGGAAACCGAGTAAACGTGGCCTTTCCCCCTCGTTCAGCAACACCCCGACCCGCCTCCAGTCCCAAGAGGAAGCCAACGTTAAAATGAGCGATGCTGGGGCGCCTGGGTGGCGCAGTCGGTTAAGCGTCCGACTTCAGCCAGGTCACGATCTTGCGGTCCGTGAGTTCGAGCCCCGCGTCAGGCTCTGGGCTGATGGCTCGGAGCCTGGAGCCTGTTTCCGATTCTGTGTCTCCCTCTCTCTCTCCCCCTCCCCCGTTCATGCTCTGTCTCTCTCTGTCCCAAAAATAAATAAAAAACGTTGAAAAAAAAAATTAAAAAAAAAAAAAATGAGCGATGCTGACCGTGGCAAAGACAGGTAGGTCCTCCTGGACAGAATGCGATGGGGCCTCTGCTGGCTCGGGGCCGGCAGCGCAGGGTGTGGGGACTCTGGCAGCACAAATGGCAGGCTGGACGCTGGGAGGACGTGAGAGGAGCGAGGAGAATGTCCACATAAAACCAGAGCCCTGAACTGGGGCTCAGGCGAGGGAGGGCTCACGCCCCGGGCCAGGGGGCTGTCGAGGCAGGGTAGCAGGGCAGGACCCCGCTTGGGTACCACTGGGTATCAGTGGGGGGGCGGGGCCCTCCCTCAGTGCCCCCAGGGCTGCAGGGCGAGGCCAGAGGTCCCCACAAAGGTGGGGTGCAGAGTCAGGGCGCCAGGGCTGGTGGGGTGGCCGTCCTGGTGCAGCCAGTAAGGCAGTGGAGGCATTTGGCCCCTCTCAGCCCTTCCTGACAGTCCTGCCCCTCGTCACGCTCTCTGGCGAGAATGGAGTCTGCTCCCCACCCCTGGTCCCCAGACCCCCCAGTCCCAGCCCACAAGCCTGCCCTTTCCTCCACCAAACACAATCTGCCTCTCTGCTCAGCCCGCACCCATCTCCCCACTCAGCCAGGTTCTTCCTGTCGCTACAGGCTGGTGCCATCACCTGTCACCTGCTGTCCCCCTGGCCACTGTGTCATGTCTAGCCCTCAGGAATGCCAAGCATGAGGATCCCTGCTCCAGAATAAGAGGCAGAGAAGCCCCACAGCCTCCAGCGATAGGCTCCGACTGCTCTCAAGCCCATGGCAGCATGTGTCCCCTTTCCTGACCCTGTCCTACATCAGACAAGCACATGGCGGGCGCTGGGTAGAGAAGGAAGACAAGCTCCAGGAAAAGGAGGGAAAGAAACAAGGGACAGCAACTTACATCCCCCCGCAAACAGGAACCCCAGCCCTGGGAGTAAACCACCTACCCTGGGAGAGGGGAAGAGACACCGTGCCATGATTTCACACGCAGTTTCTGACCTGGACACCCTGGGTTCGAATCCTGCCTCTGCCCTTCATGATCATGTGACCCCGGCAGGTGAGGTAACCTCTGCGCCCCTCTGAATCCTCGTGTGTGACACAGGGCCGACAACCCTACCCCCTCACGGGCTTGTTGCAAGCATCTGATGAGATGATACTTAACGAGGGAGCTTATTCACATCACAGAGGAACACTCACGAAATGGAAGCTTTTACTAAAATGTGTGTCGTGGGATTCATTCTCTCCCCGTCCCCATCTTATAGCTACGCCGTAAGGAAAATGGGCACAGCCAGGTTCTGGGTGATTTGCCTAGAGTCAGAGGAGCTGGTAAGAGGCAAAGCTAGGACTGACACCCTGGGCCGTCTGGCTTCCACGTTTCACACCACCGCCCCTCCGGCAGGCTGAGCAGGCCTCAGACCACAACCCAGCCTTCATCCTAGCCTGTACCCTCTGCCCCAGGGAGCAGCTGGGGCACACGCCCACTGCCCCAACAGCCAGAGTCCATCTCAATAGCATTCACGGTCTCCTGGCAAACCCGACCGCACGCCTGCTCCCTCCTGCCCCGTGCACGGCACGGCCTACCCTTCCTGAGTTAGGAGAGGCTCGCCATTAAACGCTCTTTATGGCTCACCATAAAGCACGCTCTTTCTGTGACCACTTACACAGGAGGAAAGCTGGCTGTGGCCGGCGAGGGCCATCCCCCAAACCATGGATTTCCCGTGACTTGAGACAACATTTCGCCCGGCCTGACAAAGTGCTTTCCCGGGGGCAAACGAACCAGCCTCTCCAGCTGCAAAGCCGAGTCTACAGGGAGAAAAAAGGAGAAAAAGCAGAGCAGAAGAGAGACAGCAACAGAGAATAAAAGGCAGAAGGGCCAGCAGCCACAGACAGGGGCCTCCCACTACTAAGGTGCAGTTCCATATTTAGCCATAGGGTGTCGCTCCATCCAGAGATTCCCGGAAGGAGGGGTGGGAGCCACAGAATCCTCAGGAAAGCACCGGATGCCCCACCTGGTCTCCAAAGCCCCACCTGGTCAGACAGTCCCTACACCACAGAGTTGAGAGGCCAGTTTACAGGGAGTCAGGCCTCAGCTGCCTAGAACCAGGTTGGCAGGCAACACTGGATTTTTTTGGCAGAAGCCTTTATCAGGAGAGGGTCGATACGATACCAGTCTGTTCTAAAACCTGATAAATCTTGTTGCAACAAAGCCAGCAGGATTTGCAAGCAAGTTCTGGAACGGGTGCCTGAAACGGGTGAGCTTTTGGCAACGTTCTATTGCAGAGGCCGTGTGCGTGTATGTGTGTGCGCTGTGGTTACAGCTGTTCTGTTGTGGGAGCGACATCACAGGAATGTGGACGTTTCCACATGCTGGGCCCTGGCCCCGGTAGCACTGTCATCTGGCTGAGCCCTCCGACCTCCAGAGGTGTCTGAGAACCACTCACTGCTGAGCCTCCTGCCTCCAGCTCTGACCTCCAAACCCTCTCCTGGGCCTTCTCTGTGCCGCTCTTGGCTGCCACAGTACCAAAGCCACAGGATGGCTCTCACGGTGCAGCTCACTTTCCGTCTGGGATGAAAAGTCACCCCTCTCCCTCACAGCACTGCCCATAGGGCATTCCACTGAGCAAGTATCTGTCCAAAAAGCCGACTGCTGGGTGCCTTGGATGCGTGGATAGAAAGTACCTACACGGACTTGTAACATACAGCAAACTCTGTGGGATCAACGTGCCTTAAGGGAGTGAGGACACCTTTCTGGGCTTCTGGGTGGTCAGCAGGATGAGCAAGCGAGGTCTCCGTCACCCCACTTTGCTCCAAGAGCCACATAGAGATCACGCATTCTCCCATCTCCTTTCTCAAGTGCTACCGAGGAAGAAAGCAGTTTTCTGGAATATTCATTTGAACAAGAGGCCATGATCATAGGGACCAGAAACCCAGTCAGGGGAGTCCCCGGTTCTCTACGTGGAGATTTACCTTAAAGACATGCACTGTGATGGAATGAATGCCACTTAGACCGTGATACTCCGGTAAGGACGGAAATAACTAAAAACTACTCGCGAGGTTCACGGTCTACTTCCTGCCCAGGGAAGACGACGGTGGTTCTCTGCCACTCCTGGCCACGCCATGGACTGATGGCGCAGGAGGCCAAGGTCGGGTGGGCTTGGGGGAGGGGGAAGGCAAGGAGAGAAATCTTGGAAAAGACTCCGAAGCTCCGGCATTGTAGAACACCCAAACCAGACAGGACCCAGAAACATCCTCTCAGATGCCCTTGCTTGTATAGACACTGGAGCCAGAGGCCACACGGCAAGTCTGTGAAATCGGGGCCTCCGGGGGGGGGCCCTGGCCCTCCTCTCCACCTGCTTCTCCTGAAGTTAATAGGGGCTGAGTCACCCCCCGCCCTGGGCACAAGTCCTCTTTCTTGCTCCTCAGACACTGAAGACCAAGAAGGAAATGAAAACATGAAAGGAGAGAGGACCAGGTGAGAAGGGAGCCCAAAGGGCCCTCAGATGGGGCATCCCACCCTGTCTGTGGGCCCCCTTCTCTGTT
The DNA here is from genome assembly GCF_023721935.1 of Panthera uncia. NCBI lineage: Eukaryota > Metazoa > Chordata > Mammalia > Carnivora > Felidae > Panthera > Panthera uncia. Next base: position 108,401,314 of record NW_026057582.1, on the reverse strand, counting down.
TCTCTTCCAGCACCACCTTCCTCCCATCCCCACGGCAGCAGCTGCTACCACACCAGGAAGCCCCTCAGCTCCAAAGTGGAGTCCATGGAACTGGCCTCCTACAAAGATCACTGTCCTTCACGAGCACAGGGCCAGTCCTCAGAAGGACACGTGAGGCACCTCAGATCCTGGCAGCTGCTGAGACCCTCTCCAGCCACTCTCCTCCTTCCAGCTGTGCAGGCAACTTCCGGCGACTCCTTGCTGCCTCCCAGTACTATCCTCTCTGGCCCCCTTACCCTACCCAGGCCGTTCGCTCTGCCCAAGAGGCCCATCCCCTATCTCCAGCTAATACTCAGTCCTAGTACCATTTTGCAGAACTTTGTGTATCCAAGCAGGTGTCATCTTATATTCTCATTGTTTATGTTGCCTTCTGTAATGCTATACTCTAAATTCCATTTCCTCTGGCCGTTAGAGGAAATGATGAGTCCACCTGGCCTTTGCGGGGGTCTGCAGTCTGCTTCAACCACTGCACTGGGTGCTCTCTGAGGGTAAGGGCTGTGCCTTTCTCCTCCTGGTATTCCCAGATCTTAACATGATGCCTGGAGTAGGGCAGGCATTTAAGGAATGTTGGGTGGTTGGTTGGTTAGCCGGCTGGCTGGCTGGATGAATGGGTGAATGGATGGATGGATAGATGCATGGACGGATGGACAAGTAGGGGGTAGATGGGTAGTGGATGGATGGGTGAATGGATGGATAGATGCATGGATGGACGGACAAGTAGGAGGTAGATGGGTAGCGGATGGATGGTTGAGTGAGTGGATGGGTGGATGGATGGATGGATGGTTGGGTAGGTGGATGGGTGAATGGGTGGGCAGATGGATGGGTAGGTGGTGGTTGGGTAGGGGGAATGGTGGATAGGAAGGTGGATGGATGGATGCATGGATGGATGAATGGATAGACGGATAGATGGAATAGCGACAGATGTGCCCCAGAAGTAAACAGAGATAATCCATTTCATTGACAAGGGAGAAGCCTCCAAGCACAAGCATCAAGAGATTCCTAGCCAGCCTGCCCTGCCAAATGAGTTTGTCAAAAGGTAACAGGTATGCCACATCCAGAAGACCCATTTGTTATAAACAACCCGGGTGGATCCCTGGTTAGAAGGAAACAATCTACCCTGGTGGCTTATAGGTGATTCAGAAAGCTTAAAAAAAGGTGGCGGGGGGGGGGGGGGAGCAAATGTTTTGAGAATTTGCACTGGGAGTTCCTAGGAAAGCAGTCCTGGATCATTAACTCTGGGACAATTTGTTTGACACTCATGGAAACTTCCTTGCACCCTTGCGGCCCACAGTGCTCACCTCCCTCCAATCCTAACTACACAGCCTAGCAGGAGCTAACCAGACAGGGCTGTGACTCATCCAAGGACCAGAGCTAGGTGTGTGTGTGTGTGCATCCCCGGTCCCTTGCCTCGAGGTCATGCTTCGCGTCTCGTGGGCGGTGGCTGGCATCCTTGTTACTTTTCTGTGAGTGTTAAGCCTTGTCTCACCCGAGGCAGGGACCCACCCACTCCTCTCTGTCACCCATGCAACCGTCACAGCGCCAGTCTGGCACAGAGGCTGCACTCCAGAAAGAGGCTTCTGCGTCCCTGGCAACGGAGTCCTCGAGGAAGTGGGGAGGAGGCGAGGATAAGCCCGTGACATCGGATTCAGTTTCTTACCCCCACGGGCAGACCCGATCTCCTCACAGCTTTAGGAGGCTTCTGCACTTCCAGGAGGGAAGAGACTTTATCCCCCACTCCCACCCCCAGGCTTCTGTCATGGGATGAGCAGCCCTAATGTTGAGACGGAGCCTAGAAATGAGACTCCCTCTGACTCAAAGCAACTCCACGCTTCCCACCCGTCTCAGGACAGGCAAGTAGAAGGCAGGTTGGGGCAAGTGGGTCTGCATGCTCTTTAAGAATCTATCCTTCCGTTTTTACAGAAAACCAGCCTGTCAAGTTTGGGAAAACGGGCCTACCTTCTGTGCCACGAAACCCCAGTGTCACCCAAGGAAAGGTGTAGCCACAATCATCGCAGAGAAGCGCCCCTCCCTCCGCCCCCGTCCCTCTCCTCCTGGGGAGGGGCAAGCGGATGGCTACAATTCTCTGAGCTGGTCCAATGGGGAGACCCCAACCAGCGCCCCAGAATCGAGACCGGGGGACGGAAGATGGGGCGCAACCTGCCAGCCTCCCACGAGAGCCCCCACCACTCCCCCACCCAGCACCCCGGCGGCATCCCGACAGGGCTAACACCCCAACACCGCCATCTGAGAGGTGTCCCAAATAATTTAAGCAAGAGGAAATTGAGGCGGTTCCTTTTCACAAAGGGCTGCATAAACCAGAGCTTTTAGCCACAAAACAGTGTCTCATGTATTCACACTCCAGTGAGCTTTCTTGAGTGAAAGGGAGAAACTAGAGAGAATCAGAGCCAGTGATCTGGGTGTGGCTCACAGCCATAGGGTTTCTCCAGGGACGCCGGGGACACTTGGGTGCCATCTGACAGCTTGACAGCTGGCACATATGTCTAGAGACGGGCCCGCTCAGTCACTGTTCGCCGACGGCCCACTGATGGGGCACCGCCTCTGGGCCAGCTGTTCCCACCACATTGCCTGTAACCCTTACCTCCATCTCACAAGGAGAGTAGTTCGGTTGGCCCCATTTTACAGATGAGCAAACTGAGGTTCAAGGAGGAGACGCAGCCTGCCCCGCAATAGGGCCAGCATGAAGCCAAGTGTGGAGTCCCCTTGAACACCCAGGCTTCGTGCCCATGAAGCGGGTCCTGCCAGCCGCGGGATGTCCGTGTGGACCTGAGCCCCCAGGCTTCCGAGAGCCCTTCCACTGAGCCTCCCCCGCCCTCTGAGGTGCAGCGGCCGGGTACCTGGAGTAGCAGGAGAGGCCGGTGCTGATGATGGTGTTCAGCACGGCCAGGGGCACGTAGTAGTCATGGAAGGTGGTGTTCACCATCACGTTGGGGATCGAATAGGCAGAGTAAGCGATGGCTGAGCCTGGGGAAGAAAAACCAGCTTTGGGCGGGAAGCCAGGATGCAGCACAGTCTGGACTCCTCGGGAAGACCAACCCCAGCATCTGGCTGAGCCCTCATTATCCCCAGGGACCATGAGCGTCCTGCCGCCATACCTTGCCTGCGCCACCGCCCCTCCCAGAACATCCTCCCTCTCCTCCCTGCCTACCCCAATCCTACCCTGAGAACTTAGTATGAGCCCAGCATGGCCCCCCCGGGGCTTTACACACGTTGACTCGCAGAACGTTTACAATCAATCACCCTGTGACATAAATCCTGCACTCATCCTCATGTACAGATGATGAGACGGAGGCACAGAGAGGTCTAGCAACCCACCTGGGGGGGGCACCCAGCTAGAAAGCGGCAAAGCCAAGCTTCAGCCTGAGGCAGCTCAGTGAAAGCCCCCACTGTTAACCACATGCCGTGGCCCACGAGGACCCCTCCACGTGCTCAGATTTGCTCTGAGTGTGCACATCTCACCTGCCGATGACGCGGGGTGCCCCCGTGGGAAGGTGGATGTGGCAGGGAGGGAGGGCCCTTGCCGAGGCGAGGCATATCGCGCCAGTGTGCTGGGGGACTGGCCAGCTCACGGGCGGGTATGAGAGGCTAGGCTTGGTGTTCCGTTGCCTTAGGTCTGGGAGTCTGTGACAGAGGGGTTACCAGGGGCCCTTGAGAGACCTGTCTGCTGCAGCTTTTACTTGAAAGAACAGGGGAGATCGCTGTCCTTTTCAAAGGGGCCAGGTGTGTCCATGGGCCTGGCCCAGAAGCCCTCTCCAGCCACCCTTACCAGGTCTCCTCTGGGAGGGGAGAAGACAGTCACGGACCTGTCAGCCCAGGGCCTCAGGGGTCAGCGCTAAGCTCACCTGTTATTCCAAAGATCTAGAGAACGGTGAAATCCCGGCTCAAGGCTGAAGCAGGCCTGGGCCACACAGGTTCACCTCTGCCTCTGACCCCATTTAACAGATGGGAGTCTGATAAAGCCAAGGGGTGTTCCCACTTGGGGAAAAGAGCCGAGATAGGATTTCAGCTGGGAACTGACTCCCGGGGCACAAACTCTTCCTCGGCCTGATACACCCGGGGGCTCCATCTGGACCAGGATGCACTTGCTTGGCGGGAGGCCAAGGTGCACGCAAGCTCCGTGGGTGGGACAAGAGCAGGGGAACCTCAGACCCTGCCCCCAACCGCGGGGGGGAAACGAAATGACTTCCAATAAGAAATACACGTTTGGTCTCCTCCACTGTTCCTGGCACAGAGCTCCTAAAACCCCTGGAATGTCCTAAGCGAGGACCGCCACAAAGGTGTCTCTCGTTCTGTTAATGAGATGACTTTGGAAAGCCCCTTCAGGATGGGGCCTGGATTTCTGGAGACCAACCCTGTCACCAGAGGGTTGGAAGCCTCAGTCCCGCACCCCCGACGCCCGGGAGGGGAGAGGGGCTGGAGGTGAAATCAACGGTAACTAATGAAGTCTCCATAAAAAACCAAAGGGAGAGGTTCGGCGAGCTTCCGGGTGGGTGAACACGTGGAGATTCAGGGAGAGGGGCGTGCTCGGTGGGCGTAGAAGCTCCAGGCCCCTCCCCAGGCCCTACCCTGGGCGTCTCTCCTGGGCGTCTCTTCTATCCGGCTGTCCCTGAGTTACAGTCTTTTATAACAGACCAGTAATCCAGTGCGTAAAGTGTTTCTCTGAGTTCTGTGAGCCGGGGTCACTGAAGCCTTGGGTCTATAGCCAGTCTGTCAAAGGCACAGGTAACAACCTGGGCTTGAGACAGGTGTCTGAAGGGGGTGGGGGGAAGGGGTGGTCAGTCTTATGGGACTGAGCCCTTAACCTGTGGGAACAGTATCAGAAATGAGTTGAACTATAGGGCGCCCAGCTGGTATCTGAGAATTGCTTGGTGCCGTGGGGAACCGCACCCCTCCACGCATACACGCATTGTAAATGGTGCTCAGACCCCTTTAGGGGGCTTTCCAGGGAGCAGGAGTAGAGGCACCTTTGGATTCCAGGCTAAGGAAAGGAAACATCCTCTTTGAGGCAATAGGGAGCCACGGAAGGTTTCCGAGCGAGGGATTGAGATGGCCAAAACCTAGTGAAATTGCACAGGATGACCTAGAGAGAGGAACAGCTGGAAACCAGGGAGGAAGTGGGAGCAAATGCCATCCGGGGGGGGGGGGGTACTGAGGGTTTCCACACGGGCAGGAGAGGCGGCTGCAGACAAAGGGGCAGGGAGGCCGAGGTAGAATCCGTAGGCTCTCTCCACGGACTAGACCTCCCTTCTGTATTCCCTGAACCGCTCCCCATCAGGCACTGGGCCACAGGCTGGAAAGCCAAATGCGAAGGAACAATGTCCCATCCTCAGGGAGCCATTCTGAGCAAGGAGCAGCAATGAAGACATCACTGACCAGGCTGGGGCCCAGAGCCACATGGAGGGGCTCCCGGTCCGGGGGGCTTGGAGGGGGCCGTGGGTAGGGGCCGCTGAGGCTGCCGGGGCCGAGCCTTGAAGGCCCTGCAGGGAGGGAAAGAGGAAGTTCTCTGGTAAGGTCCTGTGTGGGGGCACCAGACACCCAGGAACTCTTACAAAGACAGAAAGCCAGTGACGGGAAGGGAGGCAGTTCGGGGGGAGGGGGGGGTGGCGGCTGACCCCTGGGGCTTGGGTTCTAACCCTGGCTCTGCCATTGGCAAGCTGTGCGACCTGAGTAACTCACTTCACGGCGCCTCATTATTCTTACCTACAGGGTGGGTACAGCGATGGCCCCCATCCCCGGGGACCGACGTCAGGGTTAAGGACATAATCGTGGTAATGGCTACCTTCCGATGCTTGCTCAGTGCCAGGCACTGTGGGGGGTGCTCCCCTTGGCTAAACTCATTTCACCTTCATCCCACCCTATGAGGGAGATAGGATGCCCATTTTGTGGCCCAGAGGACTGAGGCTTAGTGAGGTTCAGAAACGTGCCCGCGAGCATATAATGATTAAGAGGCGGGGGCGGCCGGGCCACAAGCTCCGCCTTGTGCTGCCCCCCCGTCGTGATGTGTGTCAGGGGCTCAGCACGCAGCCTGCTGTGTCGTGGTTTCTCCAAAATGCCTGCTCTTATCATGGGTCTGGGGCGGGTGATCAAGGGCTCCGGAAGCCTCTAGACTAAGGAGTGTGAACTTCCTCCGGGGTCACTGGGAATCCTGAAAGGTCTTAAGTGGGCAGGAGTGCCATATTGGGAGGTGTTAGAGAAGGCTCCCAGGAAGGAAGCTGGCTGGAGTCGGGGAGAAGCAGGAAGTGGAGGGGAGGCTGTTGTCATGGTGCAGGGGGAGAGGCAGGCAGGGGGGTGTGAGTGAAGCCCACGCCGGGGAGCGATTTGAAGAACGTGGGGTAGAGACTCACAGAACGGCGTGGACAGGATAGTGGAGTTGCACGGGCAGGGGCCTGAGAGGGAGGGGACTCGAGGGCTACGTACGGATTCGGACTTGGAAGACCGGGTGGGGGTGCGACCACCAGCCAGGTGAGTCACTGCAGGAGGGGAGCAGGTGTGCCCAGGGGGTGTTGGGGGGGGGGGGAATGAGGGCCGGACACGGCGTGGACCTCAGGTGGGCGGTAAACCAGAGATGGCTTTGGGAGTGCCCAGTCCAGAGGTGTTGGGGGATGGTGTGGGCACGAGGGAGATCACCCTAAAACGGGACCCCGCAGCAGCAGAGGCCCAAGGACTGATGGGGAGCTTGCCCGCTGACGGCAGAGCAGAGGAGGGGAGCCAGCAAAGGAGGGTGGGAACATGGAGAGGCCGAAGGAGAACGGGGGAGTGATGGGATGGGGGCCAGAGAAAGGGGAGTGGTTTGGGGCGCACGGCGGGGCTCCCCCCCCCCCACCCCGCATCAGAGGCTGGGAGAGCTCTCGGAAGAGCGGCCCATGAGGCCGCGGGGACCCGGCAGCCGGGAGGAGGCGGCGCCCTGGCCTAGGACAGCAGATTGCTTAGCTTGCCCAGATCTTGCAGGCCGACTGTTAAAACACGGCCAGCTCCACAAGCGTGCAATTAAACAAGCACGTTCGCAGAAGTAACGACTTCCAGTTAGTGCGTCTACCTAGAGTCTCTGCACAGACAAACTTACTGCCTGATGGTACACGACCGTGTGTCTCTCCCCGCCCGCGTTCAGGGACGTCTGGCTCCAAGTTAGCCGCGATGGGAGTCGTTTACGCCGCACGAGTCGGCCAACACCACAGAGCAGGGCCCTTGTCCCCAGACGATCGGTCGTTAGCATTTGCCAGCACACCCTTGGCCCGGCTGCTTACCGGACACTCACCGGGAACCCGGATGGGGCCCCGGCGTCCCCGTGACTCTTCCGCAAGCCCGGCAACGCCTTCCGGTGGCCCCAGCTCCCAGAGGAAGGGGCGAGGAGCTCGGCCCCGGGCAGGGGAGGAGAGCGCGGGCCCCCACGTACCCAGGCTGAAGAGGTTGACGGCACCGTAGTCCAGGAAGTAGCAGATGTGCCGGGCGTTCTTGGACATGGAGTTGAAGGTATGCGCACAGCTGGACGCAAGCGGGTACACGCAGCTGGTGCCCATGTACACAAACAGAGGCCAGGAGTAGCTGTCATTCCAGATGTCTGTCACGTACAAGGCGGTCACAAACCTCCACGCGAAGAACCTGGAACACAGCGCGGCCCACTCGACCTCTGCGGCGGGGGGGGGGGGGGCTCCCCTCGCACCCCCCACCCCTCCCCGGACTCTCCGTTGCCCTCCGTTGCCCTGGGACAACTGAACCCCGTGTGTTCTCACCTCGGTGAAACACCAGGCGGGACGGAGGGTGAGTGGGATCCTTTTGGGGTTGGAAGTGGGCAGGAGGGGCAAGAGGAGAGCATGTAGGTTCGTCTAGTCCGGTCTTCGCCCGGCCTTGTAAGCACAGAATCTCTCTTACAGCATCTTGCCCGAGTCCTTCATTGAGCTGACACCTGTCTCCCCTGAATCTCTCCATTGGGTCAGCCCTGGTTCCCCCTCAACGGGACCGCGGGAGAACAGCCTATCCCATACCCGAGGCAGTCTTCGTAACCCTCCCCCACCTCTTTGCACGTCACATTAAATAACCTCATGACACTCAGCCACTGCCCATAGGAGTGGTCGGCCTTGTCACCATCCCTGTGGTTTGTCTATGTCCCTTTGCAGGAAGGCTCTTCAAAGAGAAGCATCCTCCCGGGGTGGCGGTGGAGGGCGGGGGGGGGGGGGGGGTGCTTGAAAGTCTAGAAGCTGCCAGGACTTTTTTCTCCCTCCTCTCCATGCTATTCCCCCACTGCCACTGCAGCCCCCATTCTGAGTGGCCTGGTCCCATGCTGAGGCTCAGCTGAGCCTGGGTCTCTGGGCCCCACCTGTACACAGAGACACGGCACAGCTCTGCCTCCCGTCTGCCTCACCCGCGACCCGGGCAAGGGGGGCCCTGCCTGCAGAGTTGCCCTCCGCCACAAACCACTCCTTCTAGAAAGCCCGCCCCTCTGCCCACTGGCTCTCCCACAGAGGGAGACAACAAGGCATCTCCTGGCTACACTGGCCATCTTTCTCCTCCTGTCCCAGCAAACACAGGCCTTCAGCCATGTGCTGGTCTCACAACCTGTCTTATCACCTCAAGATGACTCCCCGGCCCCACTTGCCCAGGGCGTCTCTCAAACCCTCCCCGCTCCGCGTCACTCAGTGGTGACCGCCTCTCGGGGGCCTGGCAGTGGCAGGATGTCGTACGCAGCGGGGGGCCTCAGCCAGAGTGGCTCAGCTTTAGGACCGCCAAGAAGCCACCCCACAGGGATCTGAGCACCGGAGCTTAAGACGCACAAACAAGGATGGCCAGGCCAGCGCCCCTGGCGGCACAAACTTTAAAACAGCCGAAATCACCTGTGGTCCCTCCACGCAGCCCGAGAGGTTTGTGGCCAGATGGGGATTGGAGGGAAGAAAGCCAGGGCCGAGCAGCAGCAGGGAAAGCCTGGGGGCTGGGGGTGCTCACATCACCGGGGGGTGGGGGGGGGCTCTGAGAGGACCCACAAGAAGCAGGTGACCCGGCACCTCCAGGGAGAACAGGGGGCGGGGGAAGAGACCACCGCCATCCCCATCTGCAAATTCTAATTTATTAGCATTTAAAGTATTTTTTTTAATGTTTTAAATGTTTATTTTTTGAGAGAGAGACAGAGGGTGAGCGAGGGAGGAGCAGAGAGAGAGGGAGACACAGAATCCGAAGCGGGCTCCAGGCTCCGAGCTGTCAGCACAGAGCCTGATGCGGGGCTCGAACTCACGGACCGCGAGATCGTGACCTGAGCTGAAGTCGGATGCTTAACCGACTGAGCCACCCAGGCGCCCCTAATGTTTTAAATGTTTATTTATTTTTTGAGAGAGAGATAGAGGGTGAGTGAGGGAGGAGCAGAGAGAGAGGGAGACACAGAATCCGAAGCGGGCTCCAGGCTCCAAGCTGTCAGCACAGAGCCCGACGGCGGGGCTCGAACCCATGAACCACGAGATCATGACCTGAGCCGAAGTCGGCCGCTCAACCGACTGAGCCACCCGGGCGCCCCTGGAGCTCGTGACATTTTAACCAGGCGCTGGAGCAAGGGACGACTGGGGAGCCACCAGGAGCCCCTGAATCCTACCAGAGTCCGTGTGCTAAAGCTCGCCCAGCTATAGGCCCCAGCAACTCCCAGCTCCACGCCCATGTGCCATGGGGGCGTCCCCCAACATCCCAGCATGGAATCTCAGCCTTCCCAACCCACCCTGGGCTTTAACGAAGCCCCAGTCCCCGGGGCTCCCAAATGAGACGGCCGGTCAAGGGGGCTGCAAGGTACCAGAAGGGCAGCAAGTGAGTCCAGATGTTGAGGGTCTCATTGGTCATTTGGAAAAGGCTGAGGACGCAGGCCGTGGCGGAACTCTGCGGATGCCGGTAGCCAAAGAGGATGCCCTGCTCATGGAACACCTGCAGGGGGCGGAGAGAGAGGGGCACCGAGGTGAGGTGAGAGGGCGGCGAGAAAGTCTCAGGAGGGGCAGCTTTGGTAGCACCTAGTGTCCTCTCGGGCTGCGCGCTTGAACCCTGAAGCCTGGACCACTCGACCCCAAGTCCTTGAGCTGTCAAGCTGCTTCCCTCTCCCCGCTCCTCTCCTTCCCGTAAGTTCTAAAATCCTTCCAGATTTCCAGAAGCCCGCAGCGGCTGGAGGAGAGACGTTAAGAGCCGGACTCCCTTTGGGAGCCCAGCCCGTCTCTGCATTCCCAGGCACACTTACTCTTGTCATGAATATTGGCTGGTTTTGCACCCTCTGCCTGGGGCCTACAGCCCGGTCTTTGGGTGCCTTCCCGGTCGGAGGACGTATATGCTGTCTGCCTGAGCCGACATGCCCTGGATGTCAGGGGCTGGTGGGAAGATCTCTGCAGAAGATCCCCGCTCAGTGCCAGGATATATTCACCAAGGCGCTTCATAAAGGCCTTTTGATGATGAAGACGGTGATGGCATTAGCCTGGGACGCGGGCAGAGGGGAGGCTGCCACAGCTGGGCCTGCGCAAGGCCCCCCCCTCCCCCATTGTGCCGCACCTGGCAAGTCTCTTGGTCACCACCCCCCAGGGGAGAGAGTTGGGCTGGTCAGCTCACGTATGGGGGTCAACCCGCCCGGAGAGCTCCATTAGAGCCATTAAAAAGGGTAACTGTACGGGGCGCCCGGGTGGCTCCGTCGGTTAAGCATCCGACTTCAGCTCAGGTCATGATCTCGCGGTTCGTGAGTTCGAGCCCTGCGTCGGGCTCTGTGCTGACAGCTGGAGCCTGGAGCCTGCTTCGGATTCTGTGTCTCCCTCTCTCTCTGCCCCTCCCCCGCTCACGCTCGCTCACTCACTCCCCCTCAAAAATGAACACTAAAAAAAAAAATTTTTTTTAAGTACAAAATAGGTAACATGTACTATATCTCGAGGTTCTGAGTCAAGTGGAGAAAGTCAGGGGTTATTAGGATAAAGAGTCAAACCTGGGCCCCATGACCTTGAGCCAGCCACGCCTCTCAGGGCTTCAGCGTCCTCACCTATAAAACAGGGAGTACATTCCCTTCCTAGTTCAGTTCTGGGTTAAACTGGTCAACCAGGGGGAGGGGGACCCGTGAAGTTGGTTCATGGTCCAGTGGAAAAATACTATTTGAATTAGGTTTGGGTTTTAGCTGATTAAAGCGATTTGTTCCGGTTTCTGATTCACCGTTCAATTCTGCTGACGTCCCCGGTTTGCAGTGGACAGGCATCAGTCCCGGGCAGCAGAAATCCTGGCTCGCAGCTATGCATCTCCCCCCCCCCCCCCCCCCCCCCCCCCCCCGCCCAGGGCTGCTGACAAGGAGGCAGGTGGGCCCATGGACTTCAGCTCTGTACCCGTGAGAGGAGGGTGGCCGTGTCCAGTGGGCATACAACAGCCCTGCAGCGGAAACTGGGGGTCTATTGTCCGTCTCACATTACAGTCTTCCCTTAAAAAAAAATTTTTTTGGAGGGCGCCTGGGTGGCTCAGTCGGTTAAGTATCTGACTTTGGCTCAGATTCATGATCTCACAGTTCGTGAGTTCGAGCCCCGTGTCGGGCTCCGTGCGGACAGCTCGGATCCTGGAGCCTGCTTCGGATTCTGTTGTCTCCCTCTCTCTCTGCCCCTCCCCTGCTCCTGCTCTGCCTCGTCCTCTCAAATATAACATAAAACATAAAAAAAATTTTTTTCAAGTTTTTTTTTTTTTTTGAAGGCATTGGCCTCTTATGAAAATGTAAAAATTCCAGAAAGGAGCCATTGTTATTGATGATTCACTCCTTCACATGAATTAGTTTAGCAGATCTGTGCAGGAGGAGATCTCATGACGAGGGGCTCGCAGAGCGCTGGGCATGTGGGGGGCGGGGTGGTGGCACACAGGGCGGGGTTGGAGGACAGTCTGGACACAGGGCCCACAGGTGGGCAGTGGACGGACAGGAGGGGAGGGGGAGACCACCTACATCTTGCCCTGGGTGATTCGGGACGTGACTACTGTTCTCTCTTTGGATCAGAAGACGCTGACATAGTCCAAAGCCAGAGGGGAACAGACGGGCTGGGAAATTCACACTCTGGACAACCGGACCACACTTAGGAATCTTGCCCCAGACCTGGCGGGGTTACTTTACCACCAACGCCAGGATTGGTCCTATATTTAAAGAATCTCCTCTGACCTGCTATCCTGACCCCAGATAGGGATGGGAGGCCCACTAACCATGCTCTAGGGGCAGGATTTATTTTTTTTTTTAATTGTTTTAAATGCTTATTCTTGAGAGAGAGACCGAGACAGAGCGTGAGCGGGGGAGGGGCAGAGAGAGAGGGAGACACAGAATCCGAAGCGGGCTCCAGGCTCCGAGCTGTCAGCACAGAGCCCCACACGGGGCTTGAACTCACGAACTGTGGGACCATGACCTGAACTGAAGTCAGATGCTTAATCCACTGAGCCACCCAGGCGCCCCTATAGGGGCAGGATATAAAGCAGCCCCTCCAAAAAAAAAGAATAAAGACTGGATAAAAGAGAGGGAGTCCCTCAGCCCTAGAACAGCGATGTTCTGACCTGCCCCTACCCTCCTCAACTTGAACCTCAGTTTATTAGGCCAAAATGCTAGACGCACTCTTGCCCCGAGGCCCTCTGAACACGGGAAAGGAGCGGCATTCTCTCCATCTTCCCGCCCTGGCCTCAGCAAAGTGCTCTGCACAGAGTAGATCTTAAAAGAAGACACGCGACATAAATCTAAACAACCAATGGGACATTTGAAAACAATTTTGTATTCACACCCAGTCTAACCCCACAAGGCAAATTGCAATCATTGCCTTAGTGCTCCAGAGCTGGGTCTCATTTCCAAACAGCCCTAGGTTAGCAGGTGCTGGCTAATTTGCACGGCAGGATTGATTTGTAGGAATCCACCCCGCATCCCTAGTTGTGGGCTAGGCAATTTCATGTGAAATGAAATCAAATTGTGTGTGCAGCCTATTATTTAGAAGTGAGAGCCCCCAGGTACCCGGGGTGGAAGGACAAATCAGCGGGTTTTCCTCTTAGTGCCTGCCAAGGCTTGGCTTCCCGGAAAGACCCTGTGCACCTGCCAGTTGAGCCCGAAATTCCACTGTGACGATTTTAAACCCTTGGTTTTTCTAGCTATTAAACTGCAAATCACCTGGGGAAAATAATCCAACATTCCGGCTAGCGGTAAATAAGGGTGGATTCTGACAGCCAGCCAAGAGGGTCAGGCGCTGTCGGTGTGGCAACCTACATTTCCCGTCCAAATCTCAGGGAGTCCTCATGACCTTGGGAGGGAGAGCCTTTCATTGTCCCCATTTCACAGAAAAGGAAACTAAGGCCCGGGGAACTTAAGACATTTTCCCAAGCTCCCAGGAGTAGGGGGAGCAGATCTGAAAGCTGCATGCAGACCTCAGACTTCCCTTCCTTGGCCTCTTACACCTTCATTGCTGCTGCTCAGAAGGGCTCTTGTAGGAGACGAAGCGCTCATCTTTAGGCCTGTGTTGGGATTTGGACTGTCAGGTGCTTCTCTGAGCCTCTTTCTTCTTCTTCAGGGTTATAGGCTGTATCGTGTCCCCCACAAAACTCACATGTGGAGGCCCTAACCCCCCAGTAACTCAGATGTGACCGTATTTGGAGACAGGATTTTTTTATTTTGAGAGAGAGACTGAGCGTGAGCAGGGGAGGGGCAGAGAGAGAGGGAGACACAGAATCCGCAGCAGGCTCCAGGCTCCGAGCTGTCAGCACGGAGCCTGACGCGGGGCTCGAACCCACGAGACCGTGAGGTCATGGCCTGAGCCAAAACCAAGAGTCGGACACTCAACCGACTGAGCCACCCAGTCGCCGCCGGAGACAGGGATGATTCAAATGAGGCTATTAGGGTGGTCCTGGTCCAATCTGACTGGCGTCCCTCAGAAGAAGGGGAGACGGTAGGGGCGTGTGCAGAGGAACCACCACGTGAAGGGGCACCTGCAAGCCAAGGAGAGAGGCCCCAAGAGAACCAGCCCCACCAGCACCTTGACCTTGGACTTCCAGCCTCCAGAACTGTGAACTTCTGTTTGTCCAGCCAGTCTGTGGCACTTTGTCATGGCAGCCCGAGCTGGCCAAGACCGGCAGGGACACCGGGTGACAGTGTCCCTAAGTCAGCGCCCCTCAAACGCTCTTGTGCAGGTGTCGGCAGATCGCCTGGGGTTCTTACGGCGAATTCGGTGGGACTGGGGGAGAACGTGCACTTCTCGCAAGGTCCCGGGGCATGCCGCTGGTGACGCTGCCTCTGGTCACAGCCCGTCCCCCGCCTCCGCATCCGACGGTCACCTCCCTGCCCAGAATCCAATTCATTGCAAAAGGGGGACAAGATGCGCCTGAACACATGGGCATTAAAAGCCAGAGCGGGAGAGAGAGACCAGTGAGGAGTTCAGTGAGGTGTTTGTGGGCGGAAGGCACGGAGATTATGGAGAAGGAAAAGGGAAGGCCGCTAGCTGATGCATCAGTTATAACCTGCCATTTAGTGAGCGCCTGCAGGACTGAGCTGGACGCTAAGCCACTGGCTCGTGCAGGACGGGCCGTGCTGAGCCCTGGCAAGAGACAGCACTTAGGATCTCAATTAAAATACCATAAAACCGCTTATACACAAGTCACATGCAATTACGAGAACCACAAATACATTGAAGTGACAGCCAACCGTTGTTGGCATTAAGCGATTACAATTACAGGTGAATGTAATTTAGGACACTAGGGTCGCGTTTTTAAAAACAGAAGTGTCCAGTGTTCAGTCCAGTCGAAGGATGCTTTTTGTAAATGCACCACAATAGTCATAGACAATGAAGCCGGGGCGCCTGGGTGGCTCAGTTGGTTAAGCATCCGACTCTTGATTTTGGCTCAGGTCATGATCTCATGGTCATGGGATCGAGCCCCGTGTTGGGCTCTGTGCTGACAGCGTGGAGCCTGCTTGGGATTCTCTCTCTCTGCCCCCCTCCCTCTCTCTCTTTCTCTCTCTCTCTCTCAAAATCAATAAACATTATATTAAAAAAAAAAGAAAATGAAGCTAAATTTCTTTTGGCTGAACACAAAAGATGTATAAAAAGTCAACAAATTACCTATCACCATCTAGGACAGAGGCTCCCAAGGACATTAGTGATTTAATGGACAGGAACGTGAAAAAGGACACATACGATGTCTTAAAAAAATAAATATTGCTCAATGCAGGTTGGGCGTACCGGGGTGAAAGGTCCCCTTGAATGGCCAGCACCATACACAGCACTGACCTACGGAAGAAGCAAGGAAGTTGAGACAATGGAACATTCCACTGGTTTCACATTTGTTGTAAAAAGTAAGTCTTTGATTTAAGAACTAGGAAAACAATTTTCAATTTTAGGCACTGACTGAAAAACCTGCCATGGGCTTGGTGTGGTAACATGACTGGAAAGTCTACGGCAGGCAGAATAATGCGCCCCCCCCCCCAAAGATGTCCACACCCTAATCCCAGAAACTGTGACTATGTAAGGTGACACGGCAAAAGGGAAATTAAGGTCACAGATGGAATTAAAGTTGCAAATCAGCTAGCTTTAAAATAGGGAGATTGTCTGGATTATCCAGGTGAGTCCCGTGTGATCACAGGGTCCTTAAAGGAAGGAAGGAGGAGGCGGCAGAAGAAAGGGAGATGTGGCCGTGGAAGAATGGTCAGAGATGCTACCTGCCTGCTCGGAAGGTGCAGGAAGGGGCCAGGAGCCAAGGACACACGTGGTCTCCAGAAGCTGGAACAGGCAAGGAAACAGACTCTCCCCTAGAGCCTCTACCAACACCATGAGTTTAGCCTAGTGAGACCCATGTCAGACTTCTAACCTCCACAACTGTAAGACAATAAATTCATCCTCTTTTTGAAAGCCACCCAATCTGTGGTAATATGTTGTGGCAACAAGAGGAAACGAATATAAGGTCAGAATTTGACCAAAACTCC
This sequence comes from Panthera uncia, assembly GCF_023721935.1. Lineage (NCBI taxonomy): Eukaryota > Metazoa > Chordata > Mammalia > Carnivora > Felidae > Panthera > Panthera uncia. The sequence goes on along the minus strand of NW_026057582.1, from coordinate 108,385,356 downwards.
AAAAGCAATCCTAGAGCTGGAAATAAATGGCCACCCACAGTCTCAGTTTCTTCCGAGGGGGACTGAGGACTTCCTTTGGAACAGTTCAAAGATGATGAGTGGCGTTCTCTGAATCTTCTCCAGCATGGGACATCTTGAGGAAACACTCATCAAAGGTGACCATAAACTACTCTCATTCACACAATGAGAATGCCAAATAAATGCCATTAAACTCCTAGATTTAATCTAGGCAAGATGCAAGGTGATGGAAAGAAATCAATGAAACAGAGGGTCCTCAAATACAGAGCAAGCCCCATCTTTGGGACGAAATGGCATTAATACAAATCTGAGCTCTTCACAGGTATTCATTATGGGATGTTGTTAGCAAAAGCCTACAAAAATATTGGGGTTTGGGGCGCCTGGGTGGCTCAGTCGGTTAAGCATCCGACTCTTGATCTCAACTCAGGTCTTGATCTCAGGGTGGTGAGTTCAAGGCCCACGTTGGGCTCTACACTGGGTGTGAGGCCTACTTAAAAAGACAAAAAAAATAGGGGCGCCTGGGTGGCTCAGTCGGTTAAGCGGCCGACTTCAGCTCAGGTCGTGATCTCGTGGTCCGTGAGTTCGAGCCCCGCGTCGGGCTCTGTGCTGACAGTTCAGAGCCTGGAGCCTGCTTCTGTTTCTGTGTCTTCCTCTCTCTCTGGCCCTCCCCTGTTCGCGCTCTGTCTCTCTCTGCCTTTCAAAAATGAATAAATGTTAAAAATATTAAAAAAGAAAATCAAGGTTTGGCTATTTCACTTCTAACGTGATTCAAAGTACATATTTATTATCATAGATACGTAGAGGATTTTCCTAAGCCAAAGGAGCCACATGTGAAATATGTAACAAAAATGACATTTAAACACAACAAAACTCAAAAAAAGAAACAAAACGTCCGTGGACAATGAAAGAGAAGATTCGCATACAAATAAGCAGGAAATGAACTTCCATGCAGATTACTTTTCTGAACATTATACAGTATAATTTTGACTAAGCAAAATATTGCTATTTGAAGTTTTCTTTGTAACTTCTTTCTTGAAAAAAAAATCAAATTTAAGTACTGTATGGGTCTATATATTGTTTTAAAAGAGAGTAAAGAGAGCCGTATAAAAATGGTAGTGTATATTAAATTTAAATATTTAATAATTTTTCTTCTTAACTTTAATTATTATATGCAATTTCATTATGCTTGAACTTGATATGTAGAATTTATAGTTCACTTCTGATTCTAAAAAGGCTTTAAGAATGCCTACATATGCATATATATGCAATATATATATGTACATATATTTTTTTTTCTTTTTTTTTTTTTTTAAGTAGGCTTCATACCCAGTGCAGAGCCCAACGCAGGACTTAAACCCATGACCCTGAGATCACGACCTGAGCTGAGATCAAGAGTCTGACATTTAACTGACTGAGCCACCCAGGCACCCCAAGAACATTTTTTGATAATTCCAGTTACTATACTTGAGCAGAACTGAGCAGAAACTCACCAGAATTTTCTCCCACATGAAATTAATTAAAAAGAAAAAAAAACAAAAACAAAGACTCAGTGACTCAAGAACAATGGTGTAATTTGGAATCATTGTTAACAGAGCACTAATTATATGATAATGTTGATTATAGCAAGATAACCCATAATTTTGCCAAAATAAAGGCAAAAAATAAATCTTATGGACTAAACGTACTAATTTATAAATTGCATATGGTTTTTAAACATTTTTTTAATGTTTATTTATTTTTTGAGAGAGAGAGAGAGAGACAGAGCGTGAGGTCGGGAGGGGCAGAGAGAGAGAGGGAGACACAGAATCCACAGCAGGCTCCAGGCTCTGAGCCATCGAAATCATGACCTGAGCCGAAGTCAGATGCTTAACCGGCTTGTATTACCAAATTGTACATGTTTTTATTTTATTACTCATCCAAACATCACTAATGCATCAACGTAACATCCAGATATGTACAACAATAATTAAGTTTAGTTGTCTTTGATATTTTGCTGACTTTCACTGTACGAAAATTAGAGCTCTACATATACTCTTTTGGGATTATGACGGGATATTTGTCAAGAGAGAACAGAACCATTCCGCCTAACTGTTTGCCAGCTCCATATGTAACTTTCACATTCAGACATGCGGTCTGTGGTCGCTATGGTTCTGATTCAGACCCAGCGCACGTTAGGAGCAGAGCCTGTTTTATCGGATCATCACGAGGAGACTGTAAGATACAGACCGTCAACCCCGTTTTACAGAGGAGGAAACTGAAGTTCAACGAGAGGAGTTTCCAAGGCCATAATTCATAGCAGAAGCAAGAGGCAATCGCTAGTTTGTTCGCTCGCAAAGCCCATCACACTTCGCTGCATCCACCCTAGTGAAACCAGCGATTGCTATAGTCGGTGGAATTGCTAAGTGTTATCAAAGTTTTCAGGAGCAAGAGGTCACTGGGCCCAGAGTAACGGAGGAAGAACCTGGAAGAATGGTTGGAGACCCTCCGGTTTGGGACGAACGATGGTCAATTAGATGTCACGAAAGATCCTTCTGACTAGAACAATTAAAGTGCTGGATGAAGTCTGCATCGAAAGCCGGATAAGCGTATCAGCAAAATGGCACAAAAGAAAGAGCATCGCAAAGCCCCCAGGCGCCCCGTGCGGTAAGCTGCCTTCAGCATCAGAGTTTCTGCTGCCAGACCCTGCAAATAAGAGATGAACCCTAAGGCCCATCAAAGGCAGACTTGCCAGGAAGGCTAGGACTCTAAAGGCAAGGGAATGTGAAATAAACCCCACCAGGCAGAAAGAAATAATAAGGAAGCTGTCTCCCTGAAACAATCTCTCCCCAGAATTGAGAACGACCAGCTAGATTGCATACAGGCTTCTGATCCAAATCCACACTGACCTCTATGGTCCAAGAAATCTCAAGTGGAGAAATTAAAGTGGTTACAAATAAATAGAGGTGGAAGGTGTGCGGCTCCCTCCCATCAGTAACAAAAGCAAATGCAAATCCTCTCTGGGGAATTTCTGCTTCAATGCAAGCAGGCACAAGCAAACGACACTAGGTGTCAGACATGGCAAGAACTATAGATGCTAGACAGCTCAAGGAGCAGATATTGAAATATAAAATAAGTATGTTCAATATGTTTAAAGGAATGACTTAATAATATGAACGAAAAACAAACAGACTGGGAAAGGACCCAAGATAACATTTGGAGGCTAAGAAACATTGAAGTAAAAAGTCATTGAAGGGATAAATAGCAGACTAGATCTAGCCGAAGAGAAAATTAGTCAACTGAAAACAGATTCCAAGAAAGCAGTCCAGAGAGATTAAGGGGTAGAAACTATGAAAAACTGGGGCGCCTGAGTGGCTCAGTTAGTTAAGTGTCCAACTCCGGCTCAGGTCATGATCGTGCTGTCCCAAGTTCAAGCCCCGCATCGGGCTCTGACAGCTGACAGCTCAGAGCCCGGAACCTGCTTCAGATTCTGTGTCTCCTTCTCTCCCTGCCCCTCCCCCACCCTCTCCCTCCCTCTCTCTCTCTCTCTTTCTCTCTCTCTCTCAAAAAGTGAATAAACATTAAATTTTTTAAAAAACCAAATAAGAGACACGGTATATTTCTCCAAAGGAGAAAAATACAACGGTTTTGTTGTGATCTATGAAGACAAACTGATAAGCTTCTAGAATGTTTTTGATGTTGCCGGTCCTGAGATCCAAGAAGTTAGGTATGGCAGAGACAGCTGGCCAAATATTCCGTGTGTTTTCTGACCTTTCTCAGCCTTTTTGGCAGTTAGGTCGGGGCCATGAGACTATCTCTGGTTAATGTTACATCTACCCAGAGTGCCTTCTGGTGGTGGATACTATGATGCACTTAGGAGGGAACCCTTCCCTCCTTCAGAGCTGAGCCACTTGTCCCTCTATGGGAACTGCTATTGGCCAAAGGCCACCCCAGTGACCATGTTATACTCCCTGCCCAGAGGCAGCACGCATCCACTGATGATGATACAAAATCCTAGCCTCCTTTTCTCATTTGGGACAAGTCTGAAGGACCAACCCCATTGGGTTGTGTGATCAACTGTGTGATCAACTGAGGCCTGGCCCTTCCTGCCTAGCCCAACGTTTCATATTACCATAGCTACAGTAGCCATTAAATGAATCAATATAGAGCATATTAACTGTGAAACAAGTGGAGGAGAAAATCAAATGTTAAAAGGAAGGAAGAAATAAGGATGTAAAACTCAATGCAAAGAAAGCAAGAAAGGAAATAGAGACAATAACTAGAAACCACATAAGATGATCAAAATGAATGGAAATACATCAATAATCCTTATAAATATAAACAGACTAAACTATCCAGTGAAATGACAAATATTATCAAACTTGGTAAAATCCAACTATGTGCCATTTACACAAGATACAGTTAAAATATAAGGGCAGAGAGGGATTAAAAGTCAAAGGAAGGAAAGAAATAAACCAGACAAATAACAAAAACAACAAAGCTGGGTCGTTATTTGACTATGAGAGATTCTAAGACAGAAAACAGAACTAGACAGAAAGAGCATCACTACAAAATAATAAGAAATTTACTTCACTAGGAAGATATTATATAAATCTGGATGTACCTAAAAAACATAGGCTCAAAATCTATAAAGCAAAAATTGACTGGGGATGCGTAGGTGGTCAGCTAGTTAAGCGTCCAACTCTTGATTTGGGCTCAGGTCTTCATCTCAGGGTCATGAGTTCGAGTCCTGCCTTGGGCTCCACACTGGGTGTGAACCCTACTTAAAAAAAAAAAAAACAAATGACTTGTCCACAGGAGTAATTCACAAATCTGCCACCACGGTGGAAGATTTTAACATATCTCAACTATGACTAGATCAAGCAGAACAAAATTAGTAATAATATAAAAATATTGGATATTACAGGACATATATGCAATACTGCCCCCAACAACTGAAGATTATGCATTATTTTCAAGTACATTTAGAAGATTTATGAAAATAGATCACGTGCCAGGCCATAATGTATTCTGAACAAATTTCAAAAATGGGAATGATACAGAGGACATTCTCAGGCCACAATCAATTAAATTAAATCGATAACAAAAACTCCCAACTTTTGGGAATTAAAAAAAAAATACACATAGACTTCTAAGCAATTACACGTTACATAAGAAATCAAAACAGAAATTAGATATGAATTCAAACAGGGGCACCTGAGCGGCTCAGTCGGTTGAGGGTTCGACTTCAGCTCAGGTTGTGATCTCACGGTTCGTGAGTTCGAGCGCCACATCGGGGGCTGTCAGCCTGTCAGTGCAGACAGAGCCCGCTTTGGACTTTCTGTCCCCCTTTCTCTGACCCTACCCTTGCTTGCTCTCGCTCAAAAATAAACATTAAAAAAATGTTTATTAACATTATAATAATAATTAAACATTAAAAAAAATAAACATTTTTTTTAATAAACATTAAATAAACATTAATAATAAACATTAAAAAAAATCTTGGGGTGCCTGGGTGGCTCAGTCGGTTAAGCGTCCGACTTCGGCTCAGGTCACGATCTTGCGGTCCGTGGGTTCGAGCCCCGCGTCGGGCTCTGGGCTGATGGCTCAGAGCCTGGAGCCTGCTTCCGATTCTGTGTTTCCCTCTCTCTCTGCCCCTCCCCTGTTCATGCTGTGTCTCTCTCTGTCTGAAAAATAAATAAATGTTAAAAAAAAAAAAAATTAAAAAAAAAAAATTTAAAAAAAAATCTTAAAAAAAAAAGAGGAAAGGAATTCAAACAGCATATGTGGGCTGCAGTTAAAGCCATACTTAAAGGAGATAATACGTACTCAGTTGTTTACATTAGAAGGCAGAGTGATTCACTTAAAAAGTTAGAGCAGGCACAACAAAAGGAACCCAAAACGGAAAGAAAATCGTAAAAAATAACGGACATTAGAGATATAAAATACATAACAGAGCGGCTCCGCTGAGCCACCAATCTACCTTTTTTCAGGTAGAATTTAATATTCTCAATTATTTTTTTTTTATTTAAAATTTTGTTAATGTTTTTATTTATTTTTGAGACAGAGAGAGGCAGAGCATGAGCAGGGGAGGGGCAGAGAGAGAGGGAGACACAGAATCTGAAGCAGGCTCCAGGCTCTGCGCTGTCAGCACAGAGCCCGACGCGGGGCCCGAACTCACGGACTGTGAGATCATGACCTGAGCCGAAGCCAGACGCTTAACCGACTGAGCCACCCAGGTGCCCCAATATTCTCAATTATTGAAAACCAGAAAGAAAAGAGACAAACTGACCAGATTCATTCAGAGGAGAAAAAAAAAAAAAAAGAAACAAAACCACAACTGTGTCAAAAAACACAGAAAAGGCATTTCATGAGATCCAATATCCTTTCATGACAAGAAGACGCTCAACAAAATAGGGATAAAACTTCTTCAACCCAGCAAAGGCCACCTATGAGAAACTCACAGCTCACATACCTCGTGGTAGGAAATGAAATACTTTCCCCTTACAATCGGGAGCAAGACAAGGACGTTTGCTCTCATCACTTCTATGCAGTGTCAATCATAGTGGAGGTTCTAGCTAGGTCAACTGGACAAGGAAAAGAAAAAAAAGGCATCTAAATAGGAAAGGAAGATGCAAAACTATATTTGCAGATGATATAATCTTACATATAGGAAATCCGAAAGGATCCACTAAAAAATTATTAGAACTAATACATGAGTTCAGCGAGGCTGAAGGATCTATCGATATACCAAACTCACTTTTATTTTTATATACTAGCAATGAACAATCTGAAAGAGAATTTAAGGGAATAATTCCATGTGCAACAATATCAAAAACGATAAAATGCTTTGGAATAAAGTTAACAAATTCTGGTTTTGTTTTTATGATTTTTTTAATGTTTATTTTTGAGAGAGAGGGAGGGAGCGTGTGGAAGCGGGGGGCAGGGATAGAAAGAGGGGGAGGCAAAATCCCAAGCAGCCTCAGTGCTGCCAGCACAGGGCTCAATGTGGGGCTCGAACCCACGAACCGTGAGATCATGACCTGAGCCGAAACCAAGAGTTGGACGTGTAACTGACTGAGCCACCCAGGTGCCCCTAATAAATACTTTTACTGGTGTGAGACCTGTACACTGAAAACTACAAAATATCACCGAAAGAAATTAAAAACCTAAATATAATGCAAAGACATCCCATGTTCATGGATTAAAAGACTTACTATTGTTAAGATGGTAATGCTCCCCAAATTAATCCATAGATTCAATGCAATCCCTAAAATAAATCCCAGCTGCCTGTTTGTTTTGCAGAAATGAGATGTTCCACTTCTGGGTGTATACCCCAAAAAATTGAAAGCAAGATCTCAAAGGGATATTTCCACACCTCGGTTCATAGCAGCATTTCTCACAACAGCTACAACACAGAAGTCATCTGGTATCCACTGATGGAAGAATGAATAAGCAAAATGTGGTGTGTCGATACAATGGAATATGATCCGGCCTTAAAAATAAAGGAAATTCACAGGGGCGCCTGGGTGGCTCGGTCGGTTAAGCGTCCGACTTCGGCTCAAGTCATGATCTCACGGTCCGTGGGTTTGAGCCCCACGTCGGGCTCTGTGCTGACAGCTCAGAGCCTGGAGCCTGCTTCTGATTCTGTGTCTCCCTCTCTCTCTGCCCCTCCCCCATTCGTGCTCTGTCTCTCTCTGTCTCAAAAATAAATAAACGTTAAAAAAAAAAAAATTTTTTTTTAAATGAAGGAAATTCTGACATATACAACAGGGATGAACCTTGAGGACACCACGCCGAGTGAAATGAATAAAGCAGTCACAAAAAAAAACAAACACCATATGATTCCACTTCTATAAGGCACTGGAAGAGTCGAAATCATAAAGCCAGGAAGTAGAATGATGGTTTTCAGAAGGTAGGGGGACAGGGCAAGTGGGGAGTTATTGTTTAATGGGTAGAGAGTTTCCGTTTTATCTTCAGATAAAAAGAATTATGGAAGATACACAGCAGGGACAGTTGCATAACAATTTGCATATATTTAACACCGCTGAACCCTGCACCTAAAATTGGTTAAGACGGTGAACTTTAGGTTAACTATATTGTACTACAATAAAAAAAAAAAATAGTTAAGCACAGAGTCACCACGTGATCCAACATTGCACTCCTGAGGGGGTGCCTAAGAGAACCGGAAACATGTCCACACAGAAACCTGTCCACAGATGTCCCCCGTAGCATGATTCAAAACAGAAACTCAAGTGTCCACCACCTAACGAATGAATAGACAAACGGGCACATCCACACAAGGGAATATCACTCAGCCATGAAAACAAAGGCAGCCCTACAGGGTACAGCATCGACGAACCTTGGAAGCATCGTGCCAAAGGAAAGAAGTCATTTGCCAAAGGCCACCTGTTGTGTGGTCCCATTTATATGAAATACCAAGATCAGGCAAATCCACAGAGATCGGTGGTTGCCATGGCAAGTGGGAAACGACCGCTAATTGGCACAGTTTCTTTCTAGGTAATGACAATGTTCTAAAATTGACCGTGGTGATAGTTTTGTGCAACATACGTCTTGTGTGCCATAACCCACGGAGCTACTTTTAAAGGAGGACTCGAGAGGCATGTGAATTATTTTCCAACAGAGCTGTTGTTAAAAAAAAAAAGGGGGGGGGGCGCCTGGGTGGCTCGGTCGGTTAGGCGTCCGACTTCGGTTCAGGTCATGATCTCACGGTCCGTGAGTTCGAGCCCCGCGTCGGGCTCTGTGCTGACCGCTCAGAGCCTGGAGCCTGTTTCACATTCTGTGTCTCCTTCTCTCTCTGCCCCTCCCCCATTCATGCTCTGTCTCTCTGTCTCAAAAATAAATAAACGTTAAAAAAAAAAATTAAAAAAAAAAAGAAAGACCTGAGCTGAGATCAAGAGCTGGACACTTAACTGACTGAGCCACCCAGGTGCCCCAAAAGCATTCCTTTTATTTTTATTTTTTTATTTTTTTTTCCAACGTTTTTTTAATTTATTTTTGGGACAGAGAGAGACAGAGCATGAACGGGGGAGGGGCAGAGAGAGAGGGAGACACAGAATCGGAAACAGGCTCCAGGCTCCAAGCCATCAGCCCAGAGCCTGATGCGGGGCTCGAACTCGCGGACGGCGAGATCGTGACCTGGCTGAAGTCGGATGCTTAACCGACTGCACCACCCAGGCGCCCCAGCATTCCTTTTAATTAAAGTCAAGAACAATATATAAGGATCCCTGCAGTCATTAACAACTCCCTAAAGTACCCAGACCTGTTTTTAGGCACAAAGGAGGCTAGAAATTCTGAGTCACATACCCAAATCCCACCTTCTGAGGAAAGGGACAAGCTGTCCTTTCCTGGGAGCGATCTCTCGGCCAGGAATGGGCCGGAATTATAGCCCTGACGATGCCGGGAGGTGGTGCTCTGGCCCCCTCTGATGGGTGAGGCTCAGAGAGGGTAGGGAAGTCGCCCAGGCCACACAGCTCATTGATATACAAAGGGAGAGGCTATCCGGGGCCTCCGTATGAAACAGGTGATGGCAGCAACATTACTGACTGTTCACCATGTGCTGGGCTCCTCTAATCCTCCCCGTGACCCCAGGAAGCAGACACTCTCATCACCCTGCTTTACAGGTGCAGAAACTGAGGTAGGGAAATGAAACATCTTGTCCAAGGTCACTCCACAGACTGAGCATCAGAACCCACGGAGCCCCCCGAAAGTAAGCTCGGTGTTTGTACCAGGTCTGTGTTAAATGTTCATGCACGTCACGCATTTTTCTCAATCTGGTTGCAGCTGTCTTAACGAGCAAAAACTGCTTGTTCCCTACTCCCAGCAAATCCTCAAATAAACTGACCTTCTAGGGGAACCTGGGTGGCTCAGTCGGTTAAGCATCCGACTCTTGATTTTGGCTCAGGTCACGATCTCACGGTCCGTGACTTCGAGCCCCGCGTCGGGCTCTGTGCCGACAGCTCGGAGCCTGGAGCCCGCTTCGGGTTCTGTGTCTCCCTCTCTCTCTGCCCCTCCCCTGCTCATGCTCTGTCTCTCTCTGTCTCAAAAATAAACAAAAACATTGGAAAAAAAAAAAAAAAGGATACTGTCACCTCCACTGTCCGAATCCCACATCGCTCCCCAAAGCGCCCACTGAGACTTTCACTTCTCCTTCATGTCTTTCCTGGGCACATACTCTGAACCCAACCTTGACCAAAACACCCAGGGGGACATCTCAGCAGAACCCATAATCCCTCCTCCCAGAGTCCCCACACCTGCCCGGTGGTTTCCCGTATCCAGGCCTCTGCCCACACCGGTCCCTCCACCTGGTATGCTTTCCCCGCCTCCCACATCCTACCTACCCTCAAGCTCATCTTAAAGATCATGCGGCCTTCCCTGAGCCTTTCCTCTCCCACGACGGAAGGGACCAACCCTCCTCCGGGTCTTTTGGGACACACCCCGACCCACTTTGCAACAGAAGCACTCCGGCATATTTTTAAGTCCTCAGGGGCGGGATTCTTTCCCGATTGTTCTGAGTCCCCCCACAGAGCAACACCTTGCACGCAGCGGGCAGGCAAGAAACATTTCAAGAGTGAATGAATCAAAGAATCACCCCGTGCTCCCACTAACCACAGCCACTAGTGCTCTGTGGGCAGAACTGAGTGGTGAATCACAGAGGAGGAGACACAGCCTTGGCAGCACAGAGGGGACGCCCTGATTGGCAGCGTCCTGCGAGGCCAGCCTCATTTTTCATTTGTCCGTCCTCTGCCTCGTGTCCGATCGTGCCACCCCTGTGCCACCTTGCTGTAGCCACCTAGTTTCACGGGCTTTCGGGACAAAGTCTGGCCGTGGGTCTGCTCCTAATCTTCCACGCCTGGTGCTGAGCCACGGCAAGCTGGTGTGCCCCTCCTGCCCTGGAAAGAAAACATCATCTGGTCGCACCCTGAGCTCAGTGTCAACTTTCCTTCCTTTTTGACCGAAGATGAGCAAGTGTTATCTCAGGGCGGGACGTTTCATCTGGAGGATGTCACAGACAGAAGGGACACCTCCTTTCCACTCAGCTTGCCATGGCTCACAAGCGGTGGCCTATTACAAATGCAGGTTATCGTATCGACGTGTACCAGGTTTTTCGGGGTGGCCCTGTGTGAGTTCCCGGCCCCGGGAGCTCACGACAGGAGGGGGTAAGGCCCTCTTGACAACCCTCCTCATTCCGCAGCCCCCGCCCCGGCCAGGCCTGGCCTGAGCCTCCCACAAGTGATAAGGACAACGGCAAGGCCACACGCGAGGTGACTCCGCCCCTGGCCTGCTCTCAAGCACCCAAGGGAGGGTCCCCAAGACACCTTCTACCCGGTCAGGTGCCACTGGCTTCTTCTCTTCAGCTAGAAAGTGTAATCTCAATAATGACTTCCCGATACAATACAGATGTCACAGGGAGGGGGTTACAACCCAGACAGTTTCAGGGCCACTTCCGTTTCCAGGTGCCATGGAGGTGGGGAAACAGGAAGCTCTACTTCCCCGAGGGAGTCGGGGAGGGCCTTCTTGAAGAGAACGGGCCGGGGGCAGCCGGTTGAACCCCCGACTCTCGATTTCAGCTCAGGCCCTGATCTCAAGGGTTCATGAGATCGAGCCCCACATCAGGCTCTGCACTCGGGATTCTCCGCCTCCCTCTCTCTCTCCGCCCCGCCCCTGCTTGCTCTCACCCTCAGGATAAATAGATCGCCCTAAACAAAAATGTTTTAATGAAAATAAAAAGAGAACAGGCCTACACAGAACAGGCTGGCTGAAGACAGAGTAGTCACTCCGGTGCAGACACCACGCCCTGGCCTCCGCCTGGAACTCCCCGGAACCAGAGCACATACCTGGGGCACCTGGTCGATGCGAAACAGCCGGGGGAGCTTCAGGCTCAGCATCTTGAGGCTGTGACAACTGCTCTCTGTCACCTGCTCGAAGTTCTGACATGGCCCGGGGTGCCTCTGGCCAGCAGCCGGTGCCCAGGATGCTCCCCTGAAAGAGGCCAGCGTGAAGAAATCCGGTCAGCCCCCGCCTAACTCCAGCTGGACCAAGACCGTCAGGCTTTGAACCACGGAACAAAAACTCGCCTGTCATGGCAAAATCATCAGGCTTCCTTAAAACCAGCCGCAAAAATATCAGACCGCTGAGTCATTTATCCCAAGAGCGCTGGGGGGAGGTCATTAAATCATAATTATGGGCAATCATAACATTGTAGAGCTGGAAGGGCCGTGGAGGCCACCCGGTCCCCTTGTGTTGCACATCAGGGTCAGAGGGGTGGGGTGACTTTCCCAAGGCTGCACAGCGAGGGGAGAGCTGGAAAGGCTGACTCTCCACTGCGTCGGGTGCTGCCCTTGGACGGACAGCGTGATCCCAAGTCTGGGTCCCCCCAGTGGGCAGAGGAAGGCAGGAGTCGGGCCCCGGGTCACCCAAAGAGAAGCAGCTCTTCCAGAAGGCTCCCGGGAGCGTGGCTGCCCCATGACACATAAAAGAACCAGACAGGCCAATCGGAGGCACTTGTGGGAGACAGAGCAAGTCCCAGTAACAAGGCCGTTTAAAGGCAGGATGAAGGCTGCTTAACAGCTGCGAGTAAGAGGAATCCAGGCCTAAGAAACAGAAGCATCCAAGCTGGGCTTAGCCAAGAAAGGGCGGCGCTAGGAGTTTAGTTAACGCCTCTCCTGCCCCCATTATCGCCGGGTGGAAATCTGCCACCTCCTTAAAGCTCCCCCAGAGGAATTCTGTCCTTCCCCCTGAAGGTCCAGAGACCTTTCCTGCACCTCCCTCGTGTGGCACCAACCTCGTCTGCCTGCAAGCAAAGCCACCTGCCCAGGTGTCTGGGGAGGACCCTCCCGGGATGGTTGGCAACTCAGCAGGTACTGCCAGGTCGTCCTGGGCCTTCAGCAAATGTTTCTTTCACACCATTCGTCCCAGCAGTGCCGCTCGCGCTCGGGGCAGAAGTGTATTTTGGTTTCTGTAGCTTATACTTCTGTTCCCTACTGTGTAGTCCTTTACGTTCTATGTGTTCTTATCTGGGACTACGGTGCAACATACAATGTATGTTTCATCGTCATAAAGTTGTTTCTTTTTCAAAAACACTGATGTAAGGGGCGCCTGGGTGGCTCAGTCTGTTAAGCACCCACCTTCAGCTCAGGTCATGATCTCACAGTTCGTGAGTTCAAGCCCCACGTCGGGCTCTGTGCTGACAGCTCAGAGCCTGGAGCCTGCTTTGGTTTCTGTGTCTCCCTCTCTTTGTCCCTCCCCGACTCGTGCTCTGTCTCTCAAGAATAAACATTAGGGGCATCTGGGTGGCTCAGTCGGTTGAGCGTCTGACTTCAGCTCAGGTCATGATCTCGCAGTCTGTGGGTTCGAGCCCCACGTCGGGCTCTGTGCCGACAGCTCAGAGCGTGGAGCCTGCTTCCGATTCTGTGTCTCCCTGTCTCTGCCCCTCCCCCACTCATGCTCTGTCTCTCTCTCTCTCTCTCTATCAAAAATAAATATTAAAAAAAATTTTTTAAAAGAATAAACATTAAAAAATTTTTTAAAAAAGAAAGGAATGCCATTCTGCTCCATGTTTCAATATGAGTGAAACTTGAAAACATCACACCAAAGTAAATAAGCCACTCACAAAAAGACAGATATTGTACAGTTCCCCTCATGCAAGGCACCTAGAGTGAGCCAACTCACACAGACAAAATGTAGATTAGAGGCCTTGTGGGGGGAGGAATGGGGTATTGTTTAATGGGTACTGAGTTTCCATTTGGGATGACAGAAAGTTCTGGAAACAGGTAGTGGTGATGGTTGCACAACATTCCGAATGTAATGTCACTGAAATATGCACTTAAAAATGGACAGAACGGTCAGTTTCATGTTGTGCATAGTTTACCACAGTAAAAACTTATGTAATGTTTCCACATTACCGAATAATAAAGAAAATGCTTTTTTGAGAAAATAATTTCTTTTTTTTTTTTAATTTTTTTTTTTTTAACGTTTATTTATTTTTGAGACAGAGAGAGACAGAGCGTGAATGGGGGAGGGTCAGAGAGAGAGGGAGACACAGAATCTGAAACAGGCTCCAGGCTCTGAGCGATCAGCACAGAGCCCGACGCAGGGCTCGAACTCACGGACCGTGAGATCATGACCTGAGCCGAAGTCGGACGCTTAACCGACCAAGCCACCCAGGTGCCCCGAGAAAATAATTTCTTAAAGCACATGTACACATGTACATTTTACCCAGGTTTAAAAAATAAAAGTTAATGCTTTTTAAGTGTATTTATTTTATTTTTTTATGTTTATTTATTTCGAGAGAGAGAGAGATAGCACGAGTGGGGGCGGGGCAGAGAGAGAGGGGGACACAGAATCCGAAGCGGGCTCCAGGCTCTGAGCTGTCGGCACAGAGCCCAACATGGGGCTCGAACCCACAGACCACGAGACCATGACGGGAGCTGAAGTCGGACGCTCAACTGACTAAGCCACCAGTCGCCCCAGTTTATTTGTTTTGAGAAAGAGAGAGAGTGCAAGGGGGGGGGGGGCGGGCGAGGGGCCATCCCAAGCTGTCAGTGCAGAGACTGAGCAGGGACTCAATCCCACAAACGGTGAGATCATGACCTGAGCCGAAATCAAGAGTCAGGACGTGTAACTGATGGAGCCACCCGATCTCCCCCCAGATTAGTACTTTGCAAACAACACGGATGTGAGCAGGCCACGGTTCTCTTGGTTTTGCAGGCCTAAATCAACAAGACTCCCCCACTCCCAGAAGCACCATGAATTCACCCAGTGGCAGGACACGAACGGAAGGTCCGGTACTGGGGGGACCCCAAGCACACCAGGAAAGCCTCCACAGACCTGCCCATCTCGGTCCTCCGGTTCTCCCTAGAGTAGCCTCAGTGTCACGGGCAAGAAAAGGGAAAGAAACGGTCCCTTCCCGCCCAGCACACACCATCCAGGTAGGATGACCAGACTAAACTTCCAACATCGGCAATAATCATAGTGCCGGAATCACCGATTTCTTCCTTCAGTCACCGCTTACTGCGCGTTTATCACGCGGCAAGTAAGGGGAAGGCTAAATGCCTAGGTGCTTGTTCTCCGTCGGCTGCTACAGCTTGAAGGAAAAGCTGAGACTTTAGGGAACATAAAAATCGTATAGGTTTGTGACACGCAGAGTAGAGGAGTGTAGGCATCCTCCGTACGTTCTCTTCTTTTACTACACAGGGGAACAAAAAGATTAGCAAGAGAGTCACTGTCCCCAAGAAATGTGTAAAGAGAGAGCTGAGACGGATAAGCACCCAACTGGCTGGCAAAAGTCACCCTGAGAAGGAGGGAAACTCTTACCCACTCTGCACCAAGCCCGTGCTGGTCCCCTGCCCCATCTCATTTATCCTCACCATGGCCGTCTCAGGAGGCGAGGCAGAGTGGATAAGGGCCTGGGTGGAAAGGAAATAAGGAAAATAAGCTAGTCACCAAAGGCCACTTGCGTTCAAAGGCTCATTCGCCATTTCCTGTGCAACCCTGGGCAAGGAACTTAACTCCTGTGCCTCGGTTTCCCTATCTGTAAAATGGAAGTAACAGTAGCACTTTCTTCATGGGGGTGTCATTATAATTAAAAAAGAGAACGAAGGCACCTGGGTGGCTTAGTCCATTAAGCATCTCACTCTTTATAAAAAAAAAATTTTTTTAATGTTTATTTATTTTTGAGACAGAGAGAGACAGAGCATGAATGGGGGAGGGTCAGAGAGAGAGGGAGACACAGAATCTGAAGCAGGCTCCAGGCTCTGAGCTGTCAGCACAGAGCCGGACGTGGGGCTCGAACTCACGGGCCGTGAGATCATGACCTGAGCTGAAGTCGGACGCTTAACCGACTGAGCCACCCAGGAGCCCCTAAGCATCTGACTCTTGATCTTAGCTCAGGTCTTGATTTCAGGGCCGTGAGTTCAAGCCCCACAATGGGCTCTGCACAGGGCGTGAAGCCTACTTAAAAAGAGAGAGAGGCAGAGAGAGAGAGAGAGAGAACCTGTGTAAAGGGCCCTGCCATAAAGCATGGGTCCAAGAAACACTTGCTATTTTTTTAAGTTTATTTGAGAGACACAGAGAGAGAGAACAAGAGAGAAAGCAAGTGCACGAGCAGGGGAGGGGCAGAGAGAGAGAGAGAGAGAGAGAGAGAATCCTAAGCAGGCTCCAAGCTGTCAGCACGGAGCCCAACTCGGGACTTGAACTCATGAACCGTGAGATCACGATCTGAGCCGAAATCAAGAGTCGGACGCTTAATGGACTGAGCCACCTAGGCACCCCAAACACTTGCTATTATTATTAATTTTCAGGTTGGAAAATTCATTTTGTATTTTATAGGCAGGAAAACGGAAGCATAGAATAGCTATGGGGCTTTCCCAAGATCACACAGCTGGCGGCTGGTAGAACTCAGATTTGAATCAAGGTTATTCAAAGCACTAGGACTTAATTTCCCTTTGCTACTGAGAGACGATGGAAAATACAGAGTGTTTATGATGATGCTGATGACCTAGAGGCTGGACGATGGCCATTCCTGTCTGTTGATCAGGTTGAGACAATCTCTCAGCTAAGACTTGACCTTGCTCTTTCAAAAGCGGGAGATTTCTCACGTCATGTTTTTCTGGCAAGGAAATAAGAACTCTTCCGGTACAACATTGCCATGTGGCACCTGAAACGTAAACTTTTATGCTTGTCGAAATGGCGAAACATCCCTGGATGGTCACGGGAAGTCCTAAAGCATGGCCGATGCTTCAAATGTTGTGGCCGTTGTTAATTACTGCAGATACAATTGAACAGAAAATGAACTCACTGGTCTCTGGGGCCACTTTCCGTCATAAGCCAAGCTCCCAATTTCACCAACACCATAAAAACCAGAACGTAGGGGCGCTTGGGTGGCTCCGTGAGTTGAGCGTCTGACTCTTGACTTCGGCTCAGGTCATGATCTCACAGTTCCTGGATGGAGCCTCGTGTCCGTGCTCAGCATGGAGCCCGATTACGATTCTCTGTCTCCCTCTGCCCCTCTCCCCCACTCACACTTGCTCTAAAAAACTTTTTTAAATTAAAAAAATTAATATATTGGAAGGGACTCTAATACGCCTGACCACATTAATAAATTAATGTTAGAGACCGATTGTGTACTAGTTCATTGATATCCCCAGAAGTTACGCACTTTTTGGACCCTCTTAGAGGGAAAACAGTCCGACTTATATTCAGCCATCTTACACGTAGACATATCTGGGAGGTTACGGGTTTGCTGGCTGAGTCCTCAAGCCTGTGGGGGGAAGGACCTTCAGGAATATGGACGGAGCACTAGCCTTATAGAGATGAGGCAGTCAGGTTCAAATTTCACCTCGCATTAAGTTTGTTTGCTCTTGACCTGCGCGGACTAGCCTGAAATCTGATGGTGATCTCGTTATGATTTGCCTTTTTAAAACAAACAGAACAAACAAAAAACAACCAGGGGCACCTGGGTGGCTCAGTCGGTTAAACGTCCGACTTCATTCAGCTCAGGTCATGATCTCACGGTCTGTGAGTTCGAGCCCCGCGTCGGGCTCTGTGCTGACGGCTCGGAGCCTGGAGCCCGCTTCGGATTCTGTGTCTCCCTCTCTCTCTGCCCCTCCCCTGCTCACACTCTGTCTCTCTCTCTCAAAAATAAAATAAAAACATACAACTATTTTTAAAAAGCAACCATTTTTTTAGGGCTGTTTTAGGAAAAGTCGGCAGATCTTTGAGAGTGTGTTATAGCCCATCCCCCCCTTTTTTAGTTGTTTTAAAACCTATCTTTTAGCTGTGGAACCCTCACGCAAATGAAATCTCACATAGAACACCAATATACTGTTGACATATCGGCAAAACTTGACATTGTGCCTCGATTTCAGCACGATCCGAAGCCTTTTGGTTTTCTTCAATCTTGGTTTTAGGTCTCTGAAGAAAGAGACAACGAACCAAGCCGCTGTTTGAAATACTGGAAATTATATTATTATTTTTTTAAATGTTGATTTAGTTTGAGAGCGATAGAGAGAGAGAGAGTGGGGAGGGAGGGAGGGTCAGAGAGAGAGGGAGAGAGGATCCCAAGCAGGCTCCACACCATCAGTGCAGAGCCCCACTTGGGGCTCGTCTCTGGAACCTCGAGATCATGACCTGAGCCGAAGTCAAGAGTCAGACACTCCACCGACTGAACCGCCCAGGCGCCCCCCCCCAACGTAATAATTTTAAAATATTGCTTTTCCACTCACATTTCACGGAAGTACGCACATTCAAAGTCTTCATATGCATCTTCAACGACAGTAGCCTCGTAACTACAGCCACTTTTTGGAATGACTAACACAGCTGACGTGCAAAACCTTCTCATTTCCCTCTGGGTGACTGGAAGTCTGTGCTCCGAGAAGCTGCGTTTCATGCCGCTGCTACAAGACGTATCCTAAATCGGAAGTATTCATTTGCTGGTATTATGCTGCCCGTGATTTGCTTTCAAACGCTTCGCACAGACAGCGTGATACGGAAATGTTAGTTTTAACCCACACCCCTGGGGTGGCGATTAATTAGCATCTTGAAACACTCACACTTCAGAGGCCACACCTTTGGTGCAACTGGGGCTTTTTCCGATCCACCTAAGAGGGTTTGCGACTTAGCGTTAAGGGGTGCTGTTTAATTGGAGAAACGAATGGAATAGAGACCTGGGAGCTGATGAGAGGCACTGCCCAGGTGCCCCCCCTCTTGCACGAGCAAAGACAGCGACAGGGGAGCCCAGTAGGGAGGATTTGGGGGCCAAAAACCGGCAAGAAGTCCAGCTGACGCAGGCCCCTAGACACATTTGCACGAACTTCGCTCACACGTTCAGAAAAGGTGCGCAGAAGCGTTCCTAAAAGGGCAGATTGTTGGGACTTCACCTGCCTGCAGAAACAGGCCATCCTACTGCTTTGTACCTGCTGAAAAATATGTGGATGGCGGCAGAACTCAGCCACAGACTCTCACAGGCCACCTGGCCATGAGGTTGGGGGGGATCCCCTGGCTCTCAGGTACTTCTAAATACTGATAGAGCCCAAGACCGTATCTCAACACACTCAGACGCTCTCCACTGGCAGTCACACGACTGTTTTGGGTACTAGTAAGACGGGGGAAGAAAATGCTGCCAATCACAATCAGGGGATGACGTCACTGATTGGAAAGGATTCCCGATTTCAGAGCTTGTAAAGAAAACAAGGGGCGCCTGGGTGGCTCAATCGGTTGAGCAACGGATTTCAGATCAGGCCGTGATCTCAGGATTCATGAGCTCAAGCCCCGTATGGGTCTCTCTTCGGTCAGTGTGGAGCCCACTCTCCCCCACTCTCTCTCTTGCAAAAATAAACATTTACAACAATACGTAGGAATTGATGAAATACAGAAATTATAAATGAGCAATTGGATTGGCTAAGTTTGCAGTGGCTACTCTCTCCATCTTCCTACTCTGCTCTTTAAAGGGATCATTAAAGTCTCCTTTATAACAAGGGGCACCTGGTCGGTTAAGCTCGGTCGGTCGGTTAAGCGTCAGACTCTCGGTTTCAGCTCAGGTCATGAGCTCACGGTTTCATGAGTTCGAGCCCCACGTCAGGCTCTGCAGTGAGTGCGGAGCCTGCTGGGGATTCTCTCTCTCTCTCTGCCCCTACCCTGCTCATGCTGTCTCCGTCTCCCTCAAAAATAAGTAAATAGACTTTAAAAAAAAATTAAAGTCTCCTTTATAACAAAACCAGTTCTTACAAGTGGGAGACCATGTACCTGGGAATAAATCTCAATCTGTATTACATTGTTTTTCTTCTGCCTCTCTTTCTCTGTCTCTTTGATTGTGTGTGTCAGGTGCCTTCTGGAAGGATCCCAAACAAGCATGGATGGGGAGAGTTTCAGGTTACAGTGTCTTTCCCAAACAGCCCATACAGCCAGGCCATTGTTCAAAACTAAGGGAATGCAGTGGCCCCGAATATGAAAAACTCTGGATGGACCCAACTGTTATGCCACTTCCTCTTTTCTGAAAAAAAAAATTATGCTGGAAAACAAAAAACTCATAGTTGGGCATATGTAGCAAAAACAAAGAAGGCTGTTTGGTGGGGAATTTTTCCCATGCTTGCTTTAGAAAACTAGAAACATGAGATCAGGAAGCTCCTGAGAGGTCTCTAATCCAAGTTGCCACTGGATGCATGAATTTCATCAATGGGATTTTGGACAAGAGGTCCCACACTTGACCCAAAGAAGCAACGTTAACAGAAGGAGTTCAGGTTTCATGAGAAGCCAGTGGGGGAACCTGGAGACAGGACAGGCGTTTTTACCTTTAAAAATGCATGTGAAAATTAGCTTTTTTCGGTGTGCATCAAAGGCTGCTGTCAACAGAGTGAAAAACAGAATGGGAGAAAATATATAAGCCACATATCTGATGAGATTAATATCCAGAATGCATAAAGAACTCCTACAAGTCAGTAACAACAAAAATAACCCAAGTCAAAAATGGGCAAAGGACTTGAGTAGACATTCTCAAAAAAAAAAAAAAAAAATACACACACACGCACACACACACACACACATATACATGGCCAATAAGCACATGAAAAGTTCGGCATCACTAGTCCTTAGGGAAATGTAAATCAAAACTACAGTACAATACCATTTCATACCACTAGTGTGACCATGACCAAAAACAACGAGTGTTGACAAGGATGTAGAGAAGCTAGAACCTGGGCACATTGCTGGCGGGGAATGGAAAGACAGGGCAACCACTATGGAAAACAATATGGCGGCTCCTCAGAAAATTAACCAGAGAATTACTAGATGATCCAGAAATCCCACTGTTGGGCATATACCCAAAGGAGTTAAAAGCAGGCACCAGATAGCTGTACCCCCCTGTTCCGAACAGCAGGATTCACGATACCCGAAAGGTGGAAGGAACCCGAGCGTCCGTCAGCAAATGAACGAACCCAGTGTGGGACACGCGTGCAACAGGATTAGTACTCAGCCTTAAAAAGGAATAAAATTCTGGCCCATGCCACCACGTGGAGGAACCCTGAAAAACACTATGCTAAGTGAATAAGCTAGATTAAAAAAGGGCAAATACCATACGATTCCACTTAGACACGGTACCTAGAAGAGGCAAATTTATAGAGGCAGAAGATAAAATCGAGGTTGTCAGGAGCTGGAGAGAGAAGTAAATGGGAAGTTGTTGTTTAATGGGTACAGAGTTTCTGTTTGGGATGTTGAGAACGTTCTGGAAATGGATAGTGACGATGCGTGCACAACACCGTGAATATAAATAATGTTACTGAACTTTACGCTTAAAAATGGTTAAAATGGTAAATTTTATGTCATGCATCTTTTACCTCAATGAAAAAAGTATCTATAAGAGAACATGTGTGGGGGCACCCGGGTGGCTCAGTTGGTTGGGTGTCCGCCTTCAGCTCAGGTCATGATCTCACAGTTCATGGGTTCGAGCCCCACGTCGGACTCTGTGCCGACAGCTCAGAGCCCGGAGCCTGCTTCGGATTCTGCGTCTCCCTCTGTCCCTGCCCCTCCCCTGCTAACGCTCTGCCTCTCTCTCAAAAATAAATAAATGTTAAAAAAAAACAAAAACCTTTTTTAAATAGATAAAAGAAAACGTGAGAATCACTTAACTATGTTTGTATTAATATAACATTTTATTTTCTCCAAATCTTCCAGAAAAATATAAATCACAAATATACACACTTTGGCTTAGCCCATTCAGGCTGCTCTAACAAAATCCCACAGAGTAGAGGGTTTATAAACCACAGACACTTATCGCCCACAGTTCTGGAGGCCGGAAGTCCAAGATCAGGGTGCCAGCCAGCATTTGGGGGTCATGGTGAAGGCCCTCTTCTGGGTGCAGAGTTCTTGCTGTGTCCTCACACGGGGGGAGGGGCAAGGAAGCCATCTCAGGCCGCTTTCATAAGGCCACTAATCGCATTCGTGATGGCTCCAAGCCTCCTTCCCTTCCCTCCGGAGACTTCCGCTCGCTCCTACTAAGGATTCGAGCATCCAGACAGTTTGCCCTCAACTCTCCTCCTTGCTGAGACACCTCCTCTCCCCTCCCTGCAGCCACTGAAACTTGAGATTTGCCCAGGTCTCTGTCACTTGCCAACTGCACCCAAAGCCTGTTCCCTGGAAGCCCCGGACCCAGCACACATCCAAGCACGGAGCCAATTCCAAAGCACTCAAGGCCTGTCGTTGAGGATGCAGGCTTCTAGGCTTTCAGACTTCTCTGAGTGCCTCAAGGACTTCATCGTCTGATAGGAGAGAAGTGTGACAGCACACTGTCCCTGTCCAGGGATAGGCAGCTCCAGAGCTCAGAGAGGCAAGAGCTGCCTGCAGGGTGGGGAGGAGAAAATGAACAGGAGGCGTGTCGCGGGAGGAAAGTGTGGAAAGTAGAGGGTCTGGGCTTCCAAAGTGTTTCAAAAACAAGAAGCATGGAAAAAAAAAAAAAAAACTGGCATGATCCTGCCATGGTGGATACATCAACATTATATCTTCCGGAAGCACACAGAATGTACCAGAGTGAACCCTGATGTAACTACGGGCATTAGTTAATGACGTATCAGTGTTGGTTCATCAGTTGTAACAAATGTACCACACCAACGCAAGCTAGTCATAATAGGGGAAAGGGGTAGGACAGAAGGGGGCATCGGGAACGCTTTCTACCTCCTACATAATTTTTCCAAAAACCTAACACTGCTGTAAAAAAGAATCGGGTCTATCAAGAAAAACAAACATAGGCCAACATTAAAAAAAATCAAGGGATGTCATATAGAAACCTGGACTCCAGTTTCTCTTGGCAAATCTGAAGGTCAAGTTCACCCATGGCTACAACTGGCTGTTCCTTTCCTCTGGGTAAATGGAGGTAAGCACTGTCAGGCTCACAGCAGCCGTCTCACCCCTGCCAGGCCCGGCCGGAGATGTGCAGTTTGGGTTCTGGGGATCAAGGTCAGGTGTCTGATCACAGCGAGCCCGGGTCTCAAAGCGGCATCTCCTAAGGGCTGGGAAATTGTGACACCCATGAAGGAGGGGAGTAAGACCAGCACAGGTTTCAGACTTGCACAGATTTGCAGTTTTAAAAATTTTTAAGTTTTTTTTAATGTTTATTTGTTTTTGAGAGGGAGAGAGGGAGAGCAGGGGAGGGGCAGAGAGAGAGGGAGGGAGACACAGAATCCGAGGCAGGCTCCAGGCTCTGAGCTGTCAGCACAGAGTATGACGTGGGCCTCAAACTCACCAACCGCAAGACCATGACCTGAGCTGAAGTCAGATGCCTAACCGACTGAGCCACCCAGGCGCCCCTGTAGTTTTAAAAGTACGTGACCCTGTCCTGGAGGAGAAATCAAGGCTACAGATAGATTTAGGAGGCAGAGAGAAGTGACCTTCAAAGGTCCCCTGGAGGGAGAAGAACAGACAGAAGACCCAAGGGACGAGAAAAAGTCAGGCACTGATAAAGCAAAGCTGACACAGTTGGGAGGGCAGGAGCCGTGATCCAGAAGATTCTCCCAGTACCTCGGTTTCTCTGGCAGGGCAAGGCAAGACCTGTGAAAGAAAGGGGCGAGCCGGTCTGGAGGAGGGCCAAGGCTGGGGGCCAGTGCTGCGGGGCAATGTGGGGGAACCAGCCAGGTGAGAGGCGGGGCAGCCCGGAGCAGCGGCTGGTAGACAGCGTGTTCATCCAAGACACCGGGTTAAAATCATCCCTGTGTTCTCCCTGGGGACAGCTGCCCAGGGCAGGGGGCAGAAATGGAGAGTGGACAGGAAGACGCTCGGTCCTTGACTCATTCATTCAGCACCCATTACTGAACACCCACTATGTGTCCGAGGCTACCGTAGGAAACGGGGGTGGACCCTCCCATCCCTTAGCTCACATACTCAGTGCAGGAGATCAGCACTGACAAGTGACACAAACACAGCAGATGCTTCTGGGAAACACGGCTTCCCAGGGAAGCCACACCAGGGAGTCAGGAAAGACTTCCTGAAGACACGAGGTCTGAGCCAAGTCTCGAAGAATCAACAGGAGCGCCGCCGCCACGGAGGACAGAGACCGCTCTACACTGCGGGTGCAGGGGCGCCTGGGTGGCTCGGTCCCACTTCGGTTTGGGAGTTCGAGCCCCGCGTCGGGCTCTGTGCTGACCGCTCAGAGCCTGGAGCCTGCTTCGGATTCTTTGTCTCCCTCTCTCTCTGCCCCTCCCCCTCTTGCACTCTGTCTCTCTCTCTCTCAAAAAAAAATAAAATAAAATAAAATAAAATAAAATAAAGATTAAAACAATTAAGTAAATACACTGAGGGTGCAGCAGGGGCCCAGGCGGAGTGCAGATGCGGGGAGCTGTCCACAGTTCAGCATGGAGGTGGGGGGGGGGCCCGCAGAAGAGCCCAGAAGAAGGCTCAGCGCGCGCCATCTGAATGCCGTGGGAATGAACGCACCAGGTGGTGGGGAGTCGGGACTGGGGGTCTCAGGGATGGTGGCCGGGGAGAGGCTGGTATGGTCCTGAGCGGTGGAGGCAGGACAATTCCACATCCCGGCTCCATCGTTCACCGTGTGCCCCTTGGCGATCACCTAACCTCTGCCACTTGAATTTTCTTATCGGCTAAATGAGGATAATACAAGTATCAATGGCTCTTGCAGGGATGAAAAACCATGGTATCTACCCGATAACAGGCACTCAATAAAAAGTGGCTCTTATCACCACGGCGCCCTAGACCATCTCGGCTCTGCATGAACACTCATGCCCCTTCTGCCCTGGGGGTATAATTTTGCTTGAAAAATAGACTGTTTCCTTTTCGGCTCTGACCCACCTCCCCGCCTGGAGGTGGAGCTCATGGGCACTCCACGAGCCGAGCCGAGCGGGGGAGGGGTTGCCATGGCGACCTCCCAGCGTGGCTTTAGGACCCGGTGAATGAACCAAACCTTTCCTTTATTCCAGCGATCCCGGCTCTTCCAGCTAGTTACTGCTAGGCCATTACCGCGCATCTGAAGAAGCTGAATGATATTCTTTAGCACATTGTGAAAAAACGGGAAACCATCCAAATGGCTGGCAACACAGAGCTGGCTGGGTAAGTTATGGTACACCCATGCAAAACGGCACTGTGCGGCGATTAGAAACGTTACAGATCTGTGTGGTTACTGACAGGAAACGGTGTCGTGACATGCTGTTAAATGCGAAAAAAGAAAAAAACCAAACCCGGGTTATGGGGCAGCATAAATCTTGGAACACCAACCGTATAAAACCGTGTTACCGTTAACTGCTTGGATTTATGGACAGAAAAGTGTTTGCAAGGATGTTCCCCGAAGGGTGTTCACAGCGGTTCCCTCTAGACGGTAGTGGTGAGCCCTAGGTATCTGCGTTACTCTCTTCCTCCTCCTTTTCTAGAACAGTAGCGTTTGCCCACAATGAGCATGTGGATTATTACGTGGTTGTTTTTTTCATTAAAGCAACAACGCTATTAACAGGAAATAGGTGAATGAGTTAGTCCTCCAGCCCTTGGCGAGTCTTGAGAAATTAGCCATGTGAGCCAATCCATGGGTTGCAAAGACCAGCCTTTCCCCACACACACCCGCCAAGAAGCTCGTACCTGAGCCTTCCTCCATGTGCCCTGTCCTGCCTGCTGACCCAGGGGCAACCCTGGTCCTGAAGTGCCCCATTCAGGGTAACTGGGGCACCTAAAGCCTAAAGCCTTCCCATTTTGGAAGAGCCACCAGATTTCCCCCAGGCGAAGCTAAAGGGGGCTCCCTCTGTCATGACCACGGTGAGGGTGGAAGTAGGCAGGAGTGCCCTGCACTGGGAGCACCGGGAGGAGGTCATCAGTCAACGGACACGGAGTGAGTACTTTCTGTGTGCCAGGCCCCGTGCCCGCCCTGGAGATCCACGGAGTTCAAGACGGACACAGGCCTGCCCCCACCACCGCATGCAGGACTCCTGGTCTAGCGGATGGAGGGCTCCAGGAAGGGCCTGGAAATCCAAATAACTCTTCGTGGTTCCTCTAAGGCTCTGCTCTCCTGACTCATGGTCCAAACTTGATGCTCCTACAGACCAAGGCATGGGGTCTCCTCTGAAAGGGCCCAGAAGATTCCGCTCCTTAGCATAACCTCAAGGCCTCCACAGCCACCACCCCCCCAGCCCCAGCCTCAGCTACCGCCCGCCTCGCCACACGCCCCACACCCCATCACACCCATCTCTCTTCTCTGTCCTTGAACGCTCCATGCTTTTGCACTTCCTGTTTACTGGGAGTGGGGCACCTCCTCTCCCACTTTCTCTTCTTGATGGAATTCTACCCATTCTTCAAGGCTAAACTCAAGGATCACTTGCAAAAGTCTCTATCATCCCACGTGCAAGCTTCACAGTGAAATGCCAGTACCCTGGCCCCCCTCAGTCAAGACTGCCTGGTTCGAGTCTGCCTGATTCACGGCTATGTCCACGATGCCCTGCCCGGGACTGGGCACGGTATTACTACTGATTGAATGCATCAATTTGGTTGCTGAACCACCAAATGATTTCTGCTGCCCACTGCCCTCTGAACCCCAAAGGCAGGGTCTGACCCATCCGTGTAGAAACTTCTGCCTGGTGGTTGCCATGCTCTGTTCATAAATCCTGTACGTCAGTGCCAAAAGGGTGTTATTTTTGCTTGCTCCCCGATTTTTTTTATTTCAGCATTTTTAACATCTGAAATCTCAAGCCAATTGTAAAAAAAAAAAACGTATGAGACAACTGGGGGACTCTGAATGCCGGGTATTTTATGATGGTGAGAAACGATCAATTCCTAGGGTGCGATAATAGAACCACGGCTGGGTGTCTTACAGGGCCCTTCTCCTTCCGAGAGGTATAGTGAAGGGATTACAGGTGAAATGAGATAATGTCTTAGACCGGCTTCGACAGACTCCAGCTGGGGGCAGGGGGTGGCGGGTAAGGGTAGAGGTGAAGGAAGATTGGCCATGAGCTGGTCACTGTTGAGGCCAGTCGTGGGAGTCCGTCATACTTAACGTCTCGATTTGTGTACGTGTTTTAAAAAGGAGACAAGCACAATGTAAAAAAAAAAAAAAAAGGACAAAAGACCCTGAGATGTGACAGAGGTCTCAAGTCCTGCTCGGGCATTGCCTGGCAGGAGACAATGTGAAACTCTGTAGCAAGAATAATTACTACTCTATTTGGAGACTCTCCGAACATTTGGAACATCAACATGACAGTTGTGAAACTGACACCAGAAACGTTGCCTCAGAATCTCCATCAGAACAAGATGAAACCAAAGAAATGGAGGATAAACTGGAAATGCTTTAAAAACAAAAACAAGGGCTCCTTATGAATAAACGACTGCAGGCCCTGAGAAAAAGCCAGAAGGCCTTGTCAGCGGAAAATACTCGGAGATATCTCACAAATATATCTTCTCACCATTCCCCGGCTAGGGTTAGAGCCAGGAACAGCTTTTGCTAGAAAATCATACAGAGAAAAACATATTCGAGACACAGCGATACCACCAGCGTGCTTTTTAAAGATTCTGCTTTAAAAGGGGGAATCAGATAATATTGCAACTTCCAACTTTTCACCATTGGATGTGGTGCTTTTGAAGCGTGTGGCTTTTAACGTGTTGGATGCTTCATCTGTGTTCAGCTCTCAACGTAGACTAGACCTATGACGTCCGTCTTTATAAATTTTACAGTTACTTGATGTTCTAAGATATTAATACAGTTTTGTCCTTTTTAACTATTGAATATTTGATTTAAATTTTTAAATGCCTTCTTATGAGCTTTGTGAGATACATGTAATATATTAAAACATTTCCATATTCTGGGACACACAGAGCAAGAGGGCCTTGGCTCTTTTACTCCAGGGTAAACTCTTCCCACAGGTAGTCAGAGCTAGACCTACGGGTGCTCGGCATGTAGCCCGGTGGTCCTCAACTCAGAACCACCTAGAAAGTTTTTACTTTTTTTTTTTAATGTTTATTTATTTGGGGAGAGAGACAGAGGAGGGGGGCAAGGGGCAGAGGGAGGGAGGAGAGAATCTCAAGCAGGCTCCTCGCTATCAGCATAGAGCCCACAGAGCCTGACGCGGAGCTCGATCCCATGAACCGAGCGGAGATCCTGACCTGAGCTGAGTGAGATTAAGAGTCAGAGCCTTGGGGCGCCTGGGTGGCTCAGTCGGTTAAGCCTCCAACTTCGCTCAGGTCACGATCTCGCAGTCCGTGAGTTCGAGCCCCACGTCGGGCTCTGTGCTGACAGCTCGGAGCCTGGAGTCTGTTTCAGATTCTGTGTCTCCCTCTCTCTGACCCTCCCCCGTTCATGCTCTGTCTCTCTCTGTCTCAAAAATAAATAAACGTTAAAAAAAAAAAATTAAAAAAAAAAAAAAAAGAGTCAGAGCCTTGACCACCTAAGCCACCCCCAGGCGGCCCTCCACCTAGAAAGCTTTAAAACATACTGCTTCCCCCCAGCCCACCACAGCTCAGTTAGGATAAGCTCTCCAAAAGTCAGATTGGGAAGGTGAAGCCCGGTGACGACAGGCACAGCCAGAGACGAGAGAGCTGAGATTCTGACCCACCCAGAGCTGGCCTACCTACCACTGAGCTCTGCGGAGCGAGCACCAGGGCGTCCATATCTCGCAGCTCACGGCCTCCATCCGGGGTGCGCGCGTGGGCAGGTTCCTCCCCCCCGGGCTGGGAAAGGGTGAGTCCCTGCCAGGTTGACGGAAGGTGAATGCAGGCCCTGACTGTTGGGGGACCCCTTCACCCCAACGGGGAAGTGTGGGGCTGCTGGAGAACGCACGATCCGATCTCTACCGCCCTCCCAAGCCTCTAACCTGATGAGAAACTTAAAGTCTGAGATAAGGCTGTCAGCCTGCAAGGGAGCCCAGACCACAGGAGGAAGGAGAGGAGGGAGACCGGCGAGGACGGGGCACGCAGCGCCTTCCCACATCCTGGGGAAGCAGGTGTGGAAAACCGAAGGAGGTCATGCAGCCCCTAAGGTCAGAACCAAGACCCCCAGGGGGGTTCTCCTGGGAGGCGGGCTTCGGCTCAAGCTGCAGAGGCACTGTCCCCCAGTGAGGAAGGCCTGCTCCGTGGGCACTGAGCCCCCCATCTTGGAAGTGTCCAGATGAGGTCTGAGGCACCTACCCTGGGGAGGAGGGTGAAGTCAGGGGTCCGGACAGGGGCCTGGCAAACCTCTTTCACATTAAGTCCCAAACTCAGCCGTGCATCCAAATAACCCAGGGGTTGTTGCTGGAAACACAGAACAGACTAGGCTGAGCCCATCTTGGGCTTTTGGAGTCAGAATCCTCGGGGGGGGGGGGGGGGCCAGCCCGGAGACCCGCCGGGGTATTAAGCTCCAGTGCCGACTCCCAGGCATGGCCCCATCCTGGGACAACTGTCCACCTCCACGCGGCCTAGATCCAGTCGGGAGACAAAACACTCAGAGCCCAAAGTGAGCAGAAGTACGGGGAGCTGGGGACCAGTGTCCGCAGGAGAAGGTGGAAAGTATGCGGGTGGAAAGTGCGTGCTCAGTGAGCAGGTGCCCATGACTCAGCCCCTGCTGGGCAGAGTAGGAGAAATTACGGCTGCCCTCGAAGAGACCCCTTCTTTCTGAGGACACGTTTCATAATATTTTGAGGGATCGATAGGAAGGAAGGAGACAGACTTCTCTGAGGGGCCACCCGCCTCCCGGACACACCCCCCTGGGGATTCACAGCTACCTCGAAGGCCACACATCCACACTCGAATCGTCATCTGACCACCCCGCCACGCCTCTCTGTGTGCACGGCTCCCTCCGCAGGCAGATGGCCTGGAAAATTCTATCTCCCCTTCAGCGTCCACCTGAGCCCCTCAGACGCCAGCCCCTCACCTCCCATCTGCCCTGGGCCTCCTCTGCCAGTCCTGCTGCACGGGTGCTCTGGGGACAGCAGTCCAGGAGGGAGTGCTACCCAGCACTACCCAGGGAACACAGCCCCCGGGTGCCAGGCAAATGGTCAGGGGCAGCAAGGAGACAGGGAAGTGTGACCTGGCAGAAGGAAGAGCGTCGCAGGGACCGGGCAGGGCGATGGGGAGGTGGCTGGCGCGTGCCCAAACCCTCAGCTGAGACCAGACGACGCTGAGGGTCAGAGAAGGACAGAGGGCCCAGCCAGGAAAGGGTATGGCTTCTACGTGGCCCCATAGCCACTGAGGAGTTCAGATAGGCAGGAGCCTCGGTCACACGCAGTCGTTCCCATCGGCGATGTGGGAGTCAGACGCACCTGGCTTTGAGCCCCGGAGCCTCTCCGGGCCTCACTCTCCTCCTCTGTAAAATGGGGATGATGTTGATTCGAAGTCCCTCGGTCTATTCCAAGCCCTTATGGGCAGTGTATGCTCCACTGGGCTTTGACCCTATGCTCCTGGGGGCGGGGGCACTTTCACAACCCCCAGAGTGACTACCTCTCCGGCCCGGTTCGGGCTTGGTGCACAGCAGGGGTTCAGTGGTGCCCCCGAATTTATGCCGACCCGACGGAGGACGTTCCTCCCCCGGCCTGCCGTGGGCTACAAGGTAGATTGCAAAGCTGACCTTCCTTCCTCCTCACTGGAACGTTATTTTTCCTGCTAACCCCACATCCTAGCCAATACATTTCACAATATTTGAATACGGTGGATTCAGAGCCCCACGGGCTGACCTGTGCCACAGGTCCTTATTCTAGCATTGTTAAGCACAGGCTTTTTTCAAGGGCCGAGGCAAAATGCATTCGTCAAAAGCCCCTGAAAATGGGAATAAGAGGTCCTTCCAGATCAGCCCCCACAACTGTGCAGTCAGTGCTCGGGACGGTGGAAACGGCAACCCCCCACCTTCTCTGGACTTCCGCTGCTGGACTGCCTCTGAGGCCCCAGCTGGCCTGCACCCCTGCCCTCAGGTCTGCCCAGAACCCAACTGGGCCACTAGAGTCCGCAGCGAGGAACCGGCGAGCTGGTGACGGTGGGAAGGGGGGGATTCTGGCTGTGTCTGTCCCTGACCCCGGCCATCCCTCCCTGCTCCCAAAAGCCCCTGCAGCCACTGGTTGGTGTTGAAAATGATTCACTTTCCCCGGGGGGGAGTGCGGTGGGGGGGGGACACCAGGCCTCTACGTGAACAGTGAGAAGAAAACGATCATTTTCGTGCTTCAGACACGTCTCCCCTGCACATGTCCCCACGGCGTCCCACAGAGCACCGTGAAGCAGCAAGCCCCGTCAAAAGGTCTCTCTTGCTTCTTGGCCCAGGGATGTCACACTGGGCTGCATCTGTGTGAGGAGGTAGAAAAGTGGTCGCCTCAACACTGTGAATTTCACCATTACAGATTCATTTGTTTGGACTTTGAAGGAAGGGCCGAAGGTACATTCCAGGACACCGGGGAGAGGGGGAGGTGGCACCGGGATTAGCTGAGATTATGGGAGGAAATTTCCGTCCCCTCACTTTCCACACAGAGGCCCAGATCCTCCTCCCGGAGCAAAGTGAGTCCGCTTCCACGGGCACTGGGCAGCAGCTGGCGCTCATGGGGGAGAAATCAGGGCAGAGAACCCGGGCACGTTAGGGCCCATCTTAAACGGTTTTCGGGAAGACGACAAGGGCAAGGAGTCCAAACACCTGGTGCATGTCTGACTGAGCTGTCCCTGGGAGGCCCAAGGGACCCTGCACACGCCGCGTGTCCTGCCTGTGCCTCAGTTTCCTCATCCCAGCATGAGAAAACGGGAGGCAGCCTACCTGCCTGCAGCAGCAGGTGCCTGGTTTGTGGTGCTGAAGGCACAAAGCGCTTTTGCTCACCCACTGCAGGGACAATGTCACCCACAGAGGCCTGTCCTCCTCACGCCCTGGAGCCCAAACAAAGCCGGCTGTAATGGAACGAGGCCCACCTTATCAGGAGGGGTGCTTTTCCTTTGAAAGTCAAATCTGAGGCCTTGGGACAATGAAGCGTGGGTGTTCCCACACAGCACACCCAGGCAGGCCGGGTGGAGGCCCATCTGGCCCAGCCTGGCCCAAGAGCCCCCCCAACCCGTCCCCGCTGCTCCCCCCACCCCCCCGCCCTGGGGAATTCACTTCCTCAGACCCCTCTTCTGCTCTTTTCAGAGTCTTAAGAAAACCCTGAGGATGGCAAGCAAAGGCATCCAAAGGGCAAAATTTCTCTAGAAGAGATGCCCGGTGTGAAACCCGGACCCAGAGACGTCGGCCGCTTACCCAGGATCACACAGCACGGTGGTCCTAGGGTAAGTCCCGAAGCCCCCAGGCTTGCTGAGCAACATTCCAATGCTCAAGCATCAGCTGGACTCAGAGGAACTCGTCCAGGAGGACAGGGATTAAGCCAAGCCTGACTGCAGGGAGGAGGGAGGAGGGGGGAGGGCAGCAGGGCTCTCACTTTCTCCCTCCCACATCCTCTCCCCAGCTTCATGGTTAAGCCAAATGTTTCATCCTCCTTCACACAATTTCCTTTTTTCTTTTCTTTTTTTTTTTTTATCACTGCCATTTTTTTTTTTGGTTTGTAAACCATCGGTCAGGTTCTAGAGAGGATGTGTCCCCAAAACATCCGAGAAACGAACTACTAACATCCCACATGTCAGCTGCAGCTCCCCACCCCTACTTTCAAAAGGATCTCCCCGCCCCCCACAAGGCATCAGGGAGCCCCGATCTGGGGACACACTTGCTCCCTGCCCTGGGGGCATCCCAAGGACACTTCAGCCTCACGGAAGGGCAAGGTCACTGAGCCCATCCCCGCCCATCTAGCTTGAGGGCGCCCCAGGGCTCCCCTGCAAGCAGCGGGGACCCAGCACCGCCCCCACCGCTGTTGACAGAGCCCGTGGGGACTCTGCTGCCTCCCGTCCCCTCCCATCCCAGCGGCTCACCTGTTGCCCCCAGGGAAGCCATCACCATCCTCCTGCCATCCTCCTGCCCCTCGACCTCCCCCATGGACAGCTGGCCCGCGGACTGCGAGAACCAGGGGCCTCCTCCCCAGACCTCCTTTCCCCTCCTTTCCTCTCCACACCTTTTCCACACCCACTGTCTGCTTGAGCTCTTCCTCTTTCAAGAAGTCTGCTCTGCCAACCACAGCCCAGCTGGCTTCCCTTTATCCTCCGCGCTGGCGCTGGTGGCTGGGCCTGCACAGCATGTTGGTGAATCATTACACGGTGTCGTTCCTGGGGAGGCAAAGCAAACACGGCAGCATTCTAAGACCCACGGCACACGGCCCAGTTCAGAGTTCATAAGAGCTAGATAAGCACTCGGTGAATACGACATTATTTCCCCACAAATTCCACTCTCAAAAAGGTAAATGATTCCCTGGGCGACAATAAAGAAATCGCAAGGTAGCATGAGTAATCGCCGGCTGTGTGCGTGTGTTTGTGTGTGAACTCCAGACTCGCTCACCCAGAGGGCACAGGCCCGGGACCTAGGCCCACGTGATCGGAACAGACAAACCACCCCCCCCCCGCCACCCTCCCCGAAAAGACTCCGCGTGGTGTGCCGCAGCGTGGATCGGCGAGGGCCCCCCCAGCTCCAGCACAGCAATGTCATCGCCAAACGTTCCGCCATTAACACCCGGCTCGCCATGGTTCGAAGGTTATTTGGTCTTTAAGAATGCTTCTCCCAATTCAGATGCCACTCTGCGGCTCAAAACCCGCTGGCATCTGAGCCCGAGGGAGGCTCTGGAAGAGAGGAGGGGGGTGTTCACGGGGGAGACAGAAAACACCACGCTGGTGGAGGCTCTCTTGAGACAGGAGGGGAAACAGGGCCGCTGTGTAAGCAGCTGAAGGGTGGGAGCAGGGTGCCCGTGTGGGGCTGGTGGTTGCAAGCTGGGGGAGTGAAGGCGGGGAGGTGAATTCATCCATGGATGGGTGGTGTTAACGTGCCATCAAAAAGGTAAGGGGGCGCCTGGCTGGCTCAGTCGGTTGGGCGTCCGACTTCGGCTCAGGTCACGATCTCACGGTTCGTGAGTTCGAGCCCCGAGTCGGGCTCTGTGCTGACAGCTCGGAGCCTGGAGCCTGCTGCGGATTCTGTGTCTCCCTCTCTCTCTCTCTGCCCCTCCCCTGCTTACACTCTGTCTCTCTGTCTCTTAAAAATAAATAAACGTTAAAAAAAAAAAAAAAGGGTAAGGTGCAGGGAGGCCGCTGTCTTCCTGGGAGTTGGGTTGGTCCTAATGTGGGGTTAGACCACCTGTCACTGTTTAGACTCACCATCAGAAGCAGCCCCACCCTGAGCCCCCACAGGGAGCTCACACAAAGTCAAAGTAGTCTTGGGAATTTAAAAAAAAAAACCCCACTTTCAACAAGTATCCCCAGGACCCACCCTGCATCTTGGACCCTATCACGTACCTCTTCTCCCCCTTAGACCTGCCCCCCTCTCCTATCTTCTTCAGCCTCACTTTGGACCTCTGCCCACCCTCCTCCACCTCCA
Source organism: Panthera uncia (assembly GCF_023721935.1). Lineage (NCBI taxonomy): Eukaryota > Metazoa > Chordata > Mammalia > Carnivora > Felidae > Panthera > Panthera uncia. The sequence continues at coordinate 108,350,987 of NW_026057582.1, read as the reverse complement.
CGGCCCTGTGCCTCCTAATCTGTACCCCTGCCATCCCCACCGCAGAGGCCTCTCCTCATCTCCAGGCCACTTCCTCCAGGAAGCCTCCCCCTCCCCCCGGACAGCCTGCTTATTTAACCACCCACACTGTGACAGTTTTGGAGCCTCACTGGGACCGGCAGTCGACAAACCCTCATACTCTGTCCCTGTCCAGGGGCACTGTTGTCTCAACTGTATGCATAGGGTTTTAACATATGGAAGTGACCAAGGGACACGCGGAGAAGCTAATGCCCTTGAAAGAAGATTTTTATTACTTACATTTCCCGAGAGGGAGCGTGTTACACCTCCCAGGGCCACATGGAAAAGCACCCGTGTTGGTCAGGGGGCAGAAAGGAATGAGGGGAAGACACAGGCCACTGCCTTTATTAGGGTTTCCATGGGGAAGGCAAGGCAGGGCAGGATGACTAGCTTAGGGTTGGCTAGTTTGAACAGCTCAGGCGGGCTCTGGGGCACAGGGGCTGTCCCCAGTTGTCTGGTCCCTGGCCCCGGGTGGTTCAGGGCAGGGGACGTTATGTGGCGTGTAAGAGTGAGATAAGGAAGACTCCAGATCACAGGCAAGATATAAACAACTGGGACCGTTAGTCTAAGAAAGCACATGATGCATCCACTTGCATCCCGGCATCTAGCTGAGTTTCCAGTGTTTTTTAATCAACTGCTCTCTGGCTAACACCATCACTCTCCTGCCCCGCTAGCTTTCTGATTCCTCGTCAACACAACCCCATCCCTGGACTAACTGCAGACTCCTCCCTCCCTCTGCCCGTTACACAACAGAGAGGAGTTTCCCACCCGGGAACTCACCCCAATCCTTCCTCAGGGACCTCCCCACCAGGGACCTGCCACTCAGTTGACTCTCTCCCTCGGCATTCATAATTGTTAAAAACATAAATAAAATAAAAAGCAGCGACAGCCAAAAACTTCTTGATCAACTGTGGGGGAAACACTTGTAACTGATCTTCCAGACAAAACACTAGTTTCCTTCATATATAAAGATCGCCTCCAATTCAATAAGAAAAAGACCAACCACCTGAGAGAAAGGAGGCAAAATATATGAAAAGACAGTTCACGGTAAAGAAAACACAAGTGGCTCTCAGGTCGGTGAACACAGTCAAGAATTGCAAATTAAAACTCTATTGAGAAACTATTTTTACCTTCCAGGTTGGCAAATGTCAGCAAGTTTGGTAACACTTCACGTAAGAGGGCATGGGACCAGAGCACCCTCATCCACCGCTGGAGTGTATCTTTCTAAACTTTTATAGAGAGCGGTCTGCTGATATCTTTCAAAATCCAAACACACACCCTTCCGGCCCTTCAATTCCTCTCCTGAGGCTTTATCCCACATGAACCGCCTACACTGCAAAATGACTAGATGACAAGGCAATTCAGTGGGACGTTGTTTGTGACACCCCAAAACCAGGAGATTCATCAAATAAATGTGCGACATCCATGCAGTGGCACATTCTACAGCCTTGAACACTCGAGGGACCAATCTGGAAGCATCCCAAGAGAGCTAAGTGGGGAAACAACAAATGAAGGGCACCCGTGGGCCACCCTTTGGGGGAGAATGAATCGATACACGTTTTTACTGATTAGTCCCAGAACCGTCTCTGGAAGGGTACGTAGGAAGCTGGTGAAGCTGCTTCCAGGAAAGGGAGTGCGCTAGGAGGCCAAGGGAGACGGGAGACAGAGACTTTTCACTGGAAGTCTCTGCAGTTTACAATTTTTTCGGCACCACGTACGTTTACTTTCTAAGAAAAAAAGGCGGGGCGGGGGAAGGGTGGGCAACAAGCGGATGAAATAAACAGAACAAAACCTTCCCTGACCCGCCTCCCTTTCTGGCTTCCTCTCACCTCCACAGAGGTGTCTGTACCTCTGTTTCTCCAGACACGCCGGCTGCCTCTGTTCCCTCCTGCCCCGCTGCTCGGCCCGACCTGCCCCAGGGCACCGGGCTCCTTGATTTCTGGTCTCCGACTCCAGTGGCCACTCCGGCCCCACCGACCTCACAGCGGCCTCGCCCTCCTCCCCGACTCTCCCCCGCACCAGGCACCACGGTTTTTTTTCTGCTCCCTCTCTGGGAGCTCCTCCCCAGTCTCTACATGGTGGAGCTCGCTTCCAGGTCCGTTCGCTCTCCCTGGGCTGCCTCGTCCACCCCAGGGCTTCACTCATCATGGGTATGCATGTAACTCCCAGACGTGTACCTCTGGCCAGACCTCTCTTCTGAGCTCAGGGCCCCACCTGGAAGCCTCCCAGGGGGCTCCAACCCAAAATGCCCAAACGTCACTCGCCAGCCTCCAACAGTTCCATCCCGCGCGTCCGGGAGGCTCCCTCGCCTGTGCTCCCTCCCAAGCACCCCAAGGGTCTGGCCCCTCTCCCCACCTCCACCATGCCTCCCCTGGTTGGTCTCCCTTCACGGTCTTCCCCACGTCAGGGCCTGAGCACACACTGTCACCTAAGCCCGGAGTACTCTCCCCCGCTCCCCACGTCTGTTTCATCTTGATTAATTCTTACATATCTTCTAGAGGGTGGATTAACATCATTCCTGCAAGAAGCGTCTCCCGGCCTCCGGACCGACGGATGTCAACTGAAGGTGATTTCTGTCCCACCAGGGGACATCGGGCAGTGTCTGGGAGACATTTTTGGGTGTCACAAATGGGCCGGGAGTGTGTGTGGCTACTGGCACCCAATGGGCAGAGGCCAGGGATGCTCCTGAACGTCCCACAAGGCACGAGACAGCCCCCCCACGACGCGGGATGACCTGGCCCAGAATGGCAGTAGCTTTGAGGTGAGAGACCCTGACCTGGACTAAATCATGGACCCTTTCAGTACACGTTCTACTTCGCCCACCCCGAATGTGATTCCATGCGTAACTGTGCAAAGATATTGGCCGAGTTCCATTTCCTAAGCTTTGGAGGATGCATAAGTGAATTACACTTACCGGCTCACGGTATGTGATACGTAACCGGCTCACGTTTATCTATCCCCCACCCCCAGGACCCAGCCCCAAGCGCAGAGACTGATGGTGTGGATTGGTATGACGCACTCAGGGTGGGGCGGACCCGGACCAGGCAGGGGTGGCGTCCTGGCCTCCGGCTCTTCTGGGCCCTCTGTGCCACCCCAAGGTCGCCCCTTCCGTGTGGTCCCACCGCTCTGCACCCCACTCCGACCCTCGTCCCCACCCCAGGGGTCCTAAGAGACCCTTCCAGGCCATCGGGCCCCAGCTTGCCCCTTGGTCATCTTGCCAAACAGGCCACTCCCCTGTCAGCTGACCCAGGCAGGAGCGGGCACCTCGGTTCACCCAGCCGCCGAAGCAGGTCCACCCTTAGACCTGCTCCCTCCATGCACACCGGCCACCCGGCTTCAGCGGTACCCAGTTTTGACCCACCTGGCCCTCGCCTTAAGCGTCTTTCCCTCCCAGTCCGCCCATGACACGACCCGCACGGACATCCTTCTGGCTGGTATCACTTCCCGATTAAAACCCCCTTCAGCGCCTCTTATGGCCCGTAGCCAGGAGCCCAAGTTCGCCAGCCTGGTCCACCTACCTTTCGAGGTCCACGACCCTCTCCACGGCCCCCTCGCCAGCCACACCCGGCTTCAGCAAGCACACGCACCACTGTGCTTCACGGCACGGGTCGGCCCTTCCTTCCCCTGCCCTGCGCTCCCCCGCCTCTCCTCTACCTGGATGCTTGGATATCCCGTGTTCACCGTTAACATCCACTTCTGACCTCTTCCTCACCAGTACGGCGACGCCTCAAAAGGTTAACCGCAGAATTTCCATCGGACCCGGCAATTCTGCTGCTGGGAATATATACAGAAGAACTGGGAGCGGGGACCCAAACGGATTATCTGCACACCCACGTTCATGGCTATACTACTGGCAATGGCCAAAAGGCAGCAGCAACCCAAATGTCCACCAACAGGTGAATGGAGGAAGAAAATGTGGTATATACTTAACGGTGGAATGCTATTCAGCCTTTATTTTTTTTAATTATCTTTAATGTTTACTTATTTTTGAGAGAGAGAGAGAGAGAGAGAGGGAGAGAGACAGAGCACGAACAGGGGAGGGGCAGAGAGAGAGGGAGACACAGAAGCTGAAGCAGGTTCCGGGCTCTGAGCTGTCAGCACAGAGCCCGACGTGGGGCTCGAACCCGCGAACCGTGGGATCGCGACCAGAGCCGAAGTCTGGCGCTTAACCTACTGAGCCACCCAGGCACCCTGCTATTTGGCCTTTATAGGGAAGGAAATTCTGATGCACCTAATGAACCTTAAAACATGATGCTAAGTGAAGAGCCCAGATGGGGGGCTCACATGGCGTGTGATCCTGCTTACACGTGGGACCTAGAATGGTCCGATTCACAGAGGCAGAAAGAACAGTGGCAACCAGGGGCTTCGGGATGGCGGGGACGGGGAGTTAGTGTTTAACGGGTTTAGACTTTCAGTTAATATTCAGTGGGTACAGAGTTTATAGGGCACACCTGTGGCTCTGCAATTAAGTACTGAATCTTTGTCCTCTCGGACCGATGGTGGGGGTTCCTGAGGTTAAGCCCCATGTCCGGCTCCCTGCTGACAGCGGGAGACTGGGATTCTCTCTTTCCCTCTCTCTCTCTCCACCCCTCCCCCCCACTCTCACTCCCTTTCTCTCTCTCAAACCAAATAAGCTGTTAAATAAAAATAGTAATAACATTGTTGTGCACACTTGAAAGCTGTCAAGAGCAGCTCATAAAAGTCAACCTTGGGGGCATCGCGGTTTGTGAGTTCGAGCCCCGCGTCGGGCTCTGTGCCGACAGCTCGGAGCCTGGAGCCCGCTTCGGATTCTGTGTCTCCTCTCTCTCTCTCTCTCAAAAATATTAAACATTAAGGAAAAAAAATATTTTAAGTCAACTTTGTATGGGGACAGATGGTGATCCCCTCGCAGTGTATGCTAATATCAAATCATTATGTTGTAAACCTGAAATCAACATGTTAAACATCAGTTACACCTCAGTAAAAAAAATTAAAGGAAAAGAATGAATAACCCAAACGAATCATCTGGGTTAATGCTTTCCCAAATCTCACAGCCTGCTGTACCCAGAACAATGACTTACTTCCAGGATTCACTGACAAACCCCTTCCACCCCTGGAGGAGACACATTTTTGCCCTTCCATCAGGCAATGAGGTCAGAAGGGGCTTCTGTGGACAAAGTTAATAAACAGCTAACTTGAGAGGAATAAACAAAATAAAGCCAGGGCTGGGTCAGTGCAGGCGTGTGTGGCCCTTGTGTCTGACACCACTGGGTTGCATCCCCACCCCCCCACCCCCACCCCCCGGCTGCCCACTGGCTGGGCTGATTCACTTCCTGTGTCCTCTCAGGGGCAGGCAGCCAGAGAGGGGACAGGGGACTGTGGACCAGAAGCTGAACCCTTAGGGCACGCAGAGACTATTAGTCACTGGCTGGAGGGCTTCCGACCTTAGTGCTCATGGGGACCACAGGCCTGCCCCCTCCCATCACCTTCTTATGTAAGCCAAGGTCTGGAAGGCAGAGTGAACTTGGCCTTGGGGCTCAGCAAGAGGCAGTGGCCCAGAGCCTCCCTTTTCCTCATAGCTCACGTCGCACCCTACAAGCCCTTGGAGCCCCCATCCCCAGGCCCCCCGTTCATGCACTGTCCATATTTATAAACTAGGGGCTGGAAAAGACAAATGTGTCCCTAGTCATCAAGGTGTCTTCAACCAGAGACCCCCTGGGGTTCTCCACCAGAGAGGATTTTGCCTCCGGGACATTTAGCAACATCTGGAGACATCGTTGGTTGCCAAGAAGGAAGTGACAGGTGGCCCCGGCACCTGGCATCCGAGGGGTAGAAGCCAAGGTTGCTGCTAAGCATCCCGCAACGCACAGGGCGGCCCCCACCCCCACAACAAAGACCTGTCCTGCTCCCAGACATCACTAGCGCTGAGGTGAGAAACCCTGATCTAAGCCAAGCTGTTTTTTACCGATGAGGCCCACCCAGGAAGGGACAGGGCCAAAGTCACACCGTGATATAGTATCAGAATTAGCACCCATGGTTCCCCACCAGCCACAGCAGCCTTGAGCTCCCAAGAGTGCAGTGACCAACTCAAAGATTGGTAGTGGGCTGGCAGAGTGGCCCGATTTAGGACCACGCGACCTAGAAGCCCAGGGTGGCTGGGCTCTGGGCCTTTGACAGGCTCCCAATCACTTCTACCGCGGTCAGCCTGGCCAGGGGGCTCCCGAATAACTGAAGGGGAAAAAAACGTCTCATGGGCGATGGTGTGCTCAGGCAAAACGCGGGCTTGAGGCCTAGGCAAAATTCACCACTCACACCCCGCAGAGCACGCTGGGGGTGGTCAGGGCCACAAGTGAGGCCAATCCTGTGAAACAAACCCTGCCTTAGAGGACACGGCAAGGGCAGGAGTTACAGCTTGGGTCACTGCTCTGGGACATGCTGCCTTTTCTCCCAGACACTAAAAACAGCTGTGTCTCTTGCACCTGTTGGCCCCTCGCTGCCACCTGCATAATTTCAAAATAATGTCTAGAGTCACCCTGTCCTTTTCCCCAAGCAACCAGCCCCAGGTCTCCAGGTACCGGGGTGCAGGCCAAGGCCTCAGAGCTGACTGTGCAACCCCATCGTTGAAGAAGGGCTGACTCATGCTATGTCACAATAGGCGAACTTTTCCATTCACTGTTGCTGGAAGCCACCGAACTTGTAGTGATGGGGGCGATAAAGAGAAGGCCAGGGGTCAGGAATGCATAAGCTATGTCTCAGGTCAGGGTCTCGCCTGCTCCAGGGGAAGGGAGCCCGTAGGGAGTAGTTGGGGAGCAAGGAAGGGGGGACCACAGTGGCCTGGGACACAGGAGGAGTCACCATTATGGATTCACTTCTTCAGGCAAAGCATTTTCTTTGTCTGCCGCCCCCCGCCGCCCATCTCCCGGCCCCCTTCCTCCCCAATTTTTTCCAAACAGCTGATAAACTCGTAAACATGTACATTCCTAGAGGCACAACTTCTGGGTGTCTCCCCCAACACCAAGGCATAGGGGCATTCCCGCTCTGCATCTGGCAAACCACAATGAGAACGGAAAAGGATCTGGGGGTCAAGAGCAGGGCTCGGGGGAAACAGCCAAAGCTCCCCAAGGCGGGTGCTGGCCACCCTCGCGTCCAGGCTCTCTGTCCCATCTGTGTGGCCTGCTGGGTCGTACAGAGGCAGCACGGCCGAAAGGCTACGGCCGTCCAGGGTACCTCTGGCCCCCCTCTCCCTCTGCCCAAGTGTTATCTTGGGCAAAGTTACACCACCGCTCTGGGCCTCGGTCTCCACATCTGTCAAATGCAGACGACCCGGGTTTCAACGTCACGGAGTTATTGTAAAGATTAACCGATTTGTGCAGAGAAGTTAGAACACGGCCTGGCAAACAGCTAACAATTACTGAATGCTTATGACTGGTATTAAAATGCAACGATCACCCCTCCAAGCCATCGGGGAAGAAGGCAGGAGCCGTATTTCCTGTGAGTGTGAAGAGGAAATGCCTCCAGGGACCTCACCTCCCACCTATGGCCCTACTAGCTTCCTCCAGAAGTCATCTTTGTCCCATCTCTTCTCCTCCAATTGACTCCACAGGGGCGCAGAGTTTTGCCTTGAGACACAGATAAAATTCCTTTGCTGAAGATGGCAGCTGAAAGAACGATGGGGCGGGGCCGAAGCCGCTTGGTGTGTGTGTGTGTAGGTGTGTTCCATATTTTCTATTGCATAGAAAGTTCCGGCTTCTACTCTAGATAATTCTTGGACCTCCACTCCACCCCCACCCTCGAGCTTCTCCATCCTGCTTGTCCCTGCACTGGGGTAGTTCTTGGGTCCTCCAAGGAAACCACTCTGATCAGATTCCTAAGTGAGGTCTCAGAGCCCCAAGCCTTCCCCAGGGCCTTGGGCAGAATAATGTCCTCACTCTTCCCAGCCCACACATCTGGTCACACCTTCTCAGACTGGTTTGTTAACCTTGGCCCATGATCTGAAGCTCCATCCTTCCCCCCAGGGCTGCCTGGGGACCTGGCTCTGGTCCTCCTCCTTGGTTCTCCAGTGTCCCGGGGAATTTTAAAAGACTGCCTGGAAAGGCCACTGTTTTCACCACTAACTGAGGAACTTCCCACCTCTGGAGAGCAGCACTGGGAGTTTTCTTTGGGGGATGGGAGTCTAAAGGGGAGCACTCCTCCCTGGCTCTCTCAGTTCGCGGGGTGGCCATGCGTTCTGCCTGGGAGCTGCCTCTCTGGGTGACCTGAAGCTTCTTGCCAAGGCAGCTCTCAAGCACCGCGAGCAACCAGGTGCAGGGGGCAGAGACCCAGCTTTGAACGAACTTGAGTTCCATCAAGAAGAACTCCAGCTCTGCCTCCAACAGGTCACTCTGGGCCTCAGTCTCCCCGTGAGGAGAGGAGGGGTGGGCTGAATGTGTTCATTTATTCAACACATATTTAACTAAGCACCCATTACACACAAGCCACGGCGCCGATCCCCGGCGGCAGAGCCGTGACTAAAACCGACAGAAAGCCCTGCCTTCACGGCCCTGATATTCTAACCGGGAAGACAGATGATAAACGAGATAGAAAAGGAAACAAGACAGGATGTTTGCTGATATGGAAAATACAGCACGGAGTGGGTAGAAGGGATACGGCCTCTAAGGCCATTCCAGCTGAGAAACTCCGGGTCTCAACCTCTTCCCCTATTGGGTTCTGGTTAAGACCCAGGAACTGGCAGAGGCCTCCTCCAGGGAAGAGAACTGACCAACTCTGGCTGTGCGGGCCTGTCCTGAGGGCAAAGGGGACACCTGGGCCGGCTGAGGAGTCCAGGACTATAGGGCTCCTGGCAGGGCCTCAAAAGTCTTCAGGGCCCTGCCAGGGAAAGGCCTACACCCCCTGCCATGCTTCCCCACTTGACCGTGGCCTAGAATGAGCCAGACACTGACCACCTCCTCCTCTAGGGGCTCTCAGACCCCTCCGGTCCCTCCTCCTGCAGCCTCCCCTGTATGGTAGAATGTTCTCTCTGCTTACATAAGGATGGGGGGGAAGGATTAAAAAAAATCCAATTTTAGCACCTTCTCTTCCTGTAGAGACTGTTTTTGATCGGTGGCTACTTCCTGTGAACCTACTGTATGCTCAGGATAAGACCAGCTCTCTGAGGGAGACCAAAGATGTGTGATCGCTTCCCAGACGTATTCACAGGCCACGTGGGGAGCTCAGGCTAACACACATACACAGGAGGAAATCACCATCATCTCTTACAGTTTGCTTGGAAGCTTACAGAGCCCTCTGGACCGCTCACTCATAAAACCACGCAGACTCTACTGTCCCCGTGTTACAAATGAGGAGACTGAGGCATGCACCGTCTCTGCCCTCCATCCATGGTTGCCCCATGAATGGGTAAGGAGAAGGAGGAGGCAAAGGGTCAAGTTTCCAACGAGATTTCCTGGAAGGCTGGGTAGGACTCCAGTGCAAATGGGACAGAGGACTCGGTCTCCTAGGGCAGGGCGAAGCCAGGCACATAACTCACTTCCCTTGGGCCTGACAAGTGGATCCAGGGTAAAGGCAAAGCCTACCTGTCTGGAAAAGCACAGGGGTTTATGGATGCGCTCGCTGGTTTACAAAGCATCAAACCGCCCCAAGTGGGTGTCAAGGACCCTCGGTGGCAGGAGGCACCTTTCCAGTCCAAAGGAAAGAATCTCTGCCCTTCGAGGTTGATTCAGTCCGTTCCTGTTGGGCAGCCTCCGGGAGCCGGGAAACTATGGCTACGGCAGTGAACAAAACAGGTGCCTGCCTCCCGCAGTCCTGGAGCTTAGCAAGGAGCTGGCTCTCTCTTGAGGAGCCGTCTGACCGGATTTTACTTCTTCTTGGAGGTGCCCTTTCCTGGCCTACCCCTTCCAGAAGAACCTCCAGGGAAGAGGGGAGGAGGGGGAGAAGAAAGGAACCCCTGCTGAGTCAGAGGCCCCGGCAAAAATGGAGCACCAACCACCTGGCTCTAGGAGACTGGTTTGAAGTTCAGGTCTACCATATTTCGCGCCCCCCCCCCCCAAATGACTTAACCTGTTTGAGACTCCTCCTCCCCCCACCCACCCCCCCACCCCAACCTTGCTAATGGGATAAGACCTATTACCTCGCTGGTTTATTGTAGGGGGGGAAATGAAATCAGCGAGGCGTCCATGCTAGTGATGTTAGCTCTTACTCTGATCCACGGACCTCCCTCATCTGTTCTCTCGGGTTCTGCGTGGAAAGGGGCATCTTTGACCCCCGTCCTCACACTGAGCTGGGCGTCCTCGCCGCCTTGGCTGCACGAAGCCCATTCTGCTCAGGTCCGCAAGGGTCACAGAGCTCTAGACCTAGCTAGGCCCCTGCCGGGCTGGTGGAGGAGGGGGGGGTTGGGGAGGCCACCCTCCCTCCTGCTCTCAACTCCTCCGATTGGGGCTTGGGGAGTGCTTGGGGGGAGCCAAGGATGCCCAGCCGGGCGGCGGCCTGCCGGAAGACAGGACAGAAGCCGGGATGCCCCGGTGGCTGGGCACCCACCTCAGCAGGGCCCAGCCGCCCCCCCCCCCGACCCCGGGCAGGGGACGCCCCTTCACCCGCACCCCGCCTGGCGCGGCCGGCTCTCCCGTCGTGGGTCTGGCCCCCGGGCGGCGGGAAGCGCGAATGTAAACATCCCTCCAGAATTCGCCAACTCCGCAGTCCCCATCCGAGGACTCTGCTCAGGGGCTCGGGGACGGGCGGGGAGGGGCGCAAACGCCCAGGGGAGTGAGAGATGGGACGCGCGAGAGGGCCGGCGTCCCCAGGCGTCCGCGGAGACCCAGCGCGCCCGCCCCAGCTCCGCTCGGGCTCCCCGCGCGGGGACGTGCGGGGCCGCGGATGCCTGTCGCCGCCGCCCGGGGCGCGGCGGTCCCGGCGCAAACTTTCCTTCCGAGAGCGGCCCTCGGCGACCTCGGCGGGCCGCGGGCAGCGCGGGGGCGACGGCGGGGTGCGCGTGGACCCCAGGCGCGGGGTCCCGCCCTCGGTTACCTGGGTTCCGAGGGGCGCCGGCGTCCGGCGAAGGGGGCGCAGGGACGCGGCACCGGCAGGCCGGACACTGGGACGCTCCTCCGGGGCCGCTGTGGCCCCCAGACACGCGGGCGCTGCACCTGGCCCGGCCGGTCGGCGCGCCTACCCCGTGGGTCCCGCCCCCGGTCCCCTCCCGCCCGGGGCGGGGCGCGCAGGCCCCGGGGAGGAGCCGAGGGCAGGGGGGAGGGCAGGGGGCACCGCGGGGGCACCGCGGGGGCACCCCTCTCCGCGCGGCCCGCACAGAACCACGTGCCACCGACGCCGGACTCGGCGACCTCGCGAGCGGCGCCCACCGCTCGCCCCGCCTGAGATGCCACCGAAGCCGTGCGCCAGGTGGAGTCGCGTGTAGGCCCCCGTTGCCCGCCGGACCCCTCCGCACGCTCCACCGCGCGCACCCCCACTCCCGGGGGCCGAGGGCTGGGAGCCTGCCCTTCAGAAGAATGCACGGGGTGGAGCACAGAGAAGGAAAAAAACAACCGGGTACCCGCAGCCCCACCCCACCATGATCTCTCCCCACCCCTGGCTGTTCTTGGCCTTGGCCAAGCTCCACCGGCTCTCTCCGGAATGCCCCTGCCCAAGGGAGCTTTGCCACCCTCTCCCCGTTCCCCAGGACTCCACTTCCCAGGCCTGGAAGGGGCTGGACCTGGACTTCTGCCACTCAGTGGACACAGCAGAAAGAGTCACAGGGGGACACAGGGGACAAAGAAGAAACAGCCACCCAGACTGTGTGGCTACTCCCAGGTGCGGAAGGAACAAGTTGTAGGTTGTTCCTGCCTGCCCCCCCTCCCCCAACTCTCCTAGAGGAATTCTGGAAAATGCACCCTTTGGACAAAACTTCCAGAATGAAATGGGGGGCGGGGTCGACCTTCCTTGCCTGCCCAGGTTGTCCGAGCTCTTTTTTCTGCCTGCCTTGCCTTGTTTGTTACATGTGCAGACACAGTGGAAGGAGCACAGGACCAGGAGTCCAGAGGCCTCCATTTAGCTCTGTGGCCTTGGGAGGGTCTCTAGCTCTTCCTGAGCCTCAGTTTCCCCATTTGCCGTGAGTTAATGATCTCTCAGGCCCTTTTTATGGATCCTCAATGGTACTATTGGGCATCTTGCTTAGGTTGGCCTGCAGCTGTGCATCGCATAAAGTGCGTGTGTCTCGCTTGTCCTTTCAGATGTAAGTTCTTGGAGGGAAGGGACAAGGCCGTACAAACAGGCAGCCGTGCTGTGCAAACCAGAGCTTGACAGGAGTGGGGGGCATGGAGTGGATCCCAGTCCCAGCTTATGCTGAACTCAGAGTGGCCTCGTAATCCCTGCTTTGCCTTCATGAGGGTTTGGGGGACTGAGATTTGAGACGTGGAGCCCTTTGTGGGGGAGGCAAGGCCACGGGCGGTGTCCTTTCTGATGTCATCTTTATTTTTTAATGTTTATTTCTTTTTGAGAGAGACAGAGCACAAGCAGGGGAGGGGCAGAGAGAGAGGGAGACACAGAATCGGAAGCAGGCTCCAGGCTCTGAGCAAGCTGTCAGCACAGAGCCTGACGTGGGGCCCGAACCCACAATCTGTGAGATCATGACCTAAGCTGAAATCGGACGCTTAACCCACTCAGCCACCCAGGCTCCCCGTAACATCATCTTTAGATGCCCGGGACAGTGATGGGCTTTGGAGGCAGAATAGGGCGTGAGGTGTTTAAAGCCAAATGCTGTCCTGGCCCCCAGCCTGCAGAAGCTGTTGGCACGCACAAGGCAGGCACACAGCCCACCGCTGAGCAGAGACAGCCAGTGCCCCACCAGACTCCTGCCCACCGCAGGCCTTTTTGTGTGCACCTTGGGGACTGAAGGGGGACGACTAAGTGGCTCCCGGAACCTAAAGGAGTGTGGTCAGTGGATCTTGGCCAAACACCTGGTCACCAGGGGCCACAGCCCCCACCTCTGCTGCTGGGAGACGAAAGCCTAGCTGAGTGGTTAAACAGGAACCCTCTGGAGAGGGCTGTGGAGCAAGGAGAGGCTGCTGGGGAGAAGGGGAGAGCAGAGGAGAGGGTGCTGGAGTCCCAGGGAGGGTCTGGAAAGCTGGGCTGGGATCGGTCGACCTTGGGGGATTTTGAGGCCACACCGGTTGGGAGATAGGGGCACGGGACATTTCTGGAGAGACCCGGACCCCAAATTACCCAACGAGGCAGCCGATGATATGTCAGGAGAGGCAGCGAGGTGACATGGAAAGAGCACCAGGAGTCAGGCAGCCTGGATGCAAACGGCCTTGAGCAGCTGTTTCTTTATCTGCGAGCGGGGATCGGAATCTTGTTCCTTGTAGGGTTAGCGTGGTGACCACAGAATGCATTTGGAAGTGCTTTGGGCGCAGGAGTGCTGCGTGAATTCAACATTCAGGCTTTGTAGTTTCTTTTCAAGGGCCTCAGCGAACATTTGTGGGACCGGCCCAGCGGGGGGGCAGGCACTACGTGTCCTCGTGGCCATGGGAGGTGGACCACGGAAGGGTGTGGGGGGATGTCTGCAGTGGTCCGAGGGACCGAGGAGGGGTGGGGGAAATGGAGAGCATCACTCAGAAATGTCAGTTCTCTTTGGGGACACCTTTATAACACAATGCAAATATCCTTTTTGGGCAGAGCTCCCCCCCCCCATCCATATGACGCAGAATCAACCATTTCTCCCTCTTGCCCTCGCTGCCCCCTGGGCGTGCAGGGTGCCAGGTGTCGGAAGTACTTTTCCCAGCCAGGAGCCCACTCCTCAGGGGGCTCACCAGCTCCTCCCGGGTGGCCCCAGAAGGTCTGTCCCCTTTGTCCAGAGGGCTTTATCTGACAGCAAGAACTGTGCACCCCAAACATAGCAGGACTCGGGAGCCTCATGCATCCTTAGCTCTCTTGCACCCAACGCTCAGCCCCCAAGTTCTCTCCCTCCTCTTACCTCCCCTGCGATGGAGTCTTCAGGCCAGGCTTCCTGCTCCACTTTGCGGATGAGAAAACGGAGGCCGGGAGAGGGGCCAGCGCTTGCCCGACAGTGCCTCTGACGAGGCTTTTCCCTTGCTGCATCGGGGCTGGAAGTATTAGCCTCATTTCACAGGAGAAGAAGTCGCCGCTCAGGGGGAGTACATGGTTGACAGAAAGGCCTTCTCTCACTATCCTGGGGGCTAGAAGTCTCCAATCGCTACATCAGCAGGGCCACGCCCTTCGAAATTTCCATAGGAGAGTGAGTCCTAGTCTCTTCCAGCTTCTGTGGGCTCCAGGCGGTGCTCGGCTTGCGGGGGCGTGACTCCAGTCACGCTCCCTTCCACGCTCCCTTCTCCTCCGTGTCTCTCTGGGTCCTCTCCTGTTTGTATGAGGACTCCAGTCCCTGGGTCCAGGACGATCTCGTCTAAAGATCCTTAATTACAACTACAAAGGCCCTTGTTCCCAAATACCTTCACAGTCCCAGGGACTGGAGGTTAGGGCATGGCATTATCTTTTTAGGGGACACCATTCAGTCTAGTTCGGTGTTTTTCCTCCTAAGGGTAGCACCTCGTGGTCCCCCAGTGTCGTACCTCATCTCAGCTGCCTGGGAGAGGCCTCCCTCAGCCTCCTCCCCCACCTGGCTGTTTAGGGAGGAGACAGGCTAAGGCCACTTGGGGGCCTTGCTGGGGCAGTGAGTTGGGGGATTCCCCTTCCTCTGACTTCCTGTCCCAGCACCTCCCAGTCTGACCACGGTTGTTTCAGTAGCACCCTTTGTGTCCTTTTCTCTAACACCTTTCCATCATGGGGTACTTATGGGAAAGACTCCCTTCAAGGGGGATGTTCTCCCTGCCTTCCATGCCCCAGCCCCTCTGCTGATGCCCAGGGCCTGACAGCCCTTTACCGGGGAGCTACGAGAAACGACAAAGGTTTGCATTCCCCGCAGAAATCACAGACCCCCAGGGGAACCCCCCCCCCCGCCCCGGGGGGGGGCACAGTCTCTCCCCAGGTGTGGATCTGGTCCTTAGAGGGGAGTTGAGGGAGGTAAAGCATGAGAAGCCCCCGAAGGGTGTGTGTGGAGTGGGAAGACGCTGAGAGGGGAGGAGGGTGACCCCCTCCGCCCCCTTGTCTGGGACTCACCTTGGCCAGGGCTGAGCCACAGGGCCAGGCTTAGGGCCCGGACACCCGCCTCCCGAGGGAAATACCACGAGGGCCTGTGCCCAGTGGGTTTTTCTCCACCAAGAACCAGAGAATCTGGAAAGGCCTTCAGGGTCATTTGACCTAAGGGGTAACGGTGCTCAGGGAGGAGCAGAGATGCCATGAAGGGGACCAGCAGGCTGATGGTGTCTCGCGTGCCAGCTTCCTAGGCCAAGGCAGGTCCGTACAGCAGCCCACAGTCCTCTAGGCAAGGGGCTTGGGCAGCCCCTGTTTGCAAGGGGAGGGCTACAGGACTGGTCTTGAGGCCACAGTAGCGGAGAGGCGCACCGGGTCTATTGGGTGGAGGGTTTCTAACGGGTGGCTTGGGGGGAGGGCACACATGGGCGTTATGAAGGAGATTTAGCTCCCGCCCCACCCCCTGGCAAACTCCATCATAACCCCACCGCAACCTCTGTTTTCTCCTGTCAGCCTTGGAGGGCCTCTGTCCCTGCAGCCAAAAATGCCCTAGCGTGAAAATATAATATCTAGTCCAGCGGTTCTCAATCCCGGCTGGACGTCAGCACGAGCCACCGATTCAATCCAAATCTCTGGAGGTGGGGCCTGGGTCTTTTCTAAAGTTCCCCAGGTGATTCTGGCGGGCAGCCAGCGTGGGGATCCCGAGGTAGTCCGACGCCCTGGGCTGTCTGGCTCTTGGTCTGTGTCCTCATCATCCCGCCCCCAGTGCCGGGTGGGACCCAGGTCACAGCAAATATACATACAAATACGGGAGCCCGCCCCTACGGTTCCAGCACCTATGATGGTGGCCTACGTGCCCCAACAGCCATTGTAGCAACACTTCCTGCCTGGATTCTGGGCCATCCATTGCACGTGGCTCAGCGCTTCCCTGGGTTTCTCCTGCTCCTGTCCCCCTGAGCCCCACGCACCGGGTGTGGACGGCGCAGACCGGGTGTGGACATGCTGGAGGTGAGTCAAGCTCTCCGGGCGGGGGAGGAGGGGGGTAGGGAGGGGGACGAGGGGTGCTGCCTCTGGTTCTCTTCTCTCAGCTGGAGGCTGCTGCCTCTCCTCCAGGCCTTTAAGGACTGCCCTCCCCCACCGCAGCAAACGTTGACTGCCCCGTGAACCCAGAGACTCCCTCCCGGACCCCCAGCTCTCTCTCCGCCCCCAGGTACCAGCTGTCGGCAAGCTCCCCGCAAAAACCAGACTCCCGCTCTCTCTCCAGAGCCAAAGGCACACGCATCACCTTTAACACAGCAGTCCCACCCCTGAGAGCGTATCCCAAGGGAATAATCCTGAAGAAATGAAAAAGCTCTTTGAACAAAGTTTCGGCATTGTATCCAAAAGCAGGGAGCTGGAAGCAACCTAAGTGTCCAGTTCCAGGGTGCCTGGGAAGCAACAGCACACCCACCGTAAAAGCTAATTGTGAGGACGGTTGCAACATCGGAGATGGCTAATGATACAGTGTTGAGTGCAAAATTGCACTGGGCAGGAGCCCAGCTGTGAAAAGTTGCATATGTGCATGTACAAGGGCTGGAGGGGAACTGGGGGTGGGGCGGGGGGGGGGACCTCCAGTGCCCACTTTTTTTTTTTTTTTTTTTAATTTTTTTTTTCCAACTTTTTAAATTTATTTTTGGGACAGAGAGAGACAGAGCATGAACGGGGGAGGGGCAGAGAGAGAGGGAGACACAGAATCGGAAACAGGCTCCAGGCTCCGAGCCTTCAGCCCAGAGCCTGACGCGGGGCTCGAACTCACGGACCGCGAGATCGTGACCTGGCTGAAGTCGGACGCTTAACCGACTGCGCCACCCAGGCGCCCCCAGTGCCCACTTTTTAAAAGGCCGGCAATTGTGGGTGATTCTTTTTCTGATTTCTGATATTGCTGTAATATTGTTTGTGCAATAAATAGCTGAATGAATATAAAATAATAGTAATTATTATTAGTCTCTAGGGGAAGGCTCTTGAATACACTTACTCAAGCTCAGGCGTAAATGAGCACAGGTCCCCGTGCGGGCTGCCTGGGTGGAACATTTGCATTTGAAAGAAGCTAAAGTTTCCGACGAACCCTGGCATTCAGGTCCGGGTCGCAGAGCTATTTTATAGGCAGGTGAAGGCCTTGAAGTCCCCAGCCATAGATGAGCCCCCTTCTCCACACATTTCTTAGCTCAATGTGTCCACTTTGTGGGGCCACAGGGGAAGGGCCAGAGCACAGGTAACTCAGCCTCTGAGCCTCGCCCTACACTGCACATTATTTTATTCAATAATAAGGATATCTGTGGCATCAGACAGCGACACTCTGGGCAGGGAAGGTGCCAGGGGTTCACAGCCAGGAAAAGGCAGGGGCTGAGATCTGAACCCTGGTGGGGCTTAGCTAAGGGGAAGGGGGCTTCTCCCCTCTGGCCTTGGGTCTTTCCTCAGAGATGAAAAGGTGACAGGTGCTATCCAGAGCCTCTCAGTGACAGCCTGGATGCACAAGGACAGTTCTAGTCATAGGAGTGGGACGGGGTGCTGACGGACCCCAGGGAGAAAGAAGGGCAGGCTGGCGCTGGGTCTGAGGCTTTCTTAAAAATCTGGGTGTGGACCTTTTGAAGTTGTGTGCTCAGGAAAGGCGCAGGAAGCTTGCTGTGTTCTCTGTCCCCACCCAGCTCCGGAGCTGTCAGAGGTGGGAGGGGGAAGTGATCCCCTGCTGATCTCCTGGGGCCTGGCTGGCTAGGCAGGGCAGCTCCAGAGAGCCAGTGAGCCCTGTGATATATACCCAGTCTGCTCACGGGCGTGGAAGTCCAGATTTACACAAACAAGCAGGAGAGCTTCTTTCTGACCAGAGGATTGAAGGCGACAGTCCCCACCAGTGTTTACCAAGTTCTTACTACTGCTGGTGTAAGCTCTATAGGCCCCGTATCTCATTTAATGCTCACTGAGCCCCATACCATTGTCCCCGTTTCAGAGTTAGGGAAAGTGGAGGCAGTGACTTGGATGAGGTCACACAGCAGGGACTCGGGACTGGCGCAAAGTTTGTGCTCTCAACCGCGGTGCCATTCTGCCTTAATAACCAGAGGCTACATTTTGATTTCCGAAACTTCAATATATATACGACTTCTCCTGGAACACGTCTGCTCTGAAGTTCACCACAACGTCCATCCTAACAGCTAACGTTCAAAATAGGACTCCTATTCGCATCAGCCAGCTGCTCCCCAGGCTTTCACAGGTCCAAGCCTTTGAGAAACAGTCCGCTCATGGGAAATATGGAGCACCTGCGACCAGTTTCATGCATTAGAATACAGGGACCATAGTCATCTATTAGCCATCCTAGCAACAGTAAGATACTAAACGAGCAAACGACTTGCCTGAATGGCTCCATGACCTAGACGCCGAACTTGTATTGCACAGCCATCGGGCCTGCTAGGATTTCTTCCTCCTCAAAAATCGTTGTGCAACTCTTTTCCGGGATGGTTTCTGACCCGTTTTCTAGAAAGTCCCTTTGGCTCCAGCCCGTGTCGTACCTAGCCAACACGGTCTGCTTTGCCTTTTAAAGATCCAAGTGCAATGTCTTTCTTCCGATGCCCAGGTCTGGAAGAGCCAAGGGGATGGTCCTGGCCTCTGACGAAAGCAGCCGGGGCTGAGAATGTGCCGAGGCCCCCCGTGACATCTTTGTCACTCTGAGCCATAGTTGGGTTTGCGAATACTCCCGAAATCCCTGCTAAATATTTTAGCATGGGGAGGAAGCTGCTAAAGAGAGGGAGAAGATTATTGAGGGCTGTGTAAATATTTAATTTAGCTCCAAGCTGGTAACCTCAATTACAGCACACTAATGCCTTTAGCCTAATATTCCTGAATCTGAGGACAAAGAGCCCTTTCTCAAGCACACGTCAAACCCCTTCACCAGCAGGGCAACCCCACCCTCATTGACCACACCAGGGCTGGAAACCTCATGCCTTCTCTTCAGTTCCCACGACAACCTGGTGAAGCTGGTGGTATCATCCCACATTGCACAGGAAGTAACCGAGGAGGCACAGAGTGTGTACGTAAGTGGCAAATGGCTGAGTCGGGACTCGAGCCCAGAATGTATGTACTCTTGGTGACCCCGGCCACCAAACCTACCAGCAGGCCGTCCCACATTCCCTTCACGGCCCACCTTTGGATTGCTGGCCCACCGGTCCTAATGTTCGCTGAGTGGCGTCCCTGGCTCCGTCCTGGGTGGTGGAGCCTCACTTCTGAGTCTCACCTGCCCAATGCACTTGTAGCCAAGAAGCAATGTGCTCTTGGACTATGGACAGGTCTCATCACCTAGGAACCAGGTCAGATGCTCACAGGATGCGGCAGAAGGAGGTTTCCTCTGGACTCCGATTTCTTTCTTCATTCACTCATTCACATTCTTACTACAGATCCTTGCTGAGCACGTGCCGTGGGACGGATGCTGTGGTAGGCTGCATAACGGTCCGTCAGAGATGCTCCCAGATCCTGTGACTATGGTAACTTATGTGGTGAAAAGAATTTTGCAGATGTGATGAAGTTAAGGATCTTGAGATGCGCGGATCGTCCTGGATTTTTAGAGTGGGTCCCTCGTAATCACAAAGGTTCTTATAAGCGGAAGGCAGGAGGATCAGCGGTCAAAGTGTGACGATGGTAGCGGAGGTCGGAGAGACGCAGAGGTGAGCGGAGGAAGACGGGCAGCCTCTATAAGCAGGAAAAGGCAAAGAAATGGATTCTACCCCGGAGTGTCCGGAAGGAACATAGCCATACCAACACCTTGATTTTACCCCCAGTAAAACTGATTTTGAACGTCTGCTCTCCAGAACCATAAGATAATAAATTTGGGATGTTTTAAGCCACTGCGTTTGCAGTCATTTGTTATGGCTCCAACAGGAAACTAATACAGATACCAAGATAAATGAGGTGTGGTCCCTAACATTGAGGAGCCCTTTATGGGACCATGAAGAATCCCCTGGAGGGCTTGTCAAACACAAATGCTGGGCCCCGCCCACAGAGTTTCTGCTACAGTGGGTCTGGGCGGGGGGCTGAGAATTTGCTTTCTAACAAGCTCCCAGGAGATGCTGAGGCCATAGGCTGAGGACCACACTTTGAGAATCCCTTGCCTAGAGGCGCGGTTCTGGAGTTTTACTGTGCATTCAGCCGTCCCGGGGGATCTTGCAACATGCAGTTTCTGAAGATAAATGTGTTCATTTATTTGTTGCCATGTGTATTGCCTGCACCCTCGGCTAGAATGTCAGGTATGGGAAAACAGCTCCTTTGCGGCTGCTGCCAGAGCAGTGCCTCGCAATGGACATGCAATAAACATCTGGTGACTGGCTGGGTGGATGAGCGAGGCTTTGGAGCTTGCTGGCACCGTTTTAGGTCAGACACGGTGATGTGGGTGTCCTGGGTGCCCTTGCCGATGGCACGGAGTGAATGAAACCCCATAGGGACAGAATAAAGATTAGGAGGCAAAAGGGGGTGGAAGGGTCCCCAGGGGCCCTCCATCATAGGAGAGGGGCAGCATGAGTATCCCTGAGGGAGGAGGAGCAGCTGGGGGGGGGAGCGGGGAGAGCCAGGAAGGAGGGTATTCCCAAGAGGGAAGGGAAGTCAGCAGCTCCTACAGCAGCCAGCCAAGAGGGGCTTCCGGATAAGGCTCCAGGGAGGGAGAACTCAAGCACAAAACTCCCACTGTTAGGAACTGGGGTGGCATCTTCTGTGTGAAGGGAGGGCTTAGGGGCTCAGATAGGCATCCATTTTTTTCTCTCTTGACTTATTAGACAATTTATAAAAGCAAGATGTGTATGCTGGGAAATATTTTGGAGAATTCTGAGAAGTATACAGAAAAAAACGGAAATCTCCAGTAACTGCCATACCCAGAAATGAGCCTTATTTATATTTTTATGTATTTGTTTTTATTTAATACGTGTATGTCACACACACACTATTTTCCTTCAAATTGGGATAGTACTGTTTGTATCTTTAAATCCTGTTTCTTTTACTTAATACAGTGTCCCATAAATATTTTTTATGTTATTTTGAAGAGCAAAATAGAATTTCTGAAGGAGGATAATACGCTTCCTCACAAATGCACCATAATTTAGCTCTACCCTTATTTTTTTAGTCTTTACGTTGTTTCATTTGGTTTTAATTTCCATCACCCTAAGACTAATGATGTTCGACATCTTTTATGTGTTTATTTTCCACCCTTATCTCTTCTTTAGTGAAATAGCTACTGAGATGTTTTGCCTATTTTTTAACCAGGTTACTTCTTATTGTTGAGTCCTTTACATATTCTGAATATAAGTCGTTTTTCAGGGATAGGATTTGTATTTTCTCCCAGTCTGTGTTTACGTTGTCCATGTCTTTGGCAGAGCAAAATTTTTGAATTGTGGTAAAGTCCACTTTGTAATAAATTTTTTTTCTTTTAGATTGTTTTTGATATCTGAACACTCTTCACTTAACCCAAAGTCACAAATGCATTCTCTCGTGTCTTCTAGAAGTTCACAGGTTTGCATTTTACATTTAGGACTATGATCCATTTTGGAATGAGGGTTTTTGTTGTTGTTTTTGTTGTTTGTTTGTTTTTTAATAAGATGTGGGGTGTGTGAGGTCTTTTTCTTCTTCTTCCTTTTTTTTTTTTTTTTTCCTTTTCGGTCTTGCAAATAGATGCCCAGTTCTCCCGGTCATTCATACACTTGTCCAAAGGATGTGAGTGTGCACCCTGGCTTTGCACATCCCCGCTTACACATAGAAGACACAGGAATTCGCCATCGCTCTACACTCCTTGCCCACTAGGAGAGACAGCGCCTGGCACGAAGTGCCGGGCTCTTGCGATCAGACCTCCACCGTCTCCAGCCCGCCCCTTGCTCTGTGGAACAAGTCACACCATCTCCCTAAGTCTCCGTTTGAAAACCGGCAGCAGCAGTCCTGACCTCAGCGGGCTGTTGTGAGGGCTGTGGTGTTAATCTGGTAGCAAAATTCTGGACACACGGTTACAAACCGCGAAGAGCTTTCCCGAGGCAAGGAGATGGGTGTGAGCGCGAGCTGCGGCTGGAGAGATCGGGTTCGCAGGAATGGGACGGGAACAACCCACGCATTCGCAGGGAGCTGTATCTCTGGAAGCCCTAGGAAGCAGCTACAAAGGCTGGGGTTGCCGGTTCTCTGCAGTGAGAAAGGCTTCCTTGGCAGATGGAGCGATTGAGGTTAGGCGTTGGAAAGAACTTTCCCTCTGCCGGAGGAAGAGGTAAAAAGGGATAACTGAGTAAATAGGGGAGGGGCGGCTTTCCTGATTGCGCATGTGCAGACCTTCTTCTTTCCCGCGGGCCCCGCACGGGCCTGAGCAGCCTCTGTCCGGGTGCGGTTCTCCGGGCGATGCGTGCGGGCGGGCTTGCTCGGGAAGGGCCCCCGCTGCCCTGCAGGTGGCGCCCTCGTGCCGGCGCAGGGGGCGGCGCGGCCTCGGTCCTGCTCTGCCTCCGCGGTGACCGCGGCCAGGGTCTGGTCCCCACCCTGGGCCCCGCACAGCCTCAGGCTAGGGTTGCAGGACCCCAGAGCCTGAAGGAGCCAGAGCTAGCTTCGCGCATCAGTGTGAAGACGAGAACACCCACCTGCCCACAACAGTTCAGATCTCTGCCCGATGGGTACTCAGGTGTGTGGTGGTTCAGAAAAACCTGAATCGGTCCCGGTTGTGGCCCTCACTGCCTGAGGCCATCAGGACAAGTCCTTGGTTTCTCTGTTTTCCCTAATGAGTGAGTACTCCCTCCCACCGCATAGGACCGCCAGAACACTTAATGAACACCTAATACATGTGAGCAATGATTGTTATTCAGCAAACACGATGCGTCAAAGACTCAGGAAAGGCTACATTGCCAGCTGGGTGGACTGGGTTGAATGCCAGAACCACAGCGGTTTTTATTTTTATAAAATATTTAACAAGGTTTAGTTACGATTTCAAAACATTAAGAATTCCAAATCAAGTAATTTTGGTTTCAAGTTTTGATATTCATTACCTAGCATTTGCATTTGGCCTCTAAAGTTTAACAGTTAACTTTTGAATATTTTCGGGAAAAAAAAAAGATTATTTTTCACATACATTTTTTGAAGTTAATTTTTACAACTGATGTAATTTATATTCCTATGATGAAAGTACATTCAAATTGTATACCCTGGATGTAATTCATTTCGCCTCGAATCCCTTGGATCATCCAGACTGAGCGCAAATAGAAATCACAGGAGAAGGCACAATCATGATAGTAGGGTGCAGGCAAAAAAAGGAAAAAAGAAAATGAAAAACCTTGAAGGAGACCATCTGCTTAAAATTTTTTAAATTCCCAACAGCAAAGTGAGCATATTTCACTTGTCCCCCCCAAAAAGCATTTATATGATCACTAGAGACGGGAAAGAGGCATAGACAGTAATCCATGGTCAGTCTTCAATAAAGACAAGGGAACAGCAATAGGAAACATCCGTAGGATATTCCTAAAAGAATAAAATTATGTGCCCTATGTTCAGCCAAACGTAATGTTTTATTCGGGGTGGGGTGAGGCAATAATGGCGTAAAATATACAGAAAACAAAATAATAAAGCCTAGGTTTAGTAGAAATGACTTCAATTTGTTTTTCCTATTTCACCCCCCCCCCCCCCCCCACTCTTGCAAACACCAGTTTGTTTTCTGCTATTTAAGAGTCTGGTATTGTAGTTATCTCTTTTTTTCCTTGTTGAAATGACTTCAAATTTTAATGTCCAAATAGCCAACCACGCAGGATGGATTTGTAAAAAGTGAAACAAATAATTACCTAGGAGATAGACAATGACTTTATTAGTTTGGGGGATAAGAAACGGGAGAAGAAATTGAACATAACAAATATTTTTAAGTGACTATTACTCAGATCGATTACACTGTATCAGGGTCAAAAGCCACAATGAATGACTAATGTTTATTGTCCACATTTTGAACTACAGAAAAAGAAAACAGAGTCACGGAGCATTTCACTGGTTTTATGCCTTTTACAGAAAGTAAAGGTTTTGATTAATATGATGAACTGAATAAACAGTTTTCAGTTACAGGCAATGAACTGTCAAGGGTAAACCTATGATGATGTCAGCAACACAACTGTAAAAAAAAGGAAAGAAGTGTATAAGCCAGAATTTTGACTAAAAAGGCAGAAGCATTCTCTGTGCTGTGCACAGCTCGTGGCTTCAATTCATAGCAGGAGGCGTGGCTTCACTTATGTCCATGCAATGGCATTCTTTGGACAATTCAACGATCCTATGTGATATTTTCTGAGCCACTAACAATGTTAGCCAAAGGTTATTTTCAAAAACAAACATCTAAATTGGCTGTGTCATTTTTTACTTTTAATATTTGAGAGAGAGAGAGAGAGAAAATCCTAAGCAGTCTCCATTCTAGGCATGGACCCAGACACCGGGCTCTATCCCATGACCCTGGGATCATGACCTGAGTTGAAATCAAGAGTTGGGACGTTCAACCAACTGAGCCACCCAGGCGCCTCGGCCATGTCATTTTTTAAGGGACTGAAAATATTTTCAACGTTTAGAGAAAACGTTTTCTTTTTTTAATACACAGAAGGAGCCTTCATAGAAAATATGCAATAAAAGTGATATTCCAGTAAAATACAAGAAAATTAAAAAACAGAAGGAAAATGCTCATATGACTATAAATGAGAAGATTCATATTCAAATAGTCCAGTTTATATCTCTATAAACTATATTCAGGTCACTCTACATTAAGGCAGAGTCTCAATTGAAGAGATTTGAACAAATGAGCCAAATACTAGTGTTTTGGGTTTTCTTTATAATATGCCAGTATTGAGAAATGTAAAAGAACTTAAGAAATGTTGAGGCACCTGGGCGGCTCAGTCGGTTAAGCGTCCGACTTCAGCTTAGGTCATGATCCCATGGAGCGTGAGTTCGAGGCCCGCATTGGGCTCTCTGCCCTCAGCCCAGAGCTCACTTTGAATCTTCTGTCTCCCCCCTCTCTCTGCCCCTCCCCCGCTCAAGTGGGCACCCGTGTGTGCATGCGTGCTCTCTCTCTCTCTCAAAAATAAATAAACGTTAAAAAAGAACAAAAAGAAGCTTGAAGTGTCTCCATGTAGAATTTAAAGGAAAATTGTCTAAGAATTCAAGAAAGATTGTCTCATGTGGCATTTCAGTCAATAGAACAAAATTTGGTTATTCACTATGTCACAGCATAATTAGTAATTTTGTTGAAATAAAGGGAGATAACTTACAAAATCAATCGGTGCGTAACATGTGTGTTTTTATTCTACTATCCTTTCAAACATCACTAGCCCACCAACAGAACCCTGATATACCCAGCCACGATTAAATGCAGTCCTCCTTGATATTTGACTAATTTTCAGCCATATTAAAAACCAGTTTTCAGTCCCTTGAAAACACACTGTTCAATTCTGTCACTATTAAGGTATATTTGTTAAGGTAGGAGGAGAAAATATTTTCCTTTTATGGACTGTGAGCCTGATTAGTAACTTAAATATTGAGACATATAGTAGGTGGGCCTCCATCGGTGTTCTTTCAGGCCCCAGAAGTGTCAGGAACCAGGCTGAACCTTCACCAACGATAGTGTTACGCAGACGCCTCACTCCCCTTCTTCTGAGAGGCTCTGAGGCATAATGGGGAAACCACTGAGTATGAAACATGAGGACCCACGTCACTTGCCTTATTTCCTTCATCATCCATGGAGCAAAGGTGATATGCCTGCCTCCCAGCACTGTTCAGAAATCATGTGATATGGTATATGTGGGAGTGTTTCACAACACAGGGAGGACTATCCAGATGGAACTATTCTTGCCATGCCCCAGGACCCCTGGGGTCATGCCTTACCTCCTTCCTAAGGAACACTGGCTTGCCCCAACACTTGACTCAATGGCAGGTCTAGGCCGTCATATTTTATACGATGGGCTTCCTCTTGCCCCAGTAGTCAACCTATGATGTGGGGCAGGAGTAGACAAAGAGAAGCTGGCACAGTAGAACATTTTGAACCGCCTATTGATTTCCCTGCCCTCCCCAGGACATCCTCAGGATTGTTGCCAAACTTTTCTCCAATCTGCCTCTTGTTCACCATCCTGCCTGTCCAGCTCCTAAATGTAGTCACAATTTATGTGTGTGTGCGTGTGTGTGTGTGTATATGGGATTTAAGCTTAGAAGTAGTTATAAATTCTTTTTTTTTTAAGTAGGCTTCATGCCCAGCATGGAGCCTAATGCAGGGCTCAAACTCACAACCCTGAGATCAAGACCCGAGCTGAGATCAAGAGTCAGACGATTAACTGACTGATCCACCCAGGCACCCCAGAAGTAGTTATACATTCTGAAGTTTTTTATCCAATGCATAGAAAAACTAAGACAGCTAAATTCAATAATTTGTAATCTACTAGAACTCATGAAAGAATCCAATGTTCTTGACAAAACTCGGAACAAAATTGGACCCTGGAAAACGGACTTGGTAGAAATAAAGTTCACAAAAGGAGAAACTCACCACCACAGAAGCTGTCATCAGTGAAATGTAATATTGACAAAAATTTGATCTATGGACCAAATTTCTGATATAAAACTTAAGTGCAAAAGAATTGGTCCCAGTGAAAATAGTTTCAATCAACTCAAAATGAAAAAAGTGAAAAAATTGGAAATAGCTTAACGGAGCTTTAAGGAAAATTGATCAAGGAATTAAATTGACTTCTTGGGGTCTATTCCGGAAAACCCTTTCCCAAGGAAAATTCATCAAAGTCAGCAGCCTTCCTAGTTACATGTTTGAATTCAGAATGTCTCCCATGGATTTTCTGGAATTTTCCTTAAGAAGCAAAGGAGAGCTGGCCTGTGGGGAAAGTTGCGCCTGTGAGGTCACAGCGTGGAGAGACCAGGAAGTGTGATGGGCAGTGCCTCAGTGGGCAGGCCCCTCTCTTCGTAAAAATACATTAAAAATTATATAGACTGCATTGGCGTAGAGGAAAGGGCATAATCTAGACTAGATTCATTATTTTATATTCATTATTATTATATTCTTTTTTTCTTTTGATTTTAAAAGAAATTAAAATATTTTCACTAAAAAGTCCCCGAGGCACTGTGGCTGATGGATAAGTTGGCCTGGTAGGAGCCTAGGTCAAGCAGGAGAGTGTGGATGAACCTGGGGTGGGGCGGGACGAAGAGAAGAGACCGGGCTTTGTCTGAATCTTCTTAATGGAAGGCGCCAGAGTCTCCCAGAGGCTCCCAGCCTCGCCTTCCCGGCCAGTCCGCTTTTGCCACACCCTGGGTTTCCATTCAGTCTCTTCACAGTGAATGAATGTTCCACCTCAAGGCCTGGCTGCATTTCTGTTCTTCTAACCTAAACAGCTCAACTGAACAGACAATTCTAATGTTCCCCCCCCACTCCCGCCCCTCGAACTCATGAAGCCTGTCTCAGCGAACTCACGTCCTGGCGGTCGGGCCTTAGTTGAGTTGTCTGCATGGAGGAGGCCAGCCGTGCTCAAGGTGGCCTCCTGACCCAGCTGTGCACTACTGGGGCCCAGGTTGACTCTTTCTCTTTAGGCCCACCCTCCAGGCACGGGGTACCTCCTGCATGCCAGACCCTAGGTCACAGGCCCTGTGGGCAAAGCATTAACCAGAACACAGAGCTGCCCTCAATAAGCTCATTCAGGGTCAGCTCAGGACAGGGTTTCTCAACCTTGGCACTATTAACAGCTGAGCCAGGTAATTTTTGTTTGTGTCCTACGTTCAGCAACATCCCTGTATCCCATCTCCAAATCATGGCCTTCAAAATGTTTCCAGACATTGCCAGATTGTCCCCGGTTGACAACTGAGTCAGAGGGCTCAGGGAGCACAGTGTAGCTCATCATGGGCTCCTCCAGAACACCCACAGGAACTAAAGGGCGGAGGCATGTGGGTCTGGCTGTCAAGGACGCTTCATGGCGAAGGTGCTGTTTAACTTGGGCCTCGAGTGAGCAGCCCCCTGGAAGAACTGGGAGCAACCCAAAAGAAAAGCAGTGAGAGAATTCTTATCAAGGAAGATGGAGGGGAACTGGCATATGCACCAGTAGGAATGACTGGGTTACGGAATAGGTAGATCTCGTTATTGGTTGGAGACAGGGGGCAGATGTAAATACCTCGACAATCCTAAGACCTGGTAATAATTTAATTGTTGAAATGATTTTACTTTTCATTATTTAAATTTTTATTTTAGAGAGAGAGAAAGAGAGCACAAGGTGGAGAGAGGGGCAGAGGAAAGAGAGAGAGAATCGTAAGCAGGTTCTATGCTCAGCACAGAGCCTGACTCGGGGCTCCATCACACGACCCTGCCATCATGACCTGAGCCAAAATCAAGAGTCGGACGCGCAACTGACTGAGCCACACCAGGCGCCCCTGATTTTTGAAATGATTTTAAATGCTTCATTTTAGCCACAGTCCCCACCACTCCTTATCACCCACTGACCCAACTATTCATTTGCAATGATTTTACCTGCCAGGTTTCTCAAGGCTTGTGAGTTTATATTTTAAAACATAAGCAATAAAGTGATTTTTCACCTGGGGTTCATGGACCCTCTCCAGATCTTTGGTTGAAATTCAGGGCATCTGGAGGCTCAACAACTGTAGGCAGGGACGATGAGACCCTGAATGCATCTATACTTTTCTGGGCACTATATTTTCTGGTGAAAGAGTCCTTGGCTTTCATAGGTTTCTCCACAGGCTCCCCTGTCTCCTCAGAAAGAAGTCTGGCAAGGTGGGGCAGGGGTCTCTGCAGGTCCCTGGAGAAAGGAGAGACAGAGCCAGGGCTGAGTTCTATTCACCTTTCCCTCGCAGGCCATTTTAATTCAGTTAGTAATTTAAAATACTAATGCACTGTGGGGTCTGCTATAGCACAGGCAGATGCTGTGGCTGTCACCGGAGGGCTGGGTGCGCTGATCTGAGGAGGGGGTGCAAAGTGAGCAACTTTGTGAGCCAGAGCGAAAGCCTCCCGTCGGTGATTTCTTCCACCCAGGAAGAGGCTGCTTTGGAGGACACAGAGCCAGAAAGGGAGACCGGAGTTGTGGCAGGTGGCAACCAGCCAGGGAGGACCCTGCTCGAGGGTGGTGTGGCCCACAGTAGGCCTCTCTCACCCTCCTCCACCCCTGGTCCCAGGGCCCACTGGCTGTGTTACCTCCCAGCAAACCACTCCAAACAAAGGATCTGATCACTCCATTCACACCAAGGAGGAGACAATGAAAACAGCTTACTAATATTTTAACTGGCAGCATAGTTCAGCCCAAGGGCTGAGTCTCTGATTTCAGCGATAGCTTGTTGGGACGAGGCAAGGGGACAGGATAACTCTGGGAAGGGGTCTGTGGGGGTGGGGCCTGGGGGAAGGGGTAGGGGTCCTGTCCTCAGATTAAAATCCCGTTTCTTCAACTGAGAATCGGAATTGTTTGACACCCTAGGACAGCTAGGGCATTTTTTCTTGGTGGTTCCAGCATGGGTGAAGACGCATTTCCATTGACAGCGGCTGAGTGTGCTTTTCCTCATTTCTCTCGGTTTTCTGTTAACTGTATTTCCCTCCAGCTTTTGCCCAAAGGATCTGCTGGGCCCACCAGGCCTGAGAGGAGCTCTGGATTTCCCACGGGGGTGGGCAGGCTGGCAGTGTGTATGTGTGTGTGTGCTCACGCGCACACGCACACTCACACACACAGGTCTGGGGCTCACTCTGACCCTGGCCCACCTTCCCTGCTGAGCACCCACCAGAGAACTTCCTGCCGAGAGCTCTGGAGACCTGGTCTGTTTTAGGGGATGGGGAAAATGAGAAGGCTTAGGGAGGTCACTGTCTGACCAGGGTTTAGTCCCTAGTCCGATCCCCAGTCTCCCTGCGGAGAGCAACATGAAGAGGAATAAAACAGGGCCCCGAGCACCTTAGGAACCAGGAGAAGGGTGCTCGAAAATAACAAGCGCCCTGCTGATGGCTGGACCTAAATGGGAGGCAATCACATTTCCCTTTCTTCCTCCCACCGTCTCCAAGCCTTACCATTCCTTGAGCCCTGCGCTTTGCTTGCCAGCAGGCAAGAGCTCGTTCTCTCACCAGCTAGTTCTCCACCTTGGCTGCACAGTCTAACGGGCTGGGTACTCGGCCACAGCCAAGAGCAGAGCAGATCAGAAGCCCCAGGGGAGGGCCCAGGCAGCAGTGTTGTGTATGACTCCCCATCAGTGAACTAGGGGGCGCTTCTTACACTTTAATATGCACACCGATTGCCTGGGGGTATTGGTGAAATGGTAAAACCCTGACTCTGATTCAGCAGGTTTGCGTGGAGCCCAAGATTTTTCATTTCCAGCAAGCTCCTAGGTCATCACCCAGGAGCTACGCTGATGCCAGAGGTCATAAGGAACTCTGTCAGAGTGTTGTAAGGAGAGAGCTAATTCCCAACCCCCCTGAATTCTTTGAAGCTTGCATTTATTCATTCATTCATTCATTCATTCAACCACCCATGCACCATTTATTGAGCTCACAGGGCTGGGCTCTGTGCTAGGTGCTAGGAATAAGGTAGTGACTGACCAGAGTTAAGCTCCTGCTGTCAAGGAGGTTGCATCCCAGTGGGGGGCAGGGGGGCGGGGCACAGGTGAACCAACATGCGAGCAAGTCCATTCCTGCTGGTGAGAATGGCTACGCACATATAAAGTGGGGGGCTGTGACAGGGGCGTCCGGGAGGCTAGCTTCGCTGGGTGCTCAGAGAAGGCTTCAGGAAGGATCTGAGATTGGAGCTGGTGACTGAATGAGACGCCGGCCCCTGAAAAACTGGGAAATAGTTCTGGCAGGAAGAACGACAGTGCCAATGCCCGAGGCTGGATCGGGCGGTTCAAGAAGCCTCTGCGTGGAGCGCAGTGACAGGGGAGAGGCTAGGACTGGGCGTGAGGTGGGTGCAGGGGCAGGGGCAGCTCCTGGTGAACCTCCCAAAGCTGCGGAGGAATCCGGATTCTGGTTTGGGGCAATGGGAAGCCATTGGAGAGTTTCAAGCACCTGATTTTTGTTCTAAGACAATGTCTCTGCTGGCTATGCGGACACAGGATTACAGCGAGGCAGGAGTGAAATCCCACTGGTGAATAAATTGGCCTCGTAGTGACACACACACACACACACACACACACACACACACAATCCTTTTATCTCTTCATACCCTCACACACCCCTGGAAAAGGCACTGTTCTTTGGCCTGGGAGGGGACCTGGTCTGCAGAAGACCCCTGTGAGCACATTTAGACCTCTCATCTCAGCCAATGACCCTTCTGTCACCCATACCTAGGAGCCGCTCCTCACCCCCACCCAATCCTGTCCCATTACCCCCTACCCGCCACACTGCCTGTCAATTCTTAGTTCAACCACATCTCACAATCCAACCACCTCAGTCCTGGCCACCCCCCTATCCCACCCAGGCTCCTGCAATGACCCCCTTACTCCACTGCCCACTTCCCCGCCTGCCCCTGTGACCCTGGGTCCACACAGCCAGCGGAGTCACTGAAGTGTGGGAGAGGCCCAGTGAGCAGTGGGCCAGTGTGAGGACTGCAATTAAATGAAAGGCTGGGGGGCCACTCAGTGGTGAAAGACTCAGCTTGGATTTTCCTTGGGAAGGAAATAAAACTATGGTTTCTAAAATTCATGAAGAAATTGGCACCTTGAGAGAGAGAGAATGTTTTTTCTCCTTTAAAATTTAATTTGCTTTAAATAAAAACCCAGCTTGGGGCACCTGGATGGCTCAGTTGGTTAAGCGTCCGACTTCAGCTTAGGTCATGATCTCACGGTTCGTGGGTTCAATCCCCGCATCGGGCTCTGTGCTGACAGCTCGGGGCCTGGAGCCTGCTTCGGATTCTGTGTCTCCCTCTCTCTCTGCCCCTCTGCTGCTCATGCTCTCTCTCTCTCTCAAAAATAAATAAGCATTTTAAAAAATTTTAAATGAAAACCCAGCTTTAAACAAGGTGGCCAGGCAACAGGTAGGCAGACCTTTGGGTGGTTCTCTGTGTCACTTTCTTCTGTCTGGTCAGTAAGAGCTTG
The DNA here is from genome assembly GCF_023721935.1 of Panthera uncia. Lineage (NCBI taxonomy): Eukaryota > Metazoa > Chordata > Mammalia > Carnivora > Felidae > Panthera > Panthera uncia. The sequence goes on along the minus strand of NW_026057582.1, from coordinate 108,318,815 downwards.
CACGTGATGAGACAGGGGACTGATAACCAAAGAGAAACGGAAACCAACAAAGAAGGGCCCCCCACCCTCATGCCAAGCCCAGGGCCAAAGGAGACAAGGCAAGGCCCCGCCCTGGCTCACGCCAGGCCGTGCTGACCCTGGGAGCCCCCTTCTAGACTCCCACCCAGGCTGTGAGCACAGCACACGATGAGGAGACGAAGTGGGAGCTTCATTCCAGCTCTGGTGTCAGCACAAGGACCCCAGGACGCTACCACACACCGAGCCCCTGCTCCCGCGCTGGAAGGAGACCCCACTCGGCTGGTCCCCCAGGACCACTCTGAGGCTCGACTCAAACAATGAAAGGACTCTAAAAGGTGTGAATGTAGGCAGGTCCTTTAGAATCTCATTAATTCAAACTCTGATTTGGAATTTGTCCTATTTTAAACATGTTTTGATTCGTTTTCACGGCAAAGAGTAAAAACTATGTACCTGCTGAATCTGTTACTTGGCGGACGTGTGAGGGGCAGGGACTTCTTCGTCATTGCATCCCTGCAGCCGGCGGGGTGCCTGGGAGCTTCACTGTGACTCCTTCCAGATGTCTTCGTGCAGCTGCGCGTGCGCACGCACACACACACACACACACACACACACACTCGATTACATCCTACTCTATAACAGATACAGCTTTTGCAAGTCCATTAGGGAAAACAGTCAATGGCAGGAAGGTGTTGCAGAGAGGCCACAGAGGGGACCGTCATGCCGGGTCACCCCAAATCTAATGTAAACAGACAGTCTGGGGATGCCGAGGAAAGGGGGGCACATACCAAGGAGACTTGATGGCGAGAGAACCTCCTGTTTCTGGACTCTTCTAACCATGTCGTGGAGCACGTATCAATTTCAGCAGAGCGGACAGAGTCTGCGGAAGAAATGGGCTAATTCTCTCACCTGTGGGGGAGCGCCGGGGCTCTCTCGTCCCCGGGAGGCCTGCAGCTCGGGTTGAGCACACTGTGCGGGGTGCGGTCGGGAGTGAGTGGAGATGGTGATGGCCTGAGGACCTCGAGGACGGCGCTTCCGAACATGGAACCTGGCTTCCGGACCTTGGTGTGTCAGAGAACCGAATGACCTCTGGCAAGCGGCTTTGCTTCACGTTTGTTTTCTCCACTGTACAGCTCGCATGATACCACTTCCCAAGATCGTCAAAAGAATTCTAAAGAATGTATACGGGGTCCTTCCGCAAAAGCCTGACTGAGGACACTTGGCCACTTTAGCTGTTAGTGTTGCCACTATTGCTTGGTCTTTGATTCTGGAAAAGGAGGGCTACCCAAGGCCTTCCAGAGCGAAGAGCATTCCAGGGTGTGACTCAGGGCCGGAATGGGATCTTCTCATCCTGTCTTCTGGCAGGGAGCACAGGCTTGGCGGGAAGGTGGTCAACAAGCGTTTCAGGGAAAGGCACTGCGTGACCTTGACCAAGTTATATACAGTGTTCCATTTTCTCATCTCCTGCCAGAGATGAGCCAGGCTTTCACTCATGGCTGTGAGAGTCTGGGAAGCACCTGCAACAGTGTTTGTCCCCAGTCCCTAAGCAAAGATGGCCAAGAAAGACCAATCAGAACCATAGTTTGTTGTACCCGGACAGTAAGAACTCAGATTTATTCAAGCACATAAGCAGTTGCCCAGGTAGTATCTACTGGTGGGCGTTTCCAGATGGAGATAGTATCTCTCTCTGTTGGCTGCAGGAGTTGAGAAGATACACTCTCCTCCTGATTAACTTGCCATACCATTGACAGGACCGGAGAATCAGTTTGGGGCCTCCCACCCTATATTCAACTGAATTACAGAGATTTCATTTCACTGGTGTTAAAAAGGAAAGATGAAGTTAACAGGCGTTAAATTAAAATCATGCACGTTTGCCAAGACACCCCCACCCCCACCGCGCCCCAGGGATTTCTTTCCTTCCTCTAGTCCCCAAAGAGAGGAACACTCTTTACTAGATTTTCTAAACTGGAGTGGGGCGGCCCTTCTCGTCTCAGTGCTTTCACGGGGTGCAGATGAGAACAGAGTAGAACCCCAGGAAGGTACGAGCTCTTCCAGGGGGTGGGCTTGGGGTTGCCCCCTAATATCCTATCTAAACTGTGTGTTTGCCGTCAGGCTGCTCGCTTTCTGATCCTTCACAGGTGTTCTTTCTCCCCCTTTGGCTGTTCTCTTTGCCTCTGCGCCTCTCTGCTTTGCTTTGCAACCCTGTCATTTCAAGAAATCCTTCTACTCCTGGAAAAAGATTAGCAAAATTACACAGTGTTGCTGCTACTTAACATTCAGGAAATGCAGCACGCGCGCGCGCACACACACGCTACCCATCATGCTTACCAGATGGCAAATGTAGCTCTTTTCACCAGAAAGTGAGCAGCGTTCAAATTCATCACCAATACAACATTTAAATTCACATCCATTTTCAATTTGACATCTTTAATGGGTTGGTATAATGAAAAGCAATATTTTATCCCAATATTGCTAACTATTTGTAAGTTACAATAATGCAGACTCCAGAGTAAAAAAAAATTGTCATTAAACAAATCTTACGACTTGCAATTTTGATACACTCTGGATCTATTTATCTATTTTTGATCCCTCCGAGTTCTGTATTCAGAGAGGCTAACAGGAATGGCACTGGGTAGGAAGAATAAAAATCTAGTAGCTAATGCTGGGGTCTGTATATATATATATATATATATATATATATATATACACACACATATATTTTAATTTTTTTAATGTTTATTTATATTTGAGAGAGAGACAGACACAAATGGGGGAGGCACAGAGAGAGAAGGAGACACAGAATCCGAAGGAGGCTGCAGGCTCTGAGCTGTCAGCACAGAGCCTGATACGGGGCTCGAACTCATGAACTGTGAGATCATGACCTGAGCTGAAGTCAGATGCTTAACCGACTGAGCCACCCAGGCGTCCCTGGTCTGTACATTTTTTTAAATGCCACTGCTTAAGTTTAGTGGTGACAGTTTACTAGTTCATAAAAAACTTTAAGATTGATTAGTCTTATTAGACTGTATTACCAAATAGTTGAGGTCCATGGGGTAGAGCAAGTTCCTTATGCTAACAGTGGCCAAGCGCACGAGCCCTGTCTCTGGAGTCTCAAGTGTAGATGTCTGCCCACCTACTGTTCCCCAAAGATCTCAGAGTTTTGGGTTTTAAGCTGGTTATCAACTAACTAAATGGCACCCCTGGCTAGTTCAGTTCCTCTGCACTGAAGAGTAAAGAGTAGCAAGGGGAGCCTGGGTGGCTCAGTCAGTTAAGCGTCTGACTTCAGCTCAGATCATGATCTCATGGTTCGTGGGTTTGAGCCCCGCATCAGGCTGTTGACGGCTGGGAGCCTGGATCCTGGTTCAGATTCTGTGTCTGCCTCTCTCTCTCTGCCCCTCCTCTGCTTGCACTCTCTCTCTCTCAAAAATAAACATTAAAATTAAAGAGTGAAGAGTGGTTTTTATGAGCTGATTGTGTCCCCCTCTCCCCACCAAATCCACGCTGAATGCCTAGGACTTCAGATTGTGACTGCGTTTGGAGATAAGACCTTTAAAAAAGGTAATTAGGGGCGCCTGGGTGGCTTGGTCGGTTAAGCGTCCGATTTCGGCTCAGGTCATGATCTCATGGCCCGTGAGTTCGAGCCCTGCGTCGGGCTCTGTGCTGACTGCTCAGGGCCTGCAGCCTGTTTCAGAGTCTGTGTCTTCCTCTGTCTCTGCCCCTCCCCTGTTCATGCTCTGTCTCTGTCTCAAAAATAAATAAACGTTGAAAAAAAAATTAAAAAAAAAATAAATTAAAAAAGGTAATTAAGGTAAAGAGGTCATATGAATGGGGCCCTAATTCACTACGACTGGTGCCCTTATAAGAATAGGACACAGACAACACACAGGGGGGTGACCAGGTAGGGGCACAGCAAGGCAGCCATCTACAAGCCAAGGAAAGAGGCCTCAGAAGAAACCAAACCTATCGACACCTTAATTTTGAACTTTTAGCCTCCAGAGTTGTGAGAAAAGAAATTTCTGTTGCCTAAGCCACTAAGTCTGTGGTATTTTGTTATGGCAAACCTAGCAACCACAGTGGTCCGGACTGGGGGGAAATGTATGTAATGTAGAATTTACATTATACATTTCTCTGTAATGCAGACACTATGTTATTAACTAGGGCTTGTTATTCTAGGTAACAGAGGTCAAATCTGGCCAACCTAAGCAAGCACACATTAGGAATGCCTCCTGAGGAGACAGCGGTATCTCACGGAACTGGAGAAACGCAGGGGGCCCCAGAAACGCACTGCATCCAGGGCCCGAAGCACTGACAAGATTCTGTTCTCATCTCTGCGTTTCACGATGTATCTACTTCGGTTTTCTAATCCATCCCAATTTCGGATTCCTGGGGCAGACATTCATGGGCCCAGCTTGAGGGACTCACCCCTGGTCTCACAGTCCTGGCTCGAGGCAGCAGGGTCACGTGGCACAGTGGCTGGCAGGGTCCCGTGGAGAAGGAGGCATTCTCAGGTCACACGAGCTCCTGACTGTGGAATAAGTCCTCTGGGGCTTGGAGGGTCTGTTGCCGCTCAAGGGCAATGGGGGAGGCGAACAGAAGAAGTTTAGTGTGCTAAAGCAGAATGGCCAATGGGTTAACAGTTTGGCTCTAAATAGCAAATCAAAGCAAGAGCAGCCTGAGCCCTCATCCAGACCAAGAACAGCTTGCAACCCGTGGCTGTCTCCCAACTGAGGATGAGAGAGAGAAAAAAGAGATGCCAAGGATGTTGAGTCGTAGCCTGTGCACCCATCAGCTAGAAAAGTTGCTTGGGGATCCACCGGTACTCCGTCATACAAACGGTGTGCAATGTGTCTAACCCAAAAGATAATGTGCAGTGAAACACAACATAAACCCGGACTGGTCTCTGGTTTTACATGTATTGGGGAGGGTATATCATTACTGAGAAGAAGGGAGGGGCGGAGATTCAATAATGCTTATTGTTCTGGAGAAGAGGCAAGGACAGAAAATACAGGAAGGACAAACTTTCAAATAAATCTAAGACAAAAATGGTTACCAGCCTGAATCAGCATGGCAAAGGGCACCCTGATTTTGCTCGTTGCCCTTTCCTCTTCTTCGACTCGGCACCGGGAACTGAAGCCCCCAGGGAGGCACTGTCTCCTCCACAACACCTTTCCTGACCAACCACAGAGTCTGGCAGTTTACTTTTCTGAAACTGTTCTGTGGACACTGTGTCCCCCTGTACAATAAACCTCCTAGGGGTAAGACCCACGGGACAGGCCCTTCCCCACTTTGTCTTAAAGGGCCCGATACACCTTTGATGAATATTTACTGCCTAGTTGTCACCGGTTGAACAGAAAATCCTCAGAAATCCACTTGCTGGGCTCAAAAAATCTTAGATTAGAGAAGGAAGAAATCTCCAGAGATATTCCTTTTAAGATAAAAACTTTATTTTACAATTTTATAAAGCAGCTTTACATTAAGCACAAACAATCCATTTACTTTGTATAGAAACAAAATACCTTTCCATCTGCAAAAAATCCAGTTTTGCTGTATAGAAAACTAACATGTGCACATTGTGCTTAAATTGCCAAGTCTGTACAGCTTTACAAAGGACCGCCCTTCAGAAGGGCGTCCTGTAAACACTTTATTGCATATTTAACACATGGCATCTAACCCACATGGACAATGGAGGAGAAACAAGAAAAACAATTACAACAAGGATGAAAATAGCAGCTTTCAGTGAAAGTTTGCACACCGACAAAGAAAAGGCCTCTGCCACATCTGGAAAGTTGTGCTTGTGTGTCACTTCTGTATTTGCTCACAGACACTGGGTGGTTTTTGGATGAAGCCTTTATGTACAATAATCCTAAAGGGCCAAACTTGACCTTTATGTGGAAACTTTTGGCTGGTTTTACAACTGAAGTGGCAATAGATTTAATTTAACATCAGAGCTAACTCAAGATGAATGCAAAAAACAAAGACCCATTATCTTGAAACAAAGACAAATCAAAAGAAACAAAACAAAACTAAAATACCTTCCCCATTCTTCTAAGCTGAGAACAAGTAAACGTTTCACATGGTTTAAAACCCTAGAAAACTCTGTAGGTGCTTCGGAACAAAAACGCAATCGATGGTCTTGGGCAGTGTTCCTCCACGTCTGCCCCGCAGATCACCTGCATGAGAATTATCCGAATGCTTGTCAAAAATGCAGATTCTCATGCTTCACGGGCAGATTTAGTGAGTGACCGGCATCTGAATTTCAGGAAGCTCCCAGGTGATGCTGAGGCACCCTGAAGTTTGAGAACCACCGGTATATGCTGGCGGGGCGGTCGCAGGTTCAACTCATCCTCTTAGAAAATTCTGGGACCACGAGAAAAATCAAGTTGCTGTTGCAACGTGGAAGGCAGTGTGAAACCAACAGCAATGAAACAGCAATGCCATTTCTAGATCAAAATGTCTTTCCTTTTTCAGTGGAAAAGGACAGCCACATCGTTAAGGCACTGGTATCTGTCACGGAAGCATACCACGCTGTTTTTGCTGATTCCCTTAGTCTGAAGTACCAGTATGCAAACACAAGGCAGAAGTCTGGACCGCTCTAGATAATAACAGAGAAGATGAAGTAAAAAGGGTTTCCAGATTGGAGAAAGTTTATTTTTTGAGCACTGAAATTTAAAAAAAAAAAAAAAAAGGGAGTCCAGGTATTTTTGTTGAGACATCTAATGTAGAACTACAAAAGTCAAATGCTAGGGGGAAAGTGAATAACCCGCAGCTCTTCTGTTGTGAGCAAAATAGAGTTGTGGCCGCATAACTTGGGAGTTGAAGCTTACTCTTCTGTAATGTCGTCTTCAGTGTAGATCTATATTGTTTTCTCGGCTCCTGCTCCCTTTGCCACTAATATGTATACTTTGCCTTTATATTACACTCATACACATGTATATATTTTCTGACTTCTAAGTTGTGTTGGTAGGCTGAGTTCAATTTAAGATGCAGTATGTGGGCAAGTGCCCTCGTGGCTCTTGATGTGCATTTAATACAGGTCACAGACAAATTGCAATGTGTTTGTCAGACTCAGTCTCCTGAAAGTGTGGGGTCTCGTATTTCAATCTGTGTAAGTTACAGTAGTGACTTGGTGTTCGTCACACACTAAAACAAAAACAGCAAAATCAACCTCGCTTGATATTGACAATGCCGGAAGCCCTCTAGCAGACACTGCCCAGGGTGTGAGGGCTGTGAACCTATTTATGTGAGGTATGGTGGGATATAAAACCAAAAGAAACGTCTGGTTACACACAAACAGCGAATGTGGTAGCATCTACCCAATAGCTGAAATAATTTAAAATTAAAATTGCAAAAGAAAAACACTGATGTGCAGAGTCAATGGTCTGGAAAGTTGACAACCAAGAATGACCTAAAAGAAGGGAAAAAACCTGCTATGGTTCCTGTGTATAATATCTGACAGAGTACGTTTCTTTACAGAGGGGAAAAAAACCCCTGAAAGGGCAGCGGGAGGGGACTAGCTCCTTAAAGAAAATTTCCAAAATGTCCCCCCAAAACAGATAAAACTCTCAGGTGTAGTCTGAAATGAAATACAGAATTCTAGACAAAAAGAAACCATCACAGGGGGAGTGGGGAGGGATAGACTGATTATCAAATCTTTACTGATTGTAGATCGAGTTTCATAAAACAGAATAACATTTTTGTGATTTCTTGTGCAGTCAACAAGTTTCATTTTAGTTGTGCTTACATTATATAACTGTGAAGCCTGAACACTGGCTGTGTTTTTAATTTACATGTTTCAAGAAAACCATACATTCAAAATATTCTCCATATATAACAAATTCAACAAACGCAACACGAAATTTGCCCAGAAATTAATCTATAGAAAAGAAACATCATTTTAAAAAGTTGCACACAGTCCACTATTCAGGCTGCGAGTACACACTTACTGTATTACAGCACATAATTTTTTAAAGTTTGCTTCCAACATAAACATAAATAGTCACATTTTAAGAGAGGCCCATACTAAGTTTTCAGGTAAGCACTAGACAGCTGGCCACTAACGGCCACTTACCAGTGTCTTTCCCAAACCCAGAGGGATGGGACTATCTGTGGAACCGCAGAAGGTGATAAGCAAGGCAAAGTTAAACATCTTTGTTCAGCCATCGACTAACACTTTTCTGCTCCAAGGGCCACCGAGGTTTCAAAACACCCAACCCACAGAATGCAATGATCTCCGACGACTGGTTTCATTTATCACTTTGATGTAATCCACAAAAACCTAGTATACCACCTTTCAAAATGTGCCTATGCTCCGCTGACGTAGAGCCCATAGCTGTGTATGACAGAGGCTGAAAGACGATTTTGGTTCTGAGCTCTAGTTGTGCTTTGCCCTGCTGCCTTTAAGGTAGCTCTTCCACCTCTTGACAAACTCTTTGAAGATTGGGGACTCATCGATGGTGCTGAGTAGCTGCAGCTGATTGATGTGGGTGGTGTGGTAGTCCCAGCGGGCCAGGTTGGGGGCAATGCCGAGCATGAAGTGGCGGAGGTCATAGATGGTTCCTGACCCGGTGTCATACAAGGGGAGCATGGCTTTAAGGGATTCCATACCACGCTCATACAAGGACCTCGCTTCTTTCCCGAGTTTTTCCCCTGCAGTTTCTTTTAAGTCATACAGCCCAATTAAAGAATACATAAAGCCATTTAAAACGAAAGAGCTAGGTGTGGTGGGATATTCTTCATACCAGTCGTGTTTATTCATAAACACAGCCCTAACTCCATGCTGTTCGGACAGAAACTTGTAAGGGGCTGTTGCCCTTAAAGCTGAACTGAGGAATAAATGGTCTTTTGTTAACAGATAGGCCCTGACTAAGGTAGAAATGGCCTGCCCTTGGGCCATGGCCGAGTACCACCCTGGCTCTAAAGACTTGAACCCCTCCCCTAACTTACGGGTCACCATAATTGGCCAGCCACCTTTCTCATCCTGGTTCCTTACCAGCCAATCGCTGGCAGCGAAGAATGCAGCCATGTGGGCTGTGGTAGAGATGGTAATGTTGTCAAGGAAGCCTTTCCCTTTTGCAATCAACCTAACCACCTTTTTGGGCATGATTTTGGTTGGCTTGACAGCTTTTGTGTTGGAAAGACCCACTCCTTTCCTGAGGTCAGTGACCAGGTCCCTTGTGACCGTGCTCCACGAAGTTCTAGGCCCAATGCCATAGTATATGTCTCTTTCTTTAAAAGCAATTAGCTGGGTATTTGAGACATAATGTACAGTGAAGAGCTGATTCTTTTCTGTGGTCTCTAGAACCACGGACACACTTCCATTTGTCAAGAACTTGAGGTCAAATGAAATAATAAAATCTTTTGTGTTCCCCAGTTGCAAGGATACACCTTCACTGGTTTCTGTAGGGGGAAAATATACCAACAGAGACTGGTTAGAATAAAAGCTCTTTGTATTAAAAATAAATCACAATTCCTCCTTGATAACCACTAACCATACAAAATTAGCATTTCGATATTTTGGTTAACCATATCATCATCATCATCATCATCATCATCATCATCATCATTTTACTGAAGTAACCAAAAACAAATGATACAATTGATGAGCCCATCCATGACGGCTCACGAGTTTCAGGCCTGTCTAGTTTAGCGGGCTAAGAGCAAATGATTAAGGTGTTGTTGATCAAACTGCCTTTTCTAGATCGAATGCTGGCTGGTCGATAATCAATGGCTGCCCTAATATACCCATTCTATAAAGAGAAAAAAATAGCCAAAATAGGCTTAGCACATAATATTGTGAGACGTTAGAAGAATGGCTGCACATGAATTTTTTAATCTAATTAACATTTAGTAAGTATTTACTATGTTCTAAGTGCTTTACTAGTCGCTTTTTTTTTTTAATGTTTTTATTTTATTTTTGAGAGAGAGAGACAGAGTGCAAGCAGGGGAGGGGCAGAGAGAGAGGGAGACACAGAATCGGAAGCAGGCTCCAGGCTCCGAGCTGTCAGCACAGAGCCCCACGTGGGGCTTGAACCCACAGACCGTGAATTCATGACCTGAGCCCAAGTTGGACACTTAACCGACTGAGCCACCCAGGCACCCCAGTGCTTTACTAGACTTAACTCACTTAATCTTTGTAACAAGAATAGTGCTATTATTACTCTTACTTTATGGTTGACAAACTGAGACACAGGAAAGTTAAGTAACTTGCCTGATGTACAAAATGTGAAACTCAGGTTGCCTAGTTTGGCTTCACAATACACATTTTTTTTTTTTTTAAGTTTATTTTTAAGTAATCTCTATGCCCAACATGGGGCTCAAAGTCACGACCCAGAGATCAAGAGTTGCACACTCTGCCAACTGAACCAGTCAGGCTTCCCTTTACAATATACACTCTTAACTGCTGCTAACTGATGCTGAAAACGATAGGTTTGCTTCCAGATATCTGCTGGAGTTGTGAATAAAATTTCTGAAAATTAAGCGATGGGTTCATGTAGCCCACAAAAAGGGAGGGAAACTGGGGGAGGTCGAGGGGGAAGCATAGAATTAAAACCCCACCAAACCTTGTTTGAACTGTTACTCTACCACCTACTAGCTTTGAGATGTTCAAGACGATATAACTCTTTGAACCTCAGTTTCTTCGCATGTTAAATAATACTTTGCAAGGTAATTGTGAGGATTTAAAAAAAAAAAAAAAGATAGTGGCTTGGAGCAAAGTAAAAATTGATAGTGATTATGATTATTATTACTCTGAAGCCACTGGCCTTCGGAGGCTGATAAAACAGTAACAGCTGTTTTATCTGGCAAATCATCAAATAAGAGATTTCTCTTGCGTATCTACAGTACAATGACAGCTGACTCCCAAAAAGTTGCCTTTCTGAATATGGCTGGTCTAGATCTACCAAGAAAAGAAACAGAGCATATTAAAGAGCAGCAGCAACACGACCACCACCACCAGCAAAAATATACGTACTGCATATTTTATATATGAATTTACACTCCCATGTGTTATCTCACAGGATCTTTATAATAATCCGAGGCCGGTAGAGCAGGAATTACTACTTCCATTTCAGGAACAAAGATATGGAGGCTTTGCAAGGTTAAAAGGTTTGCTCAGAGCCAAATGCCAATTCGTGGTAGAGTAGGGACCAGAAACCAGGATTCCTGGACCCAAGATCAAAGACTATGAAAAAGAAATGGTATTGGAAATGGCATCCTCATGAGCATAATCGCTGGAAGAGTTATTTCTCTCAAAATAGCTACAGAATCAGATCTGCTTTGAGGAGTCCTTTGAAGAAATCTTCCGTATATCACCAGGGGCAAAGATGAAGTGTGGACTGATGATGGTGTATACAAGAGTAATTAGCCTGGAGAGCCCTAGCATGTGGAGCTGGCTGTTAAACTCTCCCAACACTGGACTCTACCAGTGTGGACATAATTGGTCCGGGGCTCTTAATTATTTCATTTGATGGAACAGACAATCATGGAAATTGTATAAGGAATGAGAACATCTTGATAGACTTACATGTCAAATGATGCTTTGAGTGACTTTTTTTTTTTTAACTTTATTTTTTATTTTTTAAAATTTACATCCAAATTAGTTAGCATATAGTGCAACAATGATTTCAGGAGTAGATTCCTTAGTGCCCTTACCCATTTAGCCCATCCCCCCCTCCCACAACCCCTCCAGCAACCCTCAGTTTGTTCTCCATATTTATGAGTCTCTTCTGTTTTGTCCCCCTCCCAGTTTTTATATTATTTTTGTTTCCCTTCCTTTATGTTCATCTGTTTTGTCTCTTAAAGTCTTGAGTGACTTTTTAAAAAGGGATTTCAGAAGCATATTTCTAATAAAGATCCATTTTATCTGGAAAAAGGTCAACATGCAATCTCTCTTTACTAGTTGTTTTCCTACATCTACGGTAAAATGGAATCTGATGCTCAATACAACATTCCCAAAACACTGCAGGGTTCTAAATTGACTGACAAATCACTCAAGTTTAAATTATATTCAGCAGAGAAGACTGTCTTGAGTGCTTATTTTTTCATTCTTAGGGTAATGCCTCATTAATAAGACAATATTATTAAGTATGACCAATTCATTCTCATGAAACTGAATAACAGTGATCCATCTTTAGAAGTCCAAATGGGGGGCTCCTGGGTGGCTCAGTTGGTTAAGTGACTGACTTTGGCTTGGGTCATGATCTCACGATTTGTGGGTTTAAGCCCTGCATCGGATTCTGTGCTGACGGCTCAGAGCCTGGAGCCTGTTTCTGATTGTATCTCCTTCTCTCTCTGCCCCTCCCCCACTTGCACTCTCTTTCTTAACAATAATAAAAATTTTTAAAATTTAAAAAGTCCAAAATGGGAGGAAGCTGAAGAATTATCTATTTTCCTCCCAGAATTCCCTTCTTTCACTTTATCAATATAAATCTAATGAAATGATATGGCCAAAATTACCTGATGTTTCACTATAACAGATTAGTTGATGTCATGGGATATAACCTTTAAAAAAAAAAGACTATTTTCCTAAAACACTATCACCACCAGAGGGAGCTACTGAGCCACACAGAAGAAGAGAAGTCCCAATTCCCAACATAAATCAATCAAACAAAAAATGGTAGTCTTTACAACAATCTTCCAAGTCTTTTAATTCCCAATTTATAGATATACAGAGTGGTTACATAACCTGTCAACACCACTCGGAAGGATCCAAATGGTAGCAAAAGGGATGTGAGTGTGGTTGTGGCAACCACTCTGGAAATACAGCAGGCGAGGTCTGAGCTCTACTGAAGGTAGTATTCTGTACCTAGAGATGCCTACTTTCAATCTATTAGTAGAAAGTTCTGGGTTTCCCATTTTTTGAAATCCATACTCATCCTCTCTCTGAGCAGTTAAGCCTAGGAGTTACTAGAAGTGTTTATTCTTGGTGTATGTGTCCTTTAGGCCAAAAAAGGATGATAAACACTTAAGAACAGTCTTTAAATCAATGTTTTCACATACAACACAAACCATCATCATTCATTCATTTTAATCCACATACTAATAAGCTCAGTGAGAAGAGGCCCTCCCTACTCAGAACCTTGAGGAACAGTGAGAGATCAGGGCCAGGCAGAACAGGAGAAGCTCACAAGAAGTCTGAGAAAGAATGGCTGCACAGAGAGAGGGGAGAAAGTGAGGTCATGCAAATGAAGTGAAGAAAGTACATCAGGAAAGGGAAAGCTAATTTAATTTAATGGAGTATGACAGGTATAGTTTCAGTTCATTCAATTTTAAAATTAGGAAGAGGAACTCAAACATTATTCAACAAACAAAACAATAAAATATGATGTAGACCCATGTTCTGGTTCTTTCTTCTAGAGGATTTTAATTTTATTTCCTTTCAAGGAAAAAAATTAAAGTCCCCAAAAGAAAAACTAAAAGGCCAACAGCATTCAGCCCCTGGTCCTCTGAGACTCACCTCATTGAGGCCAATGTTTCTATACACAAGTTCCAAATTCTTCTCAACAGGGATTCTCTGAATTGATCCCCCAGGAGGTCTATACCCTCTGAAAAGCCTCATCTCCCCATCCTGCGCTTCAAATACAACAGTCTCACTGCTTTGATTTCCTTCTCCTGCGCTGAGCAACAACTTCCATGTAACCCAACTCACTTGCCCTCATACCCTAGATCAAATACACCTCCACGCATGCCCAAGATAGCAAAACAAGCGCCCCATTCCCAGTTAGCACACTCCACCAACACGGAGTTCCAACTGTGAGTAGCTTGTGTGCCACTGACAGAGTGTCCCAGAGTTCTCTCCCCCCATATACTGAAAACCACCTTAGGAAGCAGTTCTATCTCTAGCTACGGGCTGCAGAATGAAGAGCTGACGTGAGGGTCCCTCACACAGTGTATCACCCAGGGCATCCAAAGTGAGCAATGAAATCTACTGCTCTAAATAGAATAGAGTTCAAAAGACCACTCTAGACAACTTCTCAACATTTGAGATCAAGATGAGAGTTGTTTCTCACCCTAATCCAGACAACATTACTAATTAGTGCAAAAGTAAGCTCCTTGGGTACATACAAAAACAAATGTCCTTTTGCTTAGTCTAATCATTTCCTGCTACAATAACCTCTTTGGTATCACAAGCTAAATACTCTTGAACATCTCCATGTACTTTCTCACCAGTCAAGCCTGTGGTTTTACAATAAGCAGAGATGCTCTGTGTACTGGAATATCACAGAATACCATAGGAGAAAAGAAGTTCTAGTCACAATAAAAACTAAAGGTCATTCATTATTTGCACTGCATTAAGCACTCATAAATCCATTACTTAAGGTCATCTAGAATGAGTAGATTTGTATTGTGGCTTTCAAGGTCTGTGAATTACACAGTCATCAATAAAGGACAAGGAGAGAATACAGAAGAGGTCTTATAACCTTTTCTCTCGTTTTATTTACCGACTGCAAGGTTGGTGGGAGGGGGGAATCAGTTCTGTTCTTGACAACATTTCCCCCATAGAGAATTAAGCCTGAGGTGCTAACTGAAATTATTTCATTGTCTTTTTAAGTAATCGACTCATTAATTCTCATGGATATTGATTAGAGGAGAAAAATACATTACATCCTAATTAATGAGACTGTCTTACTAAAAGGGGAAATGTTGCATAAAGTTAATTTGATTTTATAAATGCTTTTATTAATGAAATGGTTTTATATGAAGTTTGAGACAATCTAGTACATTAACAAAACTCAATACGAGAAGCAGGCCTGGTTGCTAATGCTATATTTTGGAAAAAAAAAAACAAAAACAAAAACAAAAAACCATGCTGGTAAAAACCAGACAAAGGAAAGGATGGCTCTCTATAAAGAAAAATTTCTACCTTAATGCAAAACAGTTTAAAAGTTAAAGAATAAATGCTGCACTGAAATACTAAAATAAACCAATGAGGGTCATTCCTATGGGACATAGATCCCTGGAAGGAGACACATACCATGTAGTAACCTGGATCTTAATATTCAATCTATGGCTTGGTTTTCCACGCAGTTTTTTTTTTTTTGTTTTGTTTTTTTAATAACCTTGAATTTTTAGCTGTTCTTTTTCTAGGGATTTCACTTGGGTGACACCATGTTTCTTTATATAGATACAATATAAAGGGTCTGCTAATGTGCTTTTTAAAACCATAAAAGCAATTTTAAAGGAGTTATCAGGTACCATAAATCAACATAAAATTAGCAGACACATATAATAATCATCACTTACCTGGAGTAATGAACTGCTTAACATTGGTGAATCTAGACTTATCAGCCACACTAGCCATAAAGCAGCCCTTTGGCACAGTCCAGTCATTCGGCTTGCTGTTTCTGTCTCTGTCTTCTGCTGTTTCATATACCTCTACATGAGGGGGTTTCTCAGTTAGATTCTTGCTGTAATGACTCAACCCATATTGTGCAATCTGGATTGGGTAGAAATAGCCTTGAGGTCCCCATTGTGTAGATAAAGGTACACCTACAAAATAGAGAGACTAAATAAATAACCACATCTGGACATTTCCAAGCGTATTCTGAACAACGCTCTCCACTGCTTTACCTCTGGGGCACGTTACAGGGTTATCGGCAGCTTTAATGCTTTGGTATTACGCTACTTTCATAATGACTAAAAAACTAATGAGGCAATCAGACATGAAAAACAAAATTGAGGCTTATTCACTCTTGTTCAGTATTTGACAGACAGCAATGCAGTGTGGTAGAAAACCCTTTAAGAACTGATGTTTTACAGAGCTACAGACGTCCCGTTTTCAAAACCCCGTTTCATACATTCGTATTTTGTACAATTTCAATACATGTAGATAATGTTACCACAGGTTTATCCTAAAATATTAACTCTGAAATTTTCTTACATGTTTGTACTTCACATTCAAGTTAGTAACCTACTCCTCTCTCTCTCCAATGTTAAGATGTGGTCTAACTGTATCAGCTGATGGTTAAAGTATTTGCTTAAGGAGCCGGGTATGACCAGGCAACTTCAAGTATAAACGCAGTTTGCAATTCTTCTTCATATCCGGCATGTCAAAATGTGACTCTTGAGAATGAGGCGTGTTTTTTAAATGAGTTAAAGTTGTATATCTAACTAGAGATTTCTGACATAATTCATTAA
Organism: Panthera uncia; assembly: GCF_023721935.1. Lineage (NCBI taxonomy): Eukaryota > Metazoa > Chordata > Mammalia > Carnivora > Felidae > Panthera > Panthera uncia. Next base: position 108,302,666 of record NW_026057582.1, on the reverse strand, counting down.
TGGATGATCTCTTCTTGTAAAGTTCTAAGCAAAACTTTGAGATGTTTATTAGTGTTTATTTTAGTAATTTTACACGGGGAATACAATAATGCCACATTGCATAGAATATTGTATTGCTGCCTCATGGTCTATGTGTTTAGAAATAAACTCCTTTCTGTAGTTCTAAAATAATTTGATCAACATCAGATGGACAGAGCAGAAACCAAGAACCTACAAAACTGTGTGATGTAGTTTCAAAACAGTTTAAGGAATTAGGAGCTATAAGGGCTAAGAAACCTAGGCTACAGATATGCTTTTAATATAAAGACTGCATCATGAATTGGTGGGGACAAAAGATTATTCAATACATGTGAGGGGAAGAGTCTGAAATTATACCCTGACTTTGTACCATTTACCAAAATATAAATCAACCAAGCTGGCCTAAAAAGCTTGATGTAAAAAACCAAAACCCTAATAAAACTATTAAGAGAAAGTACAGATGAACAGCTGACCACAATGTGGCAATGATTTTCTAACCATAAAAGTAAAAAAAAAAAAAAGTCTGTAAGTTTAGTAAATGAAACTAAAAACTTCCAAAACTAACAAATCATAAGTAAAATGAAAGATAACCAAATTGAAGAAAATATCTTTAATAAGTGCAACAAAGTATTATTAACCTTACTATATATATAAAAGTTCACATAAATATTTTAAAAGCCCACTTAATTAGAGAAAGAGGGAAACAACATGAAGATCATTTTATAATGATTGAAAGCATATGAAAAAGATATCTGACCTCACTAATTGTTATAGAAAGCAAATCATGAGATCCTTTGTAAACAACAGATTAAAAAAAGAAAAACCAATGTTCCTTGGGGCCCCTGGGTGGCTCAGTCAGTTAAGCATCTGACTTTGGCTCGGGTCATGATCTCACGGTTCGTGAGTTCGAGCCCCACGCTGGGCTCTGTGCTGACGGCTCAGAGCCTAGAGCCTGCTTCAGATTCTGTCTCTCTCTCTCTCTCTCTCTCTCTCTCTCTCTGCCCCTCCCCTGCTCACACTCTGTCTCTCTGTCTCTCTCTCTCTCACACAAATAAATAAACATTAAAAAATTAAACAAACAAAAAAAACAATAAAAACAAAAACGATGTTCCACGATGTCAAGAGCTGGGTGACAAGTGTGCCCTCACACTCTGCTACTGGAAACATGAGTAGTTCAACCTTTTCTGGAAAAAGCAGTGTAACTAAATAGATCAACTTCTATCATTTGAGTGACAGTTTATTTCCTAGGAAACTACTCTTAGAATATAATTAAAACAGCAAATGATTAACTATAAATATCTATACCATTATGTATAAAAGCAAAAAAAAAACTGGAAGTGACCTAAGTGGCCAACTAAGGAGAAAGGCTGAACACATTACACATATCATGGCATATTCTCACTATATGAGAGTAGTTGTTAAAATATTCGGTAAATATTTAATAACAAGGGGGAATACTCAATATATTTTAGATGAAAAAAGGAGAATATAAAACTGACTACACAGTATGATCTCAATTTATTTAAAAAAACAACAAAAAGATCGGGAAAACACATCAAAATATTAACAGCGGTTATGGGTGCTTTTTACTTTTTCTTTAGCATCCAAACATCTATTACTTTTATACATTTTACATAATTTACATGAAAGGGTTTGACGATGGGTATCTCTGAAATCTCTAAGAAAACATTACCACCCTGGACACTGTATGGTTAAGTATCATTACAACTATGTTAAAACATAGACCTAGGTACAAAGACCTCCAGAGAATATACAAAATGGTAACAATTATCTTGAAGTGGTATGAATATAAGTGAATTTGGCCCTTCCCTCTTCTGAACATTAGGTAAAGATATTATAAAAAACTTAAAATATTGTATTAAAATCACTTTTTAATAGAATGAAGAAAATAAAATAAAATAAAACTAAGCAAAGCAATCTGAAAACACACTAAGTTCTTTCCTCGGGTTAAATGATGTATTTTAAAGTCAAATTCAACTTGGCTTTCAGATCCATCTTAGGTTTGACATACAAATTCCAAAATGTACTAATGACACTCATAACGAGCTCCTACTGCTTCAGGTTTTAAAGACAATATGCAATAGACTATAGGAGTGTAGCGTAAACGTTCAGAGAAAATGGTGTCTTGTTCTGAGGACTTTAAACCTCCATCCAGAGATGACACCTGGCTAATCTGGTAGTAAGACTGCATTGGTACATAGGTCTATTGGTCTCCTCTCCTAGGGCACTAACTGCATATTTTAATGCAAAATTTTTGGAGATGCTGTGCCCTTACTTTAGAGGTGATAATTTTAGATTCTGAGGCGGGTTCGTGGAATAATCCTATTTGATCAGGTATCATCTCGCAGCCCCCATATCACATCATCTAGAATGATGCCTCAGGTTTAGACTTAACCCGGTCCTCCTTGCGAAGTCAGAGTGATGAATGGTCTCCTGACAGTAAGCTATGTATGTACTTGCTATATCATTAACACCTACAATTTCTTATTCCTCAACACAATCAAGATAGAAAAAGGCAGTGGAGCAGACAGATACCAACCTTCAACCCCACTTATGCACTTGACTCTGTCTCGGACTTCCACATTGTAGCCTTCAAAGGACATAAACACGCCATCAGGGTGATAAGGGGCTCTCTGTGCATAGACTTTGGAATAGCTATGAGAGAATTCAAACCGATCGTAGCCATCATACTGAACCACCTTTCCATATACGTCAAAATATTTCTCTACCCAAGTGAATGGAAGAAAGACTTCATTCCCCTCTCTTCTCCCTTTAATTGTGTGTTCATCATTTATGAGACAGTCAATTTCTTCGTATTTGAGCCCTAACACCTTGCTTCCCCCATTGCTGTTGAAGCTCCCAACAACAGGGGGTGCTTTCTGCTGTTCCTGAGGGAATGCCTCCTCAGACTGCTTGGCCATGTGGTTCACATAGTTGTTACTCTCAGATGCTGCTGCTCTTTTTTCTAATCCATCCACTCTGAAGCCACTACTCAAGTGCCGTGGAAACTGGATCGCTTTATCGCTGGAACATTTATTCCACAAAAGTACCGTGACCAAAGTGAAGAGTGTGCAGATGATAATCAAAGTCTTATAGTTGACCCGAGCTGCCAAGCAACGCATATTTCAGACCATACCTATGGAGGCAAGAAGAAAAATTCATGCAAAGCTGTACTGCAGACATTTCATAGGATAAGGTTTTCCTTAGTTTTTTATATTGAACCACATTAGGGCAATTTTATTCACTGCAGTAATCTGATCAGATTTAAAATGACTAACTCAAACTTCTCAGCAGAGACAAAGAAAAGGCAAGAGGAGCTTCCCCCCTCTTAAAATACTTAGCACGATCCTCTAAAGTAGAGATTCTCAAACTTTCTGTTTGTGGCTCTCTTGGTATCTTACTAATTGTTTCAAAGTCCCTAGGCCAAAAGAAATACCTGACAGTTCCATTTATTAAGTCCTTGGGCCCAAATAACTTAATACATTATTTTTGTCTGAACAAGTTAGTAGCTGTCGGAAAAAACACAGCGGCTTTTGTAAAGGTGAAAACACTGATATCCATGCTGCCAAACCCAACAGTGAATTTTCGGTGCCCCTCCTACTTGCTCTCTCGGCAGCGTGAATAGTCAATGACTCTTTCCTACTGGAAACACTTTCTTCTCATGGCTTCCAGGGCACCATCCTCTCATGGATTTCCTTGTACACCACTGGCTGCTCCTCCTCAGTCATCTCTGACCATTCTTTCTCATCTCCCTGAACCGTAAGTGTTAGCGTGCCTTAGGGTCTCAGGCCTCATACCTCTTCTTGACCTCTATTCACTCCTAGGCGATCTCACCCAATCCCATGGCTTTAAATACACTTTATATGCTAACTACTTTCACAATTTCCTCTCTAAGCCAGAACTTTCTCCAGAACTGCAGGCACATACATCTCAGTACCAATCCAAGTAGCTGACATCTTTACTTGGAGACCAAATGAACTTTTGAAACACCCCAAACTTAACTCCTCATCTTTCCCCCCATCTGTTTCTCTTTTCCTATTGCTCAGGCCAGAAACCTCTACTCCTTTCTTGCTCACCCCATATCCAATCAGTCAGGAAATGCTGTTGGCTCTACCTTCAAATTATACCCAGAATCTGACCTCTTTTCACCAACTCCACCATTACCACCACATCAGAGCCACTGCCATCTTTCACTTAGAATACTACAATGATGTCCAAACTGGTCTCTTCTTATTTCTATCCTTGCTCTACTATTCTACCCCAAGTCTATTCTCAACATAGCCATTAGAATGATGCTTTTTTTTTTTTTCAGTTTATTTATTTTGAGAGATACAGAGATAAAGTGAGTAGGGAGGGGGCAGAGACAGAGAGAATCCCAAGCAGGCTCTGCACTGTCAGTGCAGAGCCCGATGTAGGGCTTGAACTCACAAACCACGAGATCATGACCTGAGCTGAAGTCAAAAGTCGGATGCTTAACTGGCTGAGCCACCCAGGTGCCCCAGAATGATGCTTTTAAATGTAAGCCAGATCATGTCACTCTAGTCACAATGGGAAAGGAATCTGATGCTGTTGCCATATAATACACTAGCCAGTTGTGACTGCAATTAAATAGTCCTGAATTACTTGTTGCTGAGGTCACTGGGAACTATGGAAAATTATGGGATTAGTCTCCTTAGTGTTTGCTACAGTAGCTCTATAATTCATTTTATGGTGTAAATCCACAACTACTTATTTTACTGTTTGAAATTATTCATCCCCTTTTTTCTTTCCACAAACGCTTTTGGGAGCGATGAGATTTTTTATGTTGTTATTATTTTTTTTTTAATGTTTATTCATTTTTGAAAGACAGAGAGAGACAGAGCACAAGCAGGGGTGGGGCAAAGAGAGAGGGGGACACAGAATCAGAAGCAGGCTTCAGGCTCTGAGCTGTCAGCACAGAGCCTGATGTGGGGTTTGAACCCATGAACCGTGAGATCATGACCTGAGCTGAAGTCAAGATTCTTAACCCGACTGAGCCACCCAGGTGCCCCACAATGAGATTTTTTTTAAAAAACCCCAAAATGAAAAATGTTTAATGAGAAATTACACAATAATTTTTTATTTTTTAAAGAAAGGTGATGGTGAGGGGCACCTGGGTGGCTCAGTGAGTTAAGCATCTGACTTTGATTCAGGTCATGATCTTAATGGTTTGTGGGTCTGAACCCCTGCATCTGGCTCTCTGCTGTCAGCACGGAGCCTGCTTCAGATCCTCTGTCCCCCCGCTCTCTCTGTTCCTCCCCAGTTTATGCTGTCTCTCTCAAAAATAAATAAATTTTTTAAAAAAGAAAGCTGATGGTGAATGTGTAATTCTCTATCTATCTATCTACAGCTTGAATTCATGACCCCAAGATCAAGAGTCACATGCTCTACCAACTGTGCCAGCCAGGCACCCTCACTCATTTAATTCCAGAAGAAGGTGCCTTTGAGTTCTTATATGTCTAAAATCAACTTCAGTCTGCTCTCTCCTTTGATTTATAGTTTGGCAAGATATAGAATCCCTGGTTACACATTATTTTCTTTTGAAAAGTTGTAGGCAATGTTTTATTGTCTTAAAGCATTAAGAACTACTGATGAGAGGGGCGCCTGAGTGGCCCAGTTGGCTGGGTGTCCAACTCTTGGTTTAGGCTCAGGCTCACGATCTCGCAGTTTGGGAGATCGGGCCCTGCGTCGGACTCTGCGCTGGGAGCGCGGAGCCTGTGTGGGATTCTCTCTCTCCCTCTCTGCCCTGCCCTTGCTCACTCTCTCTCAAAATAAAGAAATAAACTTAAAAAAAAAAAAAATTTTAAAGAATTACTGATGAGAGGTTTGATTTCAGTTTGATACTTGTCACTTTGTACATGAATTTCCTCTGGATCTTTTATCTTTAGAATTCTGCAGCTTCCCAAGAATGTATTGCATTATGATATTTGACTCACTATTTCAGCACTTGTTGTGCCCTTTCCATCTGAAAACGTGTGTTCTCCAATTTTTGTTTAATGCGTGAAGTTCTCTCCCTACAGCCCTGAGTATATTAGAGTTCCTTTCTGGTTAAGTTCTCTCTGATTAGCTCTATTTTCTCCAGTAGCAATTTTTCTGGTTATTTTAGTCTTTCACGCCATCAGTTTTCCTCACATGCCTGGTGATCTTTGGTTACTCATTCGCATTTACATCTGAATGATTCATTTTAGCCAACACAGATTTCCTCTATCACTGTGAAGATGGTTTGATTTCTGGTCGGACTGCTCTCCTGAGGAGGGCTCTGTGTGGCGTAGGTACAGGCTGACTGGCAGTGTTCCTTTAGGATGCATGGGTGGGGACCAGCAGACCTGCTAAATACCAGAATAAAGATGGCTTTTTTCCCTTTTGTTCTGGAGATATAACTTGTACTTTAAAAGCCTTAGCTTTTCCCAATTTCTCTAAACAAAATCTGTTTGATGTTTTGCCTGGGGTTTGTGCCTGCTATCAATAGTCTAAGTGCAGGGAGGAGAGCGGTAAGGAGAAATGAGAGCCTTCTAGTACTTGAGCAGAGACCCAGAAATCTGTTCAATTACCACTCTTTGGTAGCCTTCCTATTTATTGTTATTAGTTTCTTCATTTCTTATTTCTATACATTTTATTTCAGTAGGGCATCAGGAGGGAAAGTAGGCAAAGACAGGGTTTTGGTCCATCTTGGAAATCATACACAGATTTAAGAGCCAGAATCCAACAACACTTTATCATCCACGTTATTACTATTCGAAAATGTACTGAATGCTAAAAAACCAAAGCGTGGTACAAGCGAACCTTTAGAAGTCATATATTTACAAAGGATTTCCTTGTATTATAGTACCAGCAAACCAACACACTAAATGGCGTTTATTTTTAAAAAGAAGTCCTTTGTTAAAAACACTTACGTGTCAACATTTCAATCATCTGTCAGCTCTACCTAACATTTAGACCAATTAAAATAGAAATATACAGATTTTATCCCATCTTTGAGGAGTGCCCCTTCCTTCACGACTCAAATGAGAGTAAACCCGCCTATGGAAGTAAGCTACCATTATAATGAGATGCATCATGGGAAAACATGGAAAAAATAAAAATAAAAAACTTTCAATAATCTTTATGCACGGATTTTGTTATCTGATCCCATTCTTTAACAAAAGCAGTGAGGGCTTCTTAGAGAAACGGATGATTCCAGGTGTAGGTCCTTGTCATGCCAGAAAATAAAGAAAACTTAAAAGTATCAATGGGTTCATAATCCAGGGGATCAAAAAAAAAGCAGTAGGAGAAAGATAAAATGAGATTAGAAACACCGATAATGTTGAAACTGAAAGATATGTTGAAGGTTCACTACCTTATTCTCTATACTTTTGTTTGTTTGAACACTTCTGTTAAAGAAAAAGAATAGTATCATAGCAAAAAATACAAGACAAGAATCACCCTGAAAGGTCCCTTTCCCCATTAGTCAAAGTTGTGAGAATTATGACTGATCATAACTGAAACACACTGAAACCAGAAAAATCTGAGCCTACAATGATACTCAAAAAGGAGAAAGCCAGAAAAAAACACTAATGTCATCTTCTGACTGGGCTGGTGAAAACTGGTAACTAAATGAAAGAATTTATTTATCTATCTGGCCTTGTAAGAGAAGAAGTCAATAGCCCCAGAAAATAAAGAATTCTGTTACAGAAAAAGGGTGGCTAATGATGTAGAAGAAAATTTTTTAAAACATCAGAAAATTTGCATTGTGATCCCTCACAAAATTTACTAATTTAGACAAGTATTATATTCAGGTATATGTTTGACAGGAACCTAGTGATTCATAGTACTCAAGGTAACACCAAATACATTATTTTCTAGTAGCAAGAGGAAAAAGTTGAGACTCTACAATGAGAGGATCAGATTCATTACCCTAATTCAGTACTCAAATGCAGTCTCATTAATGCTGACTCATCCAGGTACTGTGGCTTTTGATGAGTTAAAAGAAAAAGTAAATAACCTATTATATATCCCAGCTAAAAATGTTTAACATGATCTCTGGGCTTTACAATTTGACTTGTAACTAATAGGATATACAAGAGACAGAGGAACAAATTAAATGCAGATGCAACCAGACAAATCTAGAAGGCAAGACGTCCTGCAGGAGAGCTGGCCCTGTCCCTTTAATAAGCCAGTGGTATGAAAAGGAAAAGGGGACTAGGTCAAATTTTTTGGGATATGACAACCAGATGTGAGACATAGTCCCTCCCTGGGAAATCAGACTGTGGACTTGATAAGACATGAAGACAGAAGAACATACAGAGATTGTAAATTGGAAAAAGGAGCTTACAAACAGCACACACAGAATGATCTCACTTTAGTAAACAATGCATACATAGGTCTTTATTTTCTCACTTCCCATGAATATATTTACTGGTTTTTTTTAAAGCATTAAAATAGAAAATTAAGGTCAAAGCCACTTTTGTTAAAATATTAAAGTAAATCTAAAATTTAACTTTAAAAATGTCTATAAATATAGTTTTCGAAATAGGCACAGACGTCTCTTCAGGCGAGAGGGGAAATATGGGAAAAAGAAGGAAGATGGAAAAAAAGAAAACCCTGAGTACCGACATGCACTATTTATTAACTACTAAATAGATTTACCTAAAGGTAAACATGATGATTTTATTATAGTGTTGCCCAGATTATAGAAAACTAAGCAGAAACTTCAAAATTTCAGAAAGTATACTGCACTGACATTTTGCTAGTGCAATAACAACGGTACTTGTAACAGCCCAAACCAGGGTTTTCTGCTGACTGTTGATAAGCTTCCTACTTACTTTGAAGCTTTTGCCACATCTATAAACCAGATTAACCTTTCAAGTTAAAAAAAGAAAAAAAAGTTTTAAACAAATCAATGAATTCGAAAACCTTGAAACCTCATCTACTGCAGGTCCTAAAGATTTATTTCATTAGAAACATTATCCAATAAAAATTGGTTTTAGTACCTTTGGAGATCTAAAACAGAAAATAACATTCAGTAAGCATCATAAAGAAACGGGAATAATTTCTCTGCAGAAATGGTCAAAAATTAGGGAAAACAAAATACGCCTTAGTTTTCCTTTGGGAAAGCAAATTGTTCTCTTCTAAAACGATTTGCAATTCTAAGAACTCTTGTGTGATACTTTACTGAAATTAAATTCATTTTTCTAACTGAATATTTCAAGTAACCAAGTCATTCAGTAAACATTAAATCATGGATATCACCATGAGTTTTTAAAATATGAAGGTCATATTTCAGATAAGAACATTTAAATAAATTTGTAGAAGATTTCATTGAAAGAAATTTTCTTCCTCTGAATAATGCAGACCAAGGCTTGCCTGATCATTATTTTCTCTTATTTACTCACATATCTAACAATTTGTATTTCTCTGGTACCAAGTAAGTAGGAAGAAAAGTAGTTGTGCAATATATAAACTAACTGACTTGTTCAATCAGCATCCGTTCAGCACCTACTATGTAGCAGGTGAGGCACTACTTCTGTCCCTAAAAGCCAGATTACTGGGAGATATGTGCACAAAAACGATAATGCTGAGATACCAACCGAAAAAAGTTACACAGGATCCTACACAGAGGAGGCGGCCTGTAATTCCCCCTTAATGTTTTAAGGTGTTAAGGAAAGCTTTAAGGTGGAATGAATAGAATACTGACAACTAAGCGTACTCCCAGATCAAGTACCTGAACTTGCCATGCCCTCTGCCTGGCACCGTTTCCCCAGATATCATTTGGCTTGCTCCCTTACTTCTTCAGGTCACTGCTTAAGTGTTAATGTATCAGAGAGGGCTTCCCTGACCACCTTATCTAAAACAGCACTTCTTACCCCAACAGTCTCTAGGTCTTTACTCAGCTTTACTCTTCTTAATAGCATTTATCATACTTGATATCATACATATTAAGCTTATTATCCATCTCCGAAATCTAAGTTCCATGAGGGCTGGGTTTTGCTTCTCTTGGTCACTGCTGGATCCCCAGTGCCTAGAAATATGTCTGCTTCACACTAGGCATTCAATAGAGATTTGCTGAATGAACAAATATTGTTAAGTATGCAATTTTAAAAAATGATAGACAACTTTGTTTTCTTTCCCATATTTGGGTATTCTGAAATCATAATCCAAATAAAAATGAACGTAACTGAGACAACAGAATATGGACTGTGACGCTGTATACTGGCCAACTCTTTAAAACAGATTTACAACTTAATTACTCCTGTTAGAAATGTTCCATCTGTTTACTGCTTGATAGACCAAGACTTAAATTACACAGTCAAATGGTTAAGTACTCTGTGACAGCTCTAACACAAAAGAGAAATGCCTAATATTTTTCGTGGTCAGGACTCTTCCAGTAATGTAAAACAGTACTCTCACTATAAAGAACAAAGTGAGAAGGTAACTTTGCCATCCTATTTTTTAAAAATATCAAAGTTAAGGGCGCCTGGGTGGCTCAGTCGGTTGAGCATCCGATTTCGGCTCAGGTCATGATCTCGCGGTGTGTGAGTTCAAGCCCCGCATCGGGCTCTGTGCTGACAGCTTGGAGCCTGGAGCCTGCTTCCAATTCTGTGTCTCCCTCTCTCTGCCCCTCCCCTGCTCGTGCTCTGTCTCTCTCTGTCTCAAAAATAAATAAAAACATTAAAAAAAACTTTAAAAAAATATCAAAGTTAAAATAATCTCTGATACAACTGGCTCATGATGCTTCAAGTAAGATTATACCTCTAGGCAAATATCCCCAAGAAATTGAGTAGGGGGTATGCAGTACACAGGCATACCTTGGAGATATTGTGGGTTAGGTTCTAGAATAGAGCAATAAAGCAAGTATCAAAATACAGCAAGTCAAATAAGTTTTTTATTTCCTAGTGCATATAAGTTTAATAGAGTACACTGTTTAATAGACTAATATGCTAAATAGACTATAACGCAGTCAATATATTAAGTGTGCAACAGCATTATGTCTAAAAAAGCAATGCACATACCTTAATTAAAAAATAATGCTAAAAAGTGCTAACCATCATATAAGCTTTCAGTCATAATCTTTGTACCGGTGGAGGGTCTTGCCTCGATGCTGATGGCTGATCAGGGTGGTGGGTGCTGAAGGGCAGGGTGGCTGTGGCAATTTCTTAAAATAAGACAACAGTGAAGTCTGCCGCATTGATGGACTCTTCCTTTCACGAATGATTTTTCTGTAGCACGTGATGCTGTGTGATAGCATTTTCCCCATAGTAGGACTTCTTTCAAAATTGGGAGTCAATTCCCTTAAACCCTGCCACACTGCTTTATTAACTTACTTTATGTCATATTCTAAATCCTTTGTTGTTATTTCAACCGTCTTCACCAGAAGTAGATTCCATCTCAAGAAACCGCCTTCTTTGCTCACCCATGAGAAGCAGCTCCTCATCCATTAAGTTCTATCCTGAGACTGCAACCATTCAGTCCCATCTTCAGACTCCACTTCTAATTCCAGTTTTCTTGCTATTTCTACCACACCTGCAGTTAGTTACTTCCTCCACGCAAGCCTCAAACCCTTCAAAGTCCTCCATGAGGGTTAGAATCCACTTCTTCCAAACTCCTGTTAATGTTGGTATTTTGACCTTTTCCCAAGAATCATGAATGCTCTTAATGGCATTCAGAACGCTAAATTCTTTCCAGAAGGCTTTCAATTTACTTTGTCCAGATCCATCAGAGGAATCACTACAGCAGCTATAGCCTTTTAAAATGTATTTCTTTTTTTTTTTTTAATTTTTTTTTTACGTTTATTTTTGAGACAGAGAGAGAGCATGAACAGGGGAGGGGCAGAGAGAGAGGGAGACACAGAATCTGAAGCAGGCTCCAGGCTCTGAGCTGTCAGCACAGAGCCCTACGCGGGGCTAGAACTCACAGACTGTGAGATCATGACCCGAGCTGAAGTCGGACGCTCAACTGACAGAGCCACCCAGGCGCCCCAAAAATGTATTTCTTAAAATAATAAGACTTACAAGTTGAAATTACCCCTTGACCCATGGGCGGTAGAATAGTTGTTGTGTTCGCAGGCATGAAACAACATTAATCTCATCGTATACTTCCATCAGAGCTCCCGGGTGACCAGGTGCAACCGTCAATGAAGTTATATTTTGAAAGGCATCTTTTTGTTGCAAACAGCAGGTCTAAACAGTGGGCTTGAATATAAAATTCAGTAAATCGTGTTGTAAATAGATGTGTTGTCATCCAGGCTTTACTCTTCTATATAGACCATAGGCAGAGTAGATTTAGCATAACTGTTAAGGGCCCTAGGACTTTCATAATGGTAAATGACCACTGGCTTCAACTTCAGGTCATGAGCTGCGTCAGCCTCTAACCAGTCAGCCAGCCTGTCCTTTGAAGCTTTGAAGCCAGACACTGACTTCTCTCCAGCTATGAAAGTCTCAGATGGCATCTTCTTCCAATACGAGGCTGTTTCATCTACGCTGAAAACCTATTGTTTACGATAGCCAACTTCCTTAATTATCTTAGCTGATATTCTGGATAACTTGCTGCAGCTTCCGTATCAGCACCTGCTGCTTCACCTTGCACTTTTATGTTATGGAGACCTTTCCTTATACCTCATGAATCAACCTCTACTCGCTTGCTCCAACTTTTCTTCTGCAGCCTCCTCACTTCTCAGCCTACGTAGAATTGAAGGGTTAGGGCCTTCCTCTGGACTAGGCTTTGGCTTAAGGAAATGTTGTGCCTGGTGTGATCTTTGTTTCAGACCACTAAAACTTTCTCCGTATCAGCAATAAGGCTATTTCGCTTTCTTATCACTCTTGTGTTCACTGGAGTAGCACTGTTAATTTCCTTTAAGAGCTTTTCCTTTGCATTCACAATGTGGCTAACTGTTTGGCGCAAGAGGCCTAGCTTTTAGCCTCTCTTTGCCTTCAACGTGTCTTCCTTACTGGGCTTAATCATTTCTAGCTTTTGATTTAAATGAGAGATGTGTGACTCTTAACTTTCACTTGAACACTTAGAGGCCATTGCAAGTTTTTAATTGACCTAATTTTGATATTGTTGTGACTTAGGGAATAGGGAGGCAAGGAGAGGAAGAAAGGATGGCCAGTCCATGGAGCAGTCAGAACACATGCAACATTTATTAAGTTTGCTGTCTTATATGGGCAGGGTTCATGGAGCCCCAAAACAATTATAATATTAAGATCAAAGATCACCATAATAAGTAGATAACATTTAAAATATTGCAAGAGTTACCAAAATGTGACACAGAGACAAGAAGTGAGCGAATGCTGCTGAGACTCACAGACTTGCTCGATGCAGGGTTACCACAAATCTACAGTTTGTGAAAGACAAAACAACAAAAAACCAAAATTGCAATATATGAGAAGTGCAATCAAGCGAAATGCAAAATGAGGTATGCCTGCCTATATTACATGATTCACATTTTACAGATGAAGGGACTAGGATATCATAGCCCACAAGAGATTCACTAAAGAGGACAGGAACAAAGCCAAGAGAGATGAGAACTTAAACATGGTTAAACATTGTGTTCTTTCTTATTTTACGGTTGATGAAACAAACAGGCCTTGTAATGTTAAATAATTTACCCTAAGTTACATGATTATTTGATGGTTCACTTGAAATTTGAACTCAAGTTTGTTTGTCTGACTCCCAACCCTGTGCTCTGACAGGTCATAAGGTATCTTTGAGCAGTTATATATACATTATATTCCAGAAGCTGAATACTATCCTTCCCCAGAAGATATTCTAATTTATAACAGGTTACCCCATTGTGAATTGAACTCGGCCATCAATGGGTCTTATTCTAGACAGAGCTGAATTTTGATCTTCAATCAATAATTTGCATTGGTAAAATACAATTTTAGGAAAAGTTATTCTAAAAGTTTATTAGTATTTTTGAATGAAACTACCAGAATTTTGAATTTTCTTCAAATCTAACAGTATAATTATATGACATATTAATATCAGAATAGAAATGAGTCAGAATCATGAATATTTATGTATATATCATCCAATAAAGCTATCTGCTCTCCACATTAGAATAATTAAGCCCATGAAAATAGGATCCCCATTGCCCCCACAAATCTAGCAACAGCTCACAAATGCATTACAATACCTCATCTCTGCTAATAATTATTATGATGTACTGGCATCACTTGTCCAAAGCAAAACCTTTCTCTAGAGATAGGAATGGAGCTTAGTAACAGTTTTATCAATCCACGTTAGTTTGAGGCTCTGAGAATAATGTCGTAAAACCCCCAAGGTGGCAGCATATAAGAAGTGTGACTAGCATTAATATAAGAAGTTAGAGTACAGGAGCACCTGGGTGGCTCAGTTGGTTAAGCATCCGACTTCGGCTCAGGTTATGATCTCGCAGTCCATGGGTTTGAGCCTCGTGTCATGACAGCTCAGAGCCTGGAGCCTGCTTCCGACTCTGTGTCTCCCTCTCTCTCTGTGCCCCTCCCCTGCTCTCGTTCTATCTCTCTCTGTCCCTCAGAAATAAAGGTTAAAAAAAAATTAAAAAAAAAAGAAGTTAGAGTATAACAAAGTAGAAATCTTAAGTCTTATTGGGCATCATGGCTGTGTTGTGGCCCAGAAAGAAGAGAGAAAGGCAAAAGAAGGGCAAAAGAGCATCTCTCTCAGTAGAACATCTTACCCACTTATGGGAAGTACTCCACAAATATTAAATCAGAAAGTGCCTAATTCAGTCACACTGATCTAGTCACAGTGTTTATGGTTGCATACATTTTCAATTTAATCTATTGGCTTGTGTAACCTACGTGGCAACCTAGTCTTCCCACAGTCTATAGCTTGTGCTAAAAAATTATCACTAACTAGCAATCACTGATGGGTAGGTCAGTCATGCCACCTCATCTATCCTCAAACCTTCATGGGACATACTTAGGCTTAAAACAAACAAACACCAAATTACATTTGAATGAGAAAGGAAGTTTGCTGATTTTTGAGGGGGTAGGGGGAAAGGCTACAGGGAAAGGAAACATTTAAAGACCAGTTTTACTATATGCCAGGTGCTATACATATTTCAGTTACTGAAATCAAACCCTAAGCAGGAGTTCTTGTTACCATCATCATATAGCTGAAGAAACTCTACAGAAGACAAATTATTAGCAAGCACACAGTGGGATTTAAACCTAGATTTATCTGGCTTCAGAGTGTTAGGTTCTTCTTATCATAGCACAATAGCCTATTATCTGCTTCCAAATCACTATTTACTTTCTCACCAACTAGATGAAGAGTAGAATGATTTGCTCTTAGTTTGTGCAGACATCTTAAACTACTGACACTATGCAGCAACTTTTGAAACTAAAAATTGTTTCTGAAAAGAGGTTCTAAATGTATTCAGCTTAATTCTCCCTAACATTGAAAGCAATAATATAAAGAACTAGGGCAGCAGTGTTTTTTAAGGAGCAAAGAGCAGCAGCTTTTGTACCCAGAAAAGTTGAACAGCTATAGTGTAGCTAAAATGTTCTTTGAAGTGCTGTATAATATTTAACTAAAAAAACTGCTTCTTATGAGCAATGTGTCAAACTCAGCATATGTTATGTAAATAAATCAGTTCAGAAAGGAGTCCTAGGCTTCTCCAGCTGTGTAACATTTCTCCCCTCATTAGGAAAGCAAGGGAAAGAAAACCTAATGATGTGTTTACTCTGCATGGCTCATGCATATGGGGATTTTACAGTACAGATTGGTGGAACTATCCTAAGAAGTTCTACAGAATAGCTGCTAATAACTTTTTATCAAGTTTGATGCACCCCTGCAAAACAGAAATGACAGAAGGGGAAAAGTTCATCAAGTTGCTTGCTTATAGCAATTTTAAAGGTATAAAGGTATAAAGATAGAGTCTTTGGCCATGCAGAAAGTATGTGGAAGAAATCATATGTGGACATTGGCCCCAGATGATTTATATATATATACATACATACATATATACAAGTATATATATACAAGTGTGTGTGTGTGTGTGTGTGTGTGTGTGTGTGTGTGTATAATTTGAGAGAGAGAGACAGAGACAGAGAGGGAATGAACGAACAGGGGAGAGAGGAAGAGGGAGAGAGAGAATCCTAAGCAGGCTCCATGTTCGGCATGGAGCCTCAATCCCCAGATCTTGAGATCATGACCTGGGCTGAGATCAAGAGGCAGATGCTCAACTGAGCCAGCTGCCCAGTGCCCTTAGAATGCAGTGTTGAGTTACTTCACAAGTAATGCAGAATGTATCACTTTGGGAAAAAAATGATTAAGGGAATGTGCTAAAAGGATCACGTGAGAACAATCTGCCAGGCTGTTGGGCTGTACTGTGAATTCTATTTGCTAGCCGAGTTTGTGTTTTTCTAATGTTTACAATAAAAAGAAACATCCAATATACTGGCCTTCTGATATTATACAATCTTTTGCAATTAAAAAGACATTGTAAGATTAGCACCCCTATTTTAGATTTCTCTGAATAAACAGTTAACAGAAGTGCAGGGCAGGAGACAGGGAAAGTGGGACCTTTATAAGAAGGGAAGGAGAGGGGCACCTGGATGGCTCAGTTGGTTAGGCGTCTGACTTTGGCTCAGATCATGATCCCACGGTTGGTGGGTTTAAGCCGTGCGTTAGGCTCTGTGCTGACAGCTTGAACCTGGAGCCTGCTTCAGATTCTGTGTCTCCTTCTCTCTCTCTGTCCCTCCCCAACTCATTCTCTGTCTCTGTCTCTCAAAAACAAAACAAAAAAACCCCACACATTTAAAAAAATTTTTACAAAAGGGGGAAGGGGAGGAAGAGACTGGCAAGTCTGAGTCCTTATTAATATACTCACATTTAATTCTCACAACTACAAAAGTGGGTATTATCTTCATTTTCCAGATAAGGAAACTGAGATAGGGAGTCAATTGTTGACTCATGCACCTTACTGGCTCTGCTCCCGCTGTCAGTTACCTCATTTCTGTGATTCGCAGTTTCCTCATCAGTGCAATAGGACTGGTACTAATCTACCTCATAGGTACCTCCTAGAGTGTCTAAATGAGCTAACATATACATCTAAACGATGTGGAAACCTTAGTTCCATCTTCCTTCTTGCAGAGTAATTACTAATTTGTTCAGTCACAATCTGTCCAAAGTATAGTAAGACATACACAGCTGGAAACAAACCAGGTTAAAGGACTAGTAACCAATTTGCCATTTTACTACATTTTCATTATATTTCATTTCATATCCTTTATCTTCATACTACTACGGCATACTACATTAAAAAGAGTATGTCCCAAATATCAGAGTACCCTTCAAATTTTGAAAAGTCAACAACTTTCTTCATCCCCTGATTTCTAACAGAGGGCTCAGAGCCCTCCAATGAGGTATCTCATATTTTATGTTATCCATGACTAAATAACCTATGAAGTAGTATCAAGAGAAAGCCATGTCACTCAAGATGATGTCATAGTAACACAGAAATTTTAAAACTAAACAGGTTACTAACATGAATGTTTACAGCATTTATTCATAATATTCTAAAACTGAAAACCCAAATGTCCATCAGCTCAGGTGACTACATAAAGAAACTGTGGTTCACCCATATAATGGAATACAACTCAGTAATAAACTAATACCTGATATCTGCAACGACATGGATGAATCTTTTTTTTTAAGCTTATTTATTTTGAAAGAGAGAGACAGAGAGAGTGAGAGCAGGGGAGGGGCAGAGTGAGGGGGGAAGGAGGAGGAGGAGGAGGAAGAGGAGGAGGAGGAGGAGGAGGAGGAGGAGGAGGAGGAGGAGGAGACGACGACAAAGAATCCCAAGCAGGCTCCGTGCTGTCAGCACAGAGCCTGATGCAGGGAACTTACAAACCATGAGATCATGACCTGAACCAAAACGCAGAGTTGGACGCTTAACCAACAGAGCCATCCAGGCGCCCCATGGATGAATCTTTAAAAGCATTTTACTAAGTGAAAGAAGGCAGACACAAAAGGTTACTCAATATATGATCCCATTTACATGACATTCTGGAAAAAAGCAAAATTACAGGGATAAAAATTAGGTAAGTAGTGGTGGCAAGGGATTAAGAGGCACTAGGAACTTTGAGGGGTAATGGAAATGTTCTAGATTTTTATTGTTCTGGTACAGGTTACATGACTGTATACATCTGTCAAAACTTATCTAACTGTACACTTTAAAAGGACTGCATTTTGGGGGTGCCTGGGTGGCTCGGTCGGTTAAGTGTCTGGCTTCAGTTCAGGTCACGATCTCACAGTTCGTGGGTTCGAGCTCTACACCAGGCTCTGTGCTGACAGCTTGGAGCCTGGAGCCTGCTTCAGATTCTGTGTCTCCCTCTCTTTCTCTGCCCTTCCCCCACTCTCGTTCTGTTCTGTCACAAAAATAAACATTAAAAAAAAAAAAAAACTTAAAAGGAGTGCATTTTACTGCATGTAAATTATATCTCAACAAATCTGACTTTTAAAACTTGTAATTTATAAAATTAGTCAAGAATAAATGCATTTCAAAGGGTGTCTGGGTGGCAGTTAAGCATCTGACTCTTAATTTTAGCTCAGGTCATATCTCACAGTTCATGAGATTGAGCCCCACGTCAGACTCTGCACTATCTTCTTGGGATTCTCTCTCTCTCTCTGCCTCTCCCCTGCTCATGCTGTCTCTCTCTCCCCCAAATAAACATTAAAAAAATATTTTTTAAAAAAGAATTAATACATTTCTATCATTTTTTTTTTTAGTAATAAATGCTGTGAATATACAGAAGTAACTTACAAAATAGGCCATAAACAAAAGGAGAGACTGTATTTGGGAGGTCGGGGGGAAACAAGCTTTTGAGCCCAATACTCCTAGATTTCAATAGTGGTAATCTGGACAATCTTGGACCAGGTAATCTCAATTCTCTCATCTGTAAAGCTAAGATAATACCTTCTACTTTATAAAGCAGTTGTAAGACTAAATGAACACTTAATTTGGTTCCCACTGCGTAGCAGGCAAAGAAAGGAAAATGTCAATGGATGAAGCGATACCTCTTTTTGAAGTCAATAAAGAGTAAGTTTCATCTATCTGTATCAGTTCATTTAATCAGCATCTATTTGTTAAACATCTATTATATGGTAAGTCACCATTTTCCCAAATAAGCATTATGAAAAAAGAGATAAGTATATGTCTCTCCCCCTGAAAAGAACACCGCTCTCTAAGTTTCTATAATTTTTATTATCTCATGAAAGTTGGTAAGAACAGCAATCAAGAAACAAACAGAATGATATATTAGTAAGGAAAATACATTTTATCAGCAACAAATGTGAATTAAGTAAGATTTAAGCTAAGGTTTCCCAAATGTACAATTTTCTGAGCAAACAGGAAGGTTACCAAATTGAATTAACTTCAGCACTGTAGGAACTTTCATTTAACTCCTACTTAAGACCTTACTGCATGCTGAGCAAAGGGTATGGATACTTTCTGGTGGTTTTTAAAACTGAGATGAATGTAAATTACCACAAAGAAATCCATTTACCTAAATAAATAAGGTGGCTGGAGTAGAAATGAAACTTATCCAAAATAGTATTTCTTAATGCACAAAAATATATTTCTATACATTTTCTAAGGGTTGAAGCTAACTTTTCACTGACAATTATGTAAAGTCTCAGATCCTGGCACTAGGATCATTTATGATGGTAAACCTGAATTACAAATATTTAACAAAGAAAATTACATCTTCTAGGATTTTTTCCCCAAATCAAAATCCTTTTCTCCATATACGTATATATGTTTATTATGTATATTTCATATACATATATTTTTTCTTCTGGCAACAAAGCCTACTGTATACCGAAGCACACGCTGCTTCATGTTTCTAAAAAATTATTCCTTCAGAACAGAATTTAAAGTATTATCCAACGTCTCATGAGCTTTAGGTTTCAAAGTGTGGCAAATACTGATTCAAGAATAAGAAATGGAGATAATACACAAATTTTCCCTTTGCTCTTCAGCCAACCATAAAGCAGAGATGGCCTTCCAACAACCCAATATGAATCTCTTCCTATCATGTCCTATGATGCACATTTGTAATAAGGATAGAGATCATTCTTTGTTAGTGCTAAACTCCATCTCTGGGAAGCAGAGTGAATTTATGTAGGCATGTATATTTTGAGAGAGAAAAAGCAGGGTAGGAACAGAGAGAGAGAGCGAGCGAGACAGAAAGAATGACTCCCAAGCAGGCTCCACGCTGACATCACAGAGCCTGATGCAGGGCTCAAACCTATGAAGTGTGAGATCATGAGCCGAGCTGGAATCAAGTTCGGACGCTTAACAGACTGAGTGCCACCCAGATGCCCCAGAAACAGAGTGAATTTTATTTTATTTTTTTAAACGTTTATTTATTTTTGAGACAGAGAGAGACAGAGCATGAATGGGGGAGGGTCAGAGAGATGGAGACACAGAATCTGAAACAGGCTCCGGGCTCTGAGCTGTCAGCACAGGGGCCCGATGCGGGGCTCGAACTCACAGACCGCGAGATCGTGACCTGAGCCGAAGTCGGCGCTCAACCAACTGAGCCACCCAGGCGCCCCAACAGAGTGAATTTTAAAAGCTTAATATTATATACTGAATCTGAAGACATAATACCAATGTTTTCTACCCCCTTACTATTTACTGCCTAGGGTACGAAAGAGAGAAGGTGTTCACATTTGTTATTGGCAACTATTTCTTGACTGAAAATTAAATTCTTCTGGTAGTTTCTTGGTATAAATTGATATGGTCTGAATGCAGAAATGAAACAAGGGGACTTTGTTTGTAAGCTAAACAAACAAGGTCATTGAAACTTTTATTTCTCATTCTCCACTTTAGTCACAAAGCGACTAGTGCTCCACAACGGAGCAAAGGGGGTTATAGGAATTTGGGGGCTTCAAGACTTCTGGGGGCCATATGGAGTCTTTTACATGTTTTCCATATACTTTAGACCTAAACTCTCTGAGGTTATGGAGCACCCTAAAGATAAACATGTCCAACCTGAACATACTTTTCTATAAGGAACTCCTTAAGAGAATTCATAAAATTCTAAACCAGAATATCTTCCTGCAGTCTTTCCAGGAAAATGAGAAATTACCCTAAAATGCCCCAATATGGATATCCTACAATCTTTAATAATATCAAATAAGTTATTTCTTTACATTATTAGAAAATTATTTCTCATTTGTATATCCTCTGCCTCATTCCTTAATGTCTACTGCAGCATATCCTCCACCAAAACAGAAACACTCTGAATTTATGATTTTGGACTAAAGTTTGTAACTCTCCAAGGATGAATTTCTTATATACCTTTGCTGTTGCATTTATATCAGAAAATAAAGTTCTAAGAAAGAAAGAAAGAAAGAAAGAAAGAAAGAAAGAAAGAAAAAATAAAGAAAAGAAAGAAAACGAAAATTAAGTCCTTGAGGGGAGAAACCATGTGTGAACAGATTTTTCTCCCTGCCAAAGTGCCTAGGAGTTTTCTTTCCACATAATAGCCTAATTATTCCTGAAATACATTTGGATAAATTCCTATGAATGTAATTCCCACCTCAAATTCTACTTTGCTATCTCATCCTAAATATCCACCTAAGGAGAAGTAGCCAGTTTGGGAAGTGTAAAAGATCCTAAGCTCTGCAATAATGAAATACACATTGAAAAATCAACATGTTAATTTAAAAAAAAAAAAAAGTATTTTGAAATCTTTAAGACAACTGGCAGAATAAGATAAAAGTACAATTGAGCAATTTCTACTTTCACAACAAATAAACCTAAGAGGAAGGAAGGAAAATGGGCACGAGTTTACACACACACACACACACACACACACACACACACACACACAACGCTTCATGCACTCACACTAATCCCAATGTACCAAGTGATAAATCAAGATCTTTACCTGGAAAAACATTTTGTAATATAGCACAATATTATGTATCTCATCTAAGATGCTACTGCCTAGAAATATCATTGATTATTTTTAGCATTTTCTTTCTTTTTTTAATGTTTATTTATTTGGGGGAGGGGGAGAGAGAGAGGGAGAGGGAGGGGGAATGAAGGAACGAAGGAACGAACAAGCAGGGGAGGGGCACAGACAGATGGAGACAGAATCTCAAGCAGGCTCCAGGCTCTGAGCTGTCAGCACAGAGCCCGATGCAGGGCTCAAAATCACAGGCAGTGAGATCATGACCTGAGCCGAAGTCAGATGCTTGACCAAGCCATCCAGGTGCTCTGAAATATCACTGATTATTCAGAATATAATATTACACCTGGATCAGCTACTGACTGTTAGAAAAGCATTAATGACTGTTCAACCATACTCTCCTATCAGATTGATACTATTGGCTTGACATACCAACATACTAGATACATATAGGAAGTTGTCCTCTAGCTTAAATAATTAGAATATTATTTTTATGCAGATAAAAGGGAACTATGATCACTCTGTCAACAGTCTGTTTTATTCCATTCAAAGGTTTGTATGAAAGGCAGAAACACCTATATACCCTAAATAAGAAAAACTTGTAAGGCATACATAAAGATATTGAAAAAGTCTTTCAAGAGCTAAAGAACAGAGAATACTAATAACATAAATATGAAATGGGGGCATTTGCTGTGAGTTTCAAGAGTTCAACGAATACTCCACCAGTTCACCTGATTTTTTAGGAATGACTGGAAAATAAATGGTAGAAGCAAAAACAAAACCCATCTCCTTGGAAAAATTTGGTAAAATTTAGATATTTTTGTCTTCAAAAATCTAAAGTATAATAAAATCTGTCTCTCTCTGTCTACTTATCCACACCCAAAGAGAGCACTAGGAGAAAACTGATTTTTGTCAGAACTGCAAAGTGGATTTGAATTCTTGACCATTTGTTCGCTTTTTCAAATATTTATACTCGCTGTCTTGTTTGAATTATCTATATATCAAGTATTCCATCTGAAATACAGGCTTTTTTATTTTAGAAGGGAGTCCTGAGCCACAGAACATAGACAGTCTCTAGAAGCTAGAAATGCAAGTAACAGGCAATTCCTAAAGCCTCAAGAGGAATGCAATTCTGCCGATACCTTGATTTTAGTCCAGTGAAATCCACTTTGGACTTCTCACTTCCAGAACTATAAGATAATTAATAAATTTGTGTTATTTAAAGCCACCACATGGTAATTTGTTACAACAGAAATAGAAACCTAATACATCCAGCAATTCGTAAGTCTCAATAATTATTTTTACTGATCCCTGGTTGTGGATACTTACACAGAATCGGCACCTTAATACTACTCTGATAATCAGGTTTGGTAGGCATAATCTTTTGGTTAACTAGACAGAAAGTCTCAAATCAAAGAAAACATTAAAACGAAAAAACAGCAATAAATCATGCCTCTCACGGTAGACTATAGGTCAAACATGTATTACTGAGAGAATGCTGAAGTTTGCAACTATGTGCGTTTGCCTACTTCTCCTTTTAGTTGTACTGCTTTTCCTCCATCTATTTGAAACTCCTGTCATTAGATGCCTACAGATCTAGGACTGTTATAGCCTTTTGACGAACTGACCCCTTTTACGTTATGAAATAATTTTCCTATTTTTTGTTCTGAAATCTACATTATCCAGTATCAATATAGGAACTCCAGCTTTCTTGTGATTACTGTTTACATGGTGTTATCTTTTCTGTTTACTTTTAACCAGTATCTTTATATTCAAAGTGGCTTTCTTATAGACAGTATGTATTTGAGTCTTACTTTTAAAACATCTAATCAGGTAGTGGGGCATACAGACCATTTAATGTGATCACCAATATGGATGGATTTAACTCTGTTTTACTATATCTGTCTTATCTCTGTTCTCTTTTTCTTTCTCTTTCTTTCTTTCTTTCTTTCTTTCTTTCTTTCTTTCCATCTTTTGGTGTTTTTTATGATTCCATTTTAGCTCTACCATTTTTAGCTCTACCTTTTTTTTTGTTTTTAACTTCTACTTATAAACACCATAATGTGTTGTTATTCTTGTTCTAAACAATTGTCTTTAAGAATATATGAGGGGAAAAAGAATTTTATATCCACACACATATTTACCATTTCTTATACTCTTCATTTCTTTTTGTGGATACAAATTTCCATCTGAGATTATTTTCTTTCTGCCTGAAGAACTACTCTTTTAACATATCTTATAGTATAAGCCTGCTGGTGACAAATTCTCTCAGCTTTGTTTACCTAAAAAACTCTTTATTTTGCCTTCAATTTGGAAACATCCTTTTTGCCAGGTACAGAGTTCCAGGTTGAGTTTTTGTTTTTCTTCTTCTAGTACTTTAAGGATGTCATTTCTGGCATGCATAGCTTCTGACAAGTCTGTAGTGATTTTTATGTTATTGTTCATCTGTTATTTAAGGCGGTATATTTTCCTCTGGCCGCTTTTAAGGTTTCTTTCAAGATTTTTGTCACTGGTTTCAATGATTTAATTTTTGTGCCTGGTTCTTCCGCTTGGAGATTTGTGAACTTCTATAATCTGTGGGTTTACAGTTTTCATCAAACTTGGTAAATATTTGCCTTCTATTTTTTGAAATTTTTGTCTCCCGATCTCCTTCTAAAACTTGTTATACTTGTCTTAAATAGCTTAATGTTGTTCCATAGCTCACTGATAGGTTTTTTCCAACTATTTTTTTCTGTTGGTATTTCATTTTAGATAGTTGCTATGTCTTCAGGTTTTAACTAATCTTTTTCTCCTGCAATGTCTGTTAATCTCATCTGCTGTATTTTCCACTTCAGAAATTTTATTTTTCATCTCTGGAAGTTCTATTTGGGTCTCTCGTTTGAAAAACAACTCCCACTTCTCTCATTGACATGTTTGTTTTCCTTTACTCTCTTGAACATACGGAGTATAGTTATAATCACTGCTTTAATGTCCTTGTCTGCTAATTTGATCATATGTGCCGTCTTTCTCTCTTCCTATTGGTTGATTCTTCTTCTGGTTTTGGGTCACATTTTCTACTTCTTTGCATGTCCGGTAATTTTTTATAGGATGCAAGGCATTAAGAATTGTTGGGTAATGAAATTTTTTCAGATCTGTTATGGATATTTTTACCTTTCATGCTTCATCTTCACTACTGCATGTTTTTTAAAGCAGAAAATGGTATTTATAGAAAATATGAGTTGACAAATGAATTTGTGCAATTTACTTTTTTGTCTACGACAAAATTTTAAGTGTATAGTACAACATAAGCACAATGTTGTACACAAGATTTCTAGAACTTTTTCAACTTCCATCACTGAAACATTATACCCATTAAATAGCAGCTACCCATTTTCCCCTAGCTCCAGCCCCTGGCAATCACTACTCTACTTTCTGTTTTTCTGAGTTTGACTACTTTTAGATACCTCACGTAAGAGGAATCATGCAGCATTTGTCTTTCTGGGACTGGCTTATATCACTTAGCATAAAATGTCCTCAAGGTTCATTTATGTTGCTGCCTGACAGAATTCCTCCTTAAAGGCCAAATAATATTCTACTGTACATACATATCACCATTCTCATCTGTTGAGACACTTGGGTTGCTTCCACCTCTTGGCATCTGTGAATAATACTTCAATGAACACAGAAGTGCAAATCTCTCTTCAAGATCCTGATTTCAATTACTTTAGGTAAATACCCAGAAGTGAGATTGCTGGATCATATGGTATTGGATTTTTCTGAATTCCTGTGTTGTTGAGCTTTGTTCTGGGTGTAGTTCAATGGCCTGGAAACAGTTTGATAGTTTCAAGGTTTACTTTTTAAACTTTGTTAGGTGGGACCAGAGTACAACAGTTCCCCCTCATCTGTGGGAGATGTTTTCTAAGACACCCAGGGGATGCTTGAAGTTGAGCTTAGTCCCGAAAACTATGTGTGTTTTTTCCTAAACACATATACTTCTGCTAAAGTTTAATCTATAAATTAGGCTCAGTAAGAAATTAACAACAACTAAAAATAGGACAATTATGACAATATACTGTAATAAGTTATGGGAATGTGGCCTCTCTCAAAATATCGTACTATACTCACACTTCTTGTGATGATGTTAGACGATAAAATGCCTATGTGATGGGATAAAGTGAGGTGACTGACACAGGCACTGTGATGTAGCATTACGCTACTGCCAACCTTCTGAGGATACCTCAGAAGCAGAACCACCTGCTTTTGGACCACAGTTGACCATGGGTAACTGAAACCACAGCAAGTAAAACCGCAGATAAGGAAGGGCTATTACTGTAGCTTTTGGTCTAGAGCAGTGTCCTTGAGACTTTATCCAGTGCCTATTAGGAGGTCGTTCCACTCTGGCTAATGTGGCCAACTTACTCTCTGTGATCTCTGAGGGCTTTTTCTCCTACTCCTTCCAGTGGTTCTTTTCCTAGGGTTGAGTAGTTACTTCACATGTATACACAGATTGATAGCCAAAGACTTGAAGAGACACTCTCCAGGTCCCTGGGGTTCTCCATTTCTATACTTCTTTCCTTTCCAATATTTTGCCTTAAAATTTTAGCTTGTCCTCTCTGAACCCCAAACCCAATCCTGTGAGGCTCCTGGGCTGTTTAGGTTCCCTCTGTCGGCACTGTGGCTTGGAAACACGGTGGACTCACCCACATTCATTTCCCCATCTCTCAGAGATCATTATCCTGGATTGACTTTTAGCCAGTATGTGAAAAACCACAACTAAGAAAGAAGTGAAGTTGAGAAGTCAATTCTTACCATTAATACGTTCTATTTGATAATTATGCCATTGCTTTGCTCCAACATAAAAAGCCTCACTTGTGTTTATACCTGACTTCATGGAGGCATGTGTTAATTACTAAACTATCTCATAAAATGTTATTATTCTACAAAGTACATTTTTTTTTAAATTTTTTTTAATGTTTTAATTATTTTCGAGACAGAGACAGAACAAGAGCAGGGGACGGGCAGAGAGAGAGGGAGACACAGAATCCGAAGCAGGCTCCAGGCTCTGAGCTGTCAGAACAGAGCCCGGCACAGGGCTCGAACTCACAGACCGTGAGATCATGACCTAAGCTGAAGTCAGATGCTTAACCAACTGAGCCACCCAGGCACCCCAGTACATTCTATTTTTGTAAATGTTTATCCATTTTTGAGGGAGACAGAGAGAGAAAGAGGGAGAGAGGAGAAGAAGAGGGGAGGGGCAGAGAGAGAGGGAGACAAAGAATCCAAAGCAGATTCTAGGCTCTGAGCTGTCAGCACAGAGTCCAACATGGGGCTTGAACCCATGAACCGTGAGACCATGACCTGAGCTGAAGTCTGACACTTAACCCACTGAGCCACCCAGGTGCTCCTACAAAATACATTCAAAATCAAGCATGACTGAGAAAGAATCTTCCATGGAAATGCAAAGTTTTCTTTATCTCATCTTATAAACTGAACATGTACATTTTTGGCTAACTCTCCAAGTATCATTTCCATTTTTTTATTAAAAATTTTAAATAAACTTTTTATCACAGTATAATATAGTAATGAATAGCTTAATTTTCATGAAGTTAATGTGCCTCTGAAACCAATACCCAGATCAAGAAATATAGTACAAGAACACAAGTCTGGTTTAACATTCAGAACTCAAATTAAAAGAAAAAGAGAGGAAACCCATACCATGTCAATAGCTTTTATCATATAAAAGCATTTGATAAAATTTAGTCAGTATTTTATTAAAAATGCTTAGAGCAAACTATCGGAATAGAACTTTCTTAACCAGATACACAGAAGATTCCCTGTTATTTCCCTGTCACATCTTTCCCCCAAAGAAATAATTCTCCTGACTTCTAACACAATAAATCAGTTTTGCCTATTTTTGAACTAAGTAGAATCACAATGTGTACTCTTTTGTGACTGGCTTTTTCTCCTGAACATTATGTTCCTGAGGCTTATCCATGTGGCTGTGTACCACAATAGTTCATTTATCCTCACTGCTGTATGGTATTCCATTGTACAAATAATACCACTATTTAGTTATCCAGTTTGCTGGCTTTGAACATTTGGATGGATTCCAGTTTTTGACTGTATGGGTATTGCTCTACGAACACTCTTACACGTGTGTTTTGGAGAACATATGTTAGCATTTCTGTTGGATATATCTAAGAGTGAAATTGTAAGGTCATGTGGTATAAGCATGATTAAGTTCAGCTTTAGTGAGAAAAAAATAAAAAAAAGTATTAACCAGAGTGGTTAAAGCAATTTATATTCCCACCAGCTGTGGAAAATGAGTTGCAAATACAATACATCCTCATCAACATTTGACAGCATCAGTCCTTGAATTCTAGCCATTCTGTAGGATAGACAGCGATATCACATCATGGGTTTAACTTATACACTGCAAATGAATAATGAGATTGAGGATCTTTTAATATGTCTGTATGCTTTCTGAAGACCTTCTGCTGCGAATTGACCATTTAAGGGTTTTGCCCATTTTTCTATTGGGTTGTCTGTCTTCCTATTGCTGTATAGGAGTTTTTAATATATTCTGGCTGAGTATTCTGCAAATACCTTTTGTTCCAAATGCAAATATCTTTTTCTCACTCTGTGGTCTGCTTTTCAATCTTAACTGTAGTTTAGTGAACAGAATTACTTTCTTTTCTTTTCTCTTTTCTTTTCTTTTTTCTCTTTTCTTTTAAGTAGGCGTCACACCCAGCATAGAGCCCAATGTGGGACTTGAACTCATGACTCTGAGATCAAGATATGAGCTGAAATCAAAAGTGGGACAGTTAACCAACTGAGCCACCCAGGTGCCCCAGTGAACAGAATTTCTTAATTTTAATGTATATTCCATGCGAAAGGAAAAGAAAGGAAAGGAAAGGAAAGGAAAGGAAAGGAAAAAAAAGAAAAAGCTGGGGGAGTAATACTTACATGAGACAAAACAGACTTGCAAACAAACATTGTAACAAGAGCCAAATAAAGGCATTACATAACGATAAACATATAATCTTCCCAGACGGAATCGGGAAGAAACAGAAAATCTGAGCAGATTACTGGCTATGAAATTGAAACAAACAAAAGTCTAGGACCAGATGGCTTCACAGGTGAATTCTACCAAACACTTAAGAGTAAATGCCTCTCCTTTTCAAACTATTCTAAAAAAAATGGAAGAGGAAGAAATGCTACCAAATTCGTTCTATGAGGCCAGCATTACCCTGGCACCAAAACCAGACACTACCAAAACTAAAAAAATAAAAAATAAAAAAAAATTATAGGCCAACATTCCTGATAAACACAGATGTAAAAATCCTCAACAATATATTAGCATACTGAATTCAACAATACACTAAAAAGATCATTCACCACCATCAAGTGGGATTTATTCCAGAGATGCAAGATGGGTCAGTACCTATAAATCAATCAGTGTGGTACACCATGTTAATGGAACAAAGGATAAAAACCATATCATCATCTCAATAGATGTGAAAAGCCCATTTGACAAAATTCAACACCCATTCATGATAAAAAATTCTCAATAAAGTAGGTATAAAAGTTCTCAAAAATACCTCAACATAATAAAGGCTATATATGACAAACCTACAGCTAACATCATACACAATGGTAAAAAACTGAAAGTTTTTCCTTTAAGATCAAAACCACGACAAGAATGCCCACTCTTGCTACTTTTATTCAACATAACAATGGAAGTCCTAGTCACAGCAATCAGACAAGAAAAAGAAATAAAAGGCATCCAAATTGGTAAATAAGTAAAACTGTAACTACCTACAGATGACATGATACTGTATATAGAAAACCCTAAAGACTCCACCAAAAAAAAAGAAAAAAAAAACAAACATGAGAACTAATATGTAAATTCAGAAAAGCTGCAGGATACAAAATTAATATATAGAAATGTGTGTTTCTAGACATTAATAACAAATTGCCAGAATAATCCTATTTACACTTGCATCAAAAAGAATGCAATACCTAGCAATAAATTTAACCAAGGAGGAAGGAGGAAGAAGGCCTATACTCTGAAAACTATCAGACACTGATGAAAGAAATTAAAAATGACGCAAACAGGGGCATCTGGGTGGCTCAGTAGGTGAAGCATCCAACTTTGGTTCAGGTCATGATCTTGCAGTTTGTGAGTCTGAGCCCTGCGCCAGACTCTGCGCTAAGAGCTCAGAGCCTGGAGCCTGCTTGGGATTCTGTGTCTCCTCCTCTTTCTGCCCCTCCCATGCTCATGCTCATGCTCTGTCTCTCAATAATAAATGAACGATTAAAAAAAATTGTTTTAAATAAATCAGCCACAAGAATGTAAAGTAAGGCATAGGGAATATAGTCAATAATTTGTAGTAATTTTGTATGGTGACAGATGGTAACTACACTTATCATGGTGAACATTTTTTTTAAATGTTTGTTTATTTTTGAGAGAAAGAAAGGGGGAGACAGAGTGTGAGTGGGGAGGAGCACACAAAGAGGAAGACACAGAATCCGAAGCAGGCTTCAGACTCTGAGCTGTCAGCATAGAGCCTGACGTGGGGCTCGAACCCATGAACCATGAGATCATGACCTGAGCCAAAGTAGGACATTTTTAACCAACTGAGCCACTCAGGCACCCCCATGGTGCACACTTCTTAATGTATATAGATGTTGAATCACTATGTTATAGACATGAAGCTAATATTTATCAATTACATTTCAATTAAAATTTTTTAAAGATGTTTTCTTCTAGAAGCTTTATTGTTTTACTTTTCATATGTATTAACTCATCTATATTTATTTTTTTGTGTGGTTTGAAGTCAAGGTCAAGATTCATCTTTTTGTTTTTCCCACGTGTATGTCTAATAAACCCACTACAATTTATTAAAAAGAATATCCTTTCCTTCTGTACTGCAATGTTTTCTTTAATATAAATCAAATGACTATACATGCATATATCTGTTGGGCTCTGTTTTGTTTTATTGATTTGTCTTTTCTTGTGGCAGAACCACACTGTCATTATTATAGTCACCTTATAACGTCTTGGTATCTTGTAATATAAATCCTCCAGTTTCGTTATTCTTCAGTATGATTTTGGCTATTCTTGGCTCTTTGCATTTCCATAATTTAAGAATCAGCTTCTCCATTTCAAAAAAAAACTAAACTAAGAAACAAATATGGGATTCTGTTAGAGACTGCATTGAATCTACCTGGGGAGAAGTGTAGAGGTCTTTTGTTAGATGTTTGGATATTTGGTGTTTTTGATATATTGATAGGGAAACATTTAAAAAATTTCATTTATGGCTTATTGCTGGTATTCAGGCCTAAAACTGATTTTTATTATGTCAATTATGTATCTGGTCAACCCTGCAAAATTTTCACTTTTTAATTCTATTAGTTTGTAGACTCCTGAATTTTCTTTGTAACAATCATGTCATCTGTAAATAACTAGTTTTCTCTCTGCTTCCTCCCTTAGTGCACTGAGTAGGCCAGCACTGTCCAACAGAACTTTCTGTGGTAATGCAAATGTTCTATATTTGTTGTGTTTGGTGGCCACTGGCCACATGTGCCTAGATGTGTTATGAGGCCAGTTTGATTGATGACCTATAATTTTAATTAATTGAAATTTCAATTGCAAAATAAGGTATTAGACAGCTTAGGTCTAGGATCGCCAATATAATGGTGGACACAAATGGTTATAGCAGTCACCCCTGTTTTATTCCTGATCTTGAGATAAATGTTTTCAATATTTTACCACTATGTGACGCTTGCTATAGATTTTGGGGGTGGCACGGGTAGAACTCTCTATGAGATTAAGGAATTAACATTCTACTGATGGTTTACTATAAGCATTTAATAAAATCATGAACAGATAAATTTTATCAAATGCTTCCACTTGATAAAACCTATTGAGATGATGTAATTCTCTTTTTTGTTAATTTGGTTATATTCACTGAGTTCCGAATGTTAGATCAAATTTGTGCTCCCGTATTAAATTCAACTTGGTCATGACATCTACTTCTGTACCTACTTATCTATCTACTTAGACTTGATTTACTAATCTATTGGAATTCGTTCACCTATATTTACAAGAAAAATAGACTTGAAATTTTTTATAATATCCTTATCAGGTGTTGATACTAAGGTTATACAATCCTCAGAACAGGTTGGGAAATATTTTCTTTTTATTCTCTGAAGGAGTTTTAGTAATACTGATGTTAGTTCTACTGAAAATTCTTGGAAGAATTCATTTGTGAAGCCATCTGAGCCTAGAAATTTATTTGCGGAAACATTCCAAATTATAGACTCAATTTCATTAATTAATATGAAACTATTCAGATTTCTAATTTTTTGAAAGTTTTAATAAGTGCTGTTTTCCTAGGAATTTGTCCATTTCACCTAAATTTTCAAATCCATTGGCATAAAGTTATTTTAAAAATCTTCTTCTTTTTTTTAACATGTGAAGTATCTGCTAAAATGTCCCTTTTTCATTCCTGAAACTAGAAGTTTAGGGGTGCCTGGGTGGCTCAGTCAGTTGAACATCTGACTCTTGACTTTGGCTCAGGTCATGATCCCAAGGTCATGGGCTCAAGCCCTGCAACGCCCTGCAACAGTCTCCACCATAAGAATGGAGCCTGCTTAAGATTTTCTCTCTCACCCTCTGATCCCTCCTCTGATGGGTACACACACTCTCCCTGTGTCTCTCTTTAAAAAAAGAAGAAGAAGTAGTTGTTTATGCTTTTATTTTTTTCCTTCATCAATACTCTGGGGGGGGGGGGGGAGGGTTACTGTTTTTATTAAAAGTAGTGATTGTGTTGATTTTCCCTTTTGTACTTTTGTTTTCTACTTTATTAATTTTGGCTCTAACTTTTATTGTCTGCATTCAACATTCTTCACAGATTGCTTCTTACAAGACTTTGCTTGGTCCTAAGTCTTTGCTCAAAAAAAAGAAAAAGTTATCCCGTTTTTTTTAGCGTCTTAGAAAAAATAAGTTGCTGGCTGCCCTGATTAAGCTACCTAACAGTTCATTCTATTGGCTGTGTTTTTAGAAGTTTCCTCTGCAATACCTACTCTAGTATCAGCTCTGTAACGAGCAATTAATATTTAAGACTAGTGAGTTGTGTTGTTATAGGGCTTCACTAACACTTCACTAATACTGATATTTTCTCTCCAAAGTATGCTTATATATAAATACGGGGCCCCTAATGATTAATTGGATACCCTTACTGTAGAACATACAAATTAAGCTAGTCAGGATAATCAAGGCCTGGGGGAAGTAACAAATATTCTTGATACTTTTAATGACTTTAGCAAAACAAATTTATTTCTTGCTCACACATGGTCTCCTAACTCAAATTACATTTAAACAATCAATCACCATTGATTTAAGTAAGCAATAATTTTACATGTGAGGTGTGTGTGTGTGTGTGTCTTTTTTTTTTTCCTATTGACATGCATTCAAGAATATAGTCATTAGTTGGCATGCTTACTCTGGCTAAAGACAGGAAATCTATATTTAAAGTCTTGATTTACAGATTAGGAATATACATGAACATGAAGTCCTTACAAAGTTTCTATGCAGCCATGTTTGGATTTTCACTAAGGAGTTGGGATTCTTCGTAGTATAAACTTTCCTGCTTGGCAATTTAGCCTTACTCCAAAGACCCCATTATTTCTATATTGCTATGCAATAAACACTATGGACAAGGAAAAAACGCTACATTTAAAGGGACTGATTGGCTATATTATTGCCTTGGATTTTCCTATCTTCTGCATTGTACATCTATCTGTGGGACAGACAGGGCTTATACAGACTAGGAGGCTTATGAGATCTTTAGAAAAATATTCTATTTTCAATGTCTATCTTAGTACAGTATCCAAAATTCTATCTAGCTTGACAGTTCCAACAATAGCAGTGTTTGGAACTTTGCCAAAATCAAGTTTATTACTCATGAAACAGTTCTAAAATGTTAATAGTTTGGAACGAAAGTGTTATTTGTGTCAAAGACCTAATTTTTATCCAACTCACCTAAAGATAAGGAGTTTAGCGGTCACAACCACAAGATTGTCTAATCACTATAATAACAAAGAATTGAAATGGGCGTGTGTGAGGTCTGATGAATTTAAAGCCCGAAGTCCAACAAAATTCTGAAACTTCACATATATAACACTGGGAAGCTGTATAGCATAGTCATTAAGGATGTATGCTTCCAATTGCTCCTTATGGGTTTGAATCTTACCCTGTCACTTATTAACTCTGTATTTAAGAAGGTTATTTAACTTGTTTACATATCAGTTTCCTCACACACCATATGGGTTTAAAGAGTAACTACTTCAGGGACACCTGGGTGGCTCTGTTGGTTAAGCAACCAACTCTCGATTTCGGTTTACATCATGATCTCATGATTCGTGAAATTGTGAGATCAAGTCCTGCATAGGGCTCTGCACTGACAATATGGAGCCTGCTTGTATTCTCTCTCTCTCTTCTCTCTCTGCCCCTTCCCCCCACTCTCGCGTGTTCTCTCAAAATAGATAAACATTAAAAAAAACAAAACTACTTCATAGATTGGGATTAATGAGTTAATGCATGTAAAGGGTTTTAGATCAACGCCAGGCACACAGAAAGTACTCAATAAATGTTAATAAATCCACCACAATCCACCATCTTAAAAAAAAAAGTGAGAAAAAGAATTAATTAAAAAAGTCAAAGTTCAAAATTTTAAACCTCACAGCAAGTTGTTCATATACTTTCAACCTAATGTCTACCAAAGTTTCAAAACCTTTATCATCCCCCAAAACATTACTATTCCTTATACATGACGATCCAACCGACAGTGTTTATTGAACACCTACTAGGCACTTGGACATAAAGACAAGAGGCATTACAACTGCTATTAAAAACCTTATAATCAGGGGCGCCTGGGTGGCGCAGTCGGTTAAGCGTCCGACTTCAGCCAGGTCACGATCTCGCGGTCCGTGAGTTCGAGCCCCGCGTCGGGCTCTGGGCTGATGGCTCGGAGCCTGGAGCCTGTTTCCGATTCTGTGTCTCCCTCTCTCTCTGCCCCTCCCCCGTTCATGCTCTGTCTCTCTCTGTCCCAAAAATAAAAAATAAATAAAAAACGTTGAAAAAAAAAAATTAAAAAAAAAAAAAAACCTTATAATCATATTTAAAAATTTTTTTTAATGTTTATTTATTTTTGAGAGAGACAGAGACAGAATGTGAGTGGGTTAAGGATAGAGACAGAGGGAGACACAGAATCTGAAGCAGGCTCCAGGCTCCAAGCTGTCAGCACAGAGCCTGACGCAGGGTTCGGACTCCTGAGCTGTGAGATCATGACCTGAGCTGAAGTCGGATGCTCAACCGACTGAGCCATCCAGGTGCCCCAAAACCTTATAATCATTTTAACAAATTATTTAGAGAATTAGACCATATATAATCAGATGCTGAACTCTGTGGTAAAGAACATACATCTTGACTAAGATGACAGGGAATTCCATGAGAGCTGATACAAAGGTGCCTAGTGTACCGCAGGCATTCCCAGTACTAAGGGCTTACTCCACATTATGCTAAGCATAGAGAGGTCCAAATAATCTAACCCTTCCCTATCTCCCTCCTGCAAAAAAGGAAAAAAAAAAAAAAGGTTAAAAATATTTGGCTAATGTTATAGTCTTTTATTCCTAATGGCAAGAAGCATATTTTTTTTTTTACATGTACTGTATTACTATAGGTATATAGAGTACTCTAAGCACTTAAATTCACCAGCATAGTTGTGCTGGGCTGCTCATTCTGAAAACAAAAAAACAAAACAAAAATCCCCATTTATTGGTTAGAACCAGAAAAGAAAAGTAGACCAACTATACCACTTACATTAGTTTTAGTACAGACATAATTTCTGGCCTAAGAATCACAGACGTGGAATTAATCTTAGAAACCACAGTCTAGGGGCCCCTGGGTGGCTCAGTTGGTTAAGCATCCAACTTCAGCTCAGGTCATGATCTCAAGGTTCATGAGTTCAAACCACGCGTCAGGCTCTGTGCTGATAGCTCGGAGCCTGAAGCCTGCTTCAGATTCAGAGTCTCCCTCCTTCTCTGCCCCTCCCAGGCTCTCTTGTGCTCTCGCTCTCTCTCTCAAAACTAAATAAACATTAAAAAAAAATTAAGAGAAAAAATGTTTTAAAAGAACCCACAGTCTAATTACTTTACAGACAAAAGAATTTAAGATCTAGAGGAGTTTAATGCTCTGTCCAAAGTCACACGATTAGTATTGGCTGTACCAACATTACAATTCAACTGTGCTGATTCCTAATGGTGTACTTTCCTTTTCAACCTACTGCCTGTATAGATCTTCGTGTAACACCAAAACAAATAAGTAAATAATAAGTAAATAAACAAGTAATGTTTTTACATCATCCTACTTAATATTATACTTTTCCCTAAAATATTAACAAAAGAATAATGAATTCTTACCAGATGTCAACTAACAGCACTTTTAACAAAAGGTCTGTAGTCTGACTGCTTATATATACTGAAACAATTTCCCATACAATTTTATCATATTTGAAGTATTTTCTATATTTATTGATTTGAGAATTTTAATATGCTAGAAATAAATACTAAATAACTAATGACTGGCGTATAGATGGATTTACACTAAATGTACAATAAGATCACTAATACAATGAAAACGTTAAGGAAAAACTCTTACAACTGACACCAATTCTACATATAGTCGTTAATTTTGACAGTATAACATCACTATAGGGTAAAATACCATTCAAATAAAGACAGCTTAATCACTGCACAAATGGAATTTATTGATCTGCCATAAAATGAATTTATTGACCAAACAATCTAAAGCATTATTTGCAAGCTATACAACAGTTTGTTTTGCAAATGTTATACTAAGTATTTCTAGTTTAATCAGACCACTAAAAAGTTACTAGTTACTAGAAGAGTGAGATTTTGAAATATTTTTTTTTTACTACTAAGCAATTCATACACGTATTATTTCTGATTCACACACGATTTTTATCAGGAAAGCTAATTATCACTAACATCACTAGAATCCTTTTTGAGACATAAATTGGAGACTCAATCGTCATTAGCATTAACATGTTTTATGTATTAACATGTATTATGTATTAACATGTATTATGTATTAATTAACATGTATTATGCCAGCAGTTCCCTCATATAACCTGTATAAAATAAGTCTTCCAAAAGCGAGGTCCCTTAAGGTTGAAGAAAACACTACCAAGGTTGAGGTAATCTCAGTCTTACCTAATTATTAGTTTCTCTCCCAGAGGTTTAAATGTTTAGAGATTTTCTAGTAATTTCCATTATTTTCTTCATTTTAGGAGAGGCAGTATAATGGGTAAGCATAGGCTTTTAGCTCAGAAAACAAAAGGTTCAAAATCCAACTCTGCCACTATTAGCTGTTACCTTGGATACATTTTATTTGTTAAAATGTGGGTAATTACACATACCATGTAGGCTATTGTGAGGACTAAGTTAAATAACGTGGAAATTACAGCACCTGATTTGGAGTCAAGCAAAGAACAGCTGCTCAGAAGTTAAACTATGGGGGCGCCTGGGTGGCTTAGTTGGTTAAGCTCCTGACTTGATTTCAGCTTCAGGTCGTACCTCACAGTTCGTGAGTTCTGTGCCCACAGCACAGACCCTGCTTGGGATTCTCTCTCTCCCTCTCTCTCTGCCCCTCCCCTGTTTGTGCCCACTCTCTCTCTCTCTCTCTCAAAATAAATAAATAAATAAATAAACATTAAAAATTAAACAAAGAAGGGGGCCACCTGGGTGGCTCAGTTGGTTAAACGTCTGACTTTGGCTCAGGTCATGATCTCATGGTATGTGAGTTCAAGTATGTCGGGCTCTGTCCTGACAGCTTGGAGGCTGGAGCCTGCTTTAGATTCTGTGTCTCTCTCTCTCTGCTCTTCCCCTGCTTGTGTTCTGCCTCTCTCTCTCAAAAATAAACATTAACAATTTGTTTTTTAAAAGTGAAACTCCATACTTCCTCAATTCCCCAAATTCAGAAATGGTGATTTCTCTTTTCTTTTCTTTTTCTTTTTTTTTTGAAGTTTATTTACCTTGAAAGAGAGAGACAGAGTGGAAGGGGAAGAAAGAGGGGGAGAGAAAGAATCCCAAGCTTGAACCCACGAATCTCAAGATCGTGAACTGAGCCAAAGTCAGAGGTTTAACCAACCGAGTCACCCAGGCGCTTGAAATCGTGATTTCGATACTGGAAGATAAAGCTGATACTGTCAACTGTCACACATGCACAACTGCTTGTGGCTGCCACTTCTTGGAATCTAAAGCAAAGTCAACCGAAGTCACGAAGTTCACCTTCCTAATCTGTAAATAAGGAAGAAGCTACCATCAAAACATTAGAAAACAACCCCCCCTTCCTCTTTTTTCCCTGCTGTTCCAAGGAAAATGGAAAGAAGGAAATAAAATATATTTATAGCATAAATATATATAGCACACCCCCCACACAAAAGGCTTTTTCTTATCTAGAACTTATTTACAAAGAAAGTCTGAAAAGGTAGGTCAATATAAGTAATATACAGTGACCAGAGCAGCCACTATAGAAAGGTTAAAATTTCCAATTTAAACTTTGCTGGTTTAGGGGCACTGGCTCAGTGGGTTGAGCATCAGGCTCCATGCTAGGCATGGAGCCTATTTGGGATTCTCTCTCTCCCTCTCTGTTTGCTCTTCCTCTGCTCTCTCAAAATAAATTAGTTTTAAAAAATTTGCTGGTTTAAATTCAAACTGCCATGATCATATTAACAACAACAACCCAGGTTCAGCTACTAGAATCATCAGTAATGTAATCACACTATCAAACAGGATATTTAAAGAGACAGGCTCATTCTAGTGGTGCCTGGGTGGTTCAGTCAGTTGAGCATCTAACTCTTTATTTTGGCCCAGGTCATGATCTCGCAGTTGGTGGCATCGAGCCCCACACAGGGCTCCATGCTGTCAGCTTGGGATAATCTTTCTCCCTCTCTCTCTCTCTGCCTCTCCCCTGCTCATGCTCTATTTCTCTCTCAAAATAAACTTTAAAAAAAAAAAAAAAAAGAAAAGGCTCATTCTAAAGCAGACAAGAAAGGCATCTTTCCATTTGTAATAAGTTCTAATAATAACATTATTTTCATAATCTGAATATGTAAATAAAATACTGCTTAAGTTGGCTTTTTCTGCTGAAACTGGGAATAATTCATTTTGTTAACTAAAAATCCATATCAACAGAATCATCATAATTAACCAAGTGATTGACAGCAATATTATCCTTTAAGGCTTACATAATTATTTTCCCAACTTAAGCATACATTTTATGAAGTATACTAAGTTCTTAAAAGGACTTTATACAGCAAACAAACAGAAAAATCTATTTAAATAATCTGGCATCCCTGCATATAGTCTAATAGATCAAATACAGGCCTTTGCAAAACAGAAACAGTAAATACAAAGCTTCAATAGGGTAAAAATCACTCAATAAAAGTTTATATGTTTTTACTTCATTCTGACAGAAGCTAAATTTAAACTAAAAACTTAGTTACTGAATTACAGCTTTTTTCAGCAGTAGTCTTTGAAATGCAAGAACGTAGGTGACGAGTATTCCACACATTTTTATTAATTCAGCTCAAGGAAGCAACATGTTATTTTTAAGCTGTCAATTTAAATGTTTATGTAAATTGGGGCAAATTTAAAAACATTCACTTCTAATCTCTTTCACCTAATATTATCTGATGAGTTTATAAGAATATAACAAAGGCTGCATATCTTGACAGACATCCCAAGAAAGTATCAGGTTTGTTTGTTCATTTGATAGTCAAAGGGGAAAAGATCTCACCAAAGACCCTAAGATTTCTTTTTCTACAGTGACATTTGTCAATCCAAAGCCAACCTTTAGCACTAGCAGAGAATTTATTATGTTTTACCTTACCTTGCATGTCTATGTAGTTACAGACGTAATCTATGAGTAGATTCTTATAAAACAATCTAGCTTTAGACAACAATGAAATTATCATTCAAATACTCAGCTACATAAACACATTTGTTCCACTGTAGTAAGTACAGAAAGCCAAAACTCATAATGGAAATGTGCACTTATTATAAAATATAGCCAAATCGTCAAAGATAATAGCAACCAGTTAAATCAAAACTATATTGGAAAAGACTATCCACCGGGTTGATCATAAAAGAAAATCAAGAGAAATAAAAGGGACCAGCTACCCACTTACAAACATGGATGGCATATTAACATTACTGGACATTTGGGAAACGCAAATTAAAACCACCACACAGATATTAGAACAGATACAAGACAAAAATGGACTGACAATACCAATGTGCTGATAAGGATACATACAGAGCAGGAGAAACTCTCATACTCTGGTGGCGGGAACGCAAAATTGTATAGCCACTTGGAAAAAAGTCTGGCAGTTGCTTAGAAAGTTGAATATGTACTTACAATAAAGTCTGTGATCCCACTCCTAGGTATTTACCCAAGTGAAAACAAAAACAAAAATAAAAACAAAAACCACCTTCATGTAAATGTAGCTTTATTTGCAATCACCCAAAAGTGGAAACAACGCAGATGTCCTTCAACAGGTAAATGGATAAACAACTCTGGTAATACAATGGAATGCTACTAAGCAATAAAAAGGAACAAACTAGTGATTTGTGTAGCAGATAGATGAATATTAAATGCATTTTGTTAAGTGAAAGAAGCCAGTCCTAAGAGGCTAAATATTCTTTGATCCCATTTATATGAAATTCTGGAAAAAGCTAACTAACTAAAGGCATGGAAAACACGTAAGTGCTTGCTATAGTCAAAGGGTTGACTATGAAAGGGCAACAGAACACATTTTGTGGATGATGGAACTCTTACTGGTAGATACATGACTCTATGCATTTCCATAGAACTGTACAACACAAGGAGTGAATTTTATTGAATATAAATTAAAAAAAAAAAAAAAACCAAACCAGAGTGTCGGGGAAACTGACGATGGAAACAAACTGTGAAAAACTGGATCTAACTGTATTACAAATGAATGACATAGCAGACTGAAGGGGATATGGGAGAAAAGACCTGACTTAGCGAGCTTTGAATAAAGATAAAAAGAACTGTACACAAACACTGTATTCTATTTAGTAAATGTGTTTCTCTCAGAAGTATATGACTGAGCAATTCTGAAACTACTACATACATGGATAGCAAATACATAATTAAACTGCAGATAATGAGAGGTTTCTCACTGTGGGCAAAATAAGTCACAAATAAGCAAAAGGAAATGCAAGAATAATCCTTATGGTGCTAGGTTGGAGTTGGAAGTATCAGTATCAAATAATGTTTTATATATATACAGATAGTACATACAGAAATAAACATAGGTGTGTGTGTGTGTGTGTGTGTGTGTGTGTGTGTGTATGTGTGGGTTAGTATACACGCACACATTTTCTAGGTCTGAAAGGCCTAGAAGCAGTTAATGCCTCAGTAGCAATGAGCACACCTAGCACCCAGATGTTGGTTTGTAAAGACTTTTCTCCAAACAGATGGACCTGGGCTCCTTGGAGGTGTGAGTGATTTCAGGCCTGGGGCAGGAAAAATATAAAATGAGCCTAGAGCATTGTGTAGAGCCATAGAGTAAGAAATTGCTGGGGGAAAAAAAAAAGATGCTTTGAAAGGACAAAGATGCAAACTTCAAAGGGCTCCCAGGGGCCAAAACTGAAACAATTTGAGCAACAAAAGAAATCAACACTAGTACTGTTTCTAATCCAGAGAA
Organism: Panthera uncia; assembly: GCF_023721935.1. NCBI lineage: Eukaryota > Metazoa > Chordata > Mammalia > Carnivora > Felidae > Panthera > Panthera uncia. Next base: position 108,260,896 of record NW_026057582.1, on the reverse strand, counting down.
TAAAATAAAAATCCAAGAATGTGTATAGATATAAACAAATGATCAAATAAAATAAGTTAATGTGGGGAAGGTCAACTCTTTCTTACAGAAGAAATAAAATTAATAAATGTAAGAGAAAGAAGTGGAATAGAAAATCACCATCAAACCATCAAAGGAGGGGCAACTGTGTGCCTCAGTTAAGCATTCACCACTTGATCTCAGCTCAGGTCTTGATCTCACAGTTGTGAGTTCAAGCCCCACAATGGGCTCCACACCTACTTAAAAACAAATCAGGGGCACCTGGTGGCTCAGTTAAGCGTTGGACTTGATTTCAGCTCACGACTGGTGAGACCACATCCCGTGAAAAATATACAAAAACTATATACAATCTTTAGACTTATTTCTACACCTAAAATTATTATAAAATAACAAGTTGAAGAAAATCCCATAATGATCAAATAAAGTAACATTTTTTGCATGATCTCCTATAAGGATAAACCTTAAAGGTTTATTTCCAAATCACTGTCTTTACTGCCCTAAAGGCTATACAATGACATTATCAGGGTCTACAAAACTAGAAATTTGAATGTTTCTGTCCCCTGGAAATTCATGTTGAAACCCTAACCCTCAATGTGATGGTACTTGGTGGAGGGACCTTTGGGAGGTGATTAGGTCATGTGGGCAGAGCCCTCATGAGTGAGATTAGTGCCTTTATAAAAGTGGTCCCAGAAAGCTCCCGCGCCCCTTCCACTACATGAGGAGAACAGAGGGAAAAGACAGATGTCTACTGATCAGAAAGCAAGTCCTTACTAGAAACTAAATCTGCTGGCACAGGTCTTGAATTTCCCGGCCTCCAGAACCGGGAGTGCTAAGACAGCCACAGACAATACATAAATACAAATAAATGTCTATAGTTTATTAGCTACCCAGTTTATGTTATTTTGTTACAGCAGCCCAAATGGACTGATATTGACATTCAGAAAAAAATTCCTAACTTGTCCACCCAACCTTTCTTCTCCAGACACATATACTCTAAAAAACAAGCAGCATATTCCATTTAAAGAAGAAATTCTGTGTCTTCAACCCATGCATCTAATTGCAGTGATACTGTCAAATTAACAGTGGCTCAGTATTTGATTTTTAAAATGAAATATTTTATGTTGACCTAGAAAAATCTAACTAATCTAAGTCTGTATGGAAGGACTATGACAAAACATAAATCAGAGAAGTTAAAAAAAAAAAGACATCTTAAGATATGATTTTGATAGAGGCAAAAAGCTTTAGCAGTACCTTCTTATATCATCCATCATTTAAAAGGGAATTCTTATTCATAAGTCTCAATCTATGAATCAGATAGGTACTTCCCCAAACCAATTCAGTTTAGACCACAGCTAAACACACATAATACTAAGATGGCCTCATTCACATATTCAAGCTACCAAGAGTCCCATCAATTCTTCTGTAGCTTAATGTTATCCATCCTTCATAATTCAAATGGGTAAGTACTCTAAGTCTATACTGATTGAAGTATAAAATGATATAAAATAATGCAAAATACACTCTTTCAGATAAAATTCCAGATTCCTCCTTTAAAAGTTAATTTTAAAAGTTTTAAATTCATTTTATAAGAACATAAGCAAAGATACCTCACACAAGTCTATTAGAAAGTCAAATGTATCTCAGCTTTATGCATGTTATAAAAGAGACTATTTTTCAAATCAAATAGTTCTTATGATATAAAGATTTTAGAAATGTATTTTGTTAACATTACCTAGAAAATAGCAAAAAAGAATTTATTTTTCAGATTTTGGTTTCCAAAAAAGGAAAATCCCTTTGTTTGATATTGCTTGGAAATTCAAATTTATATGTCCACGTATTAAGAAATATGTTTTTCTGTGGTACCTGGGTAGCTCAGTTGGTTAAGTGTCCGACTTAGGCTCAGGTCATGATCTCACGGTTCATGAGTTCGAGCCCCACATCAGGCTCTCTGCTGTCAGCACAGAGCCTGCTTTGGATCCTCTGTCCCCACACCTCTCTCCCCTGCTCACACATTTTCTCTCAAAAATAATAAAATAAACATTAAAACAAAATATTATGTCTTTCTTTCGCCAAGAGATTCCTGAGCAGCCTAGAAAACATTTTATTAACTATGTAGGCTCATATTTTAATTTTTCCTTCTATCTTCCATTTTTAAAATACTCATAATTTCAGGAATCACAAACAAGTATAAGCGATTCAATACAAATTTCAGAGAAACTAATTCCAACTTTAACCACTAAAACACAGTTTTATATTAGAATCAGTTTTATTTCATTAAAAAATTTATGTACTCTAAAATACTTCTGTTACTAGGACAGATATTAAAACACATAATGATTACTTCCAAAATGTTCTGTTTAAATTTACTAGGAAAGAAAACAGAATTAAAAACATTTGTGTGCCTTTTGTTTTTTTTCTTTAGAGCAGGAAGTAGCTTGACCTTTATCACATACATAAACTTTAATTTTTTTTAAATGTAAGCAAAATTAAGACTTCTACTGGAAATAAGAACTTGGCATTTAACTGCTCACAGCATTGTCTTATTTTTAAAATCAATTACTTCAGAAAATTAACAGCTCTTTCTAAAAAATAATCTCTAATTAGTTTTCATACAGCTGTCTGTCACTTCACATATGATTACACAGCACGGTTAAGATACTCTCGATTCAGTTTTCTAAGCCAAAGGTCAACAAACTTTTCTTAAAGGGCTAGATTTTAGGCTTGCAGGCTCTACAGACACTGTTGGAACTAGAGAACTCTGCCACTGTAGTGCTAAGACAGCCACAGACAATACATAATGAATGGATGTGACTATGTTCCAATAAAATTTTATTTAAAATAGGTGAGTGGCCTGTGGGCCATAGTTTGCTGATTCCTGCAACCAGGCAAACAGATCTGATTATCAATATATAATACCCTCAGTAAACAAATCATCACATGTTCCCTTGTTTCCAAAAGTTATTATGTCCTCTTAAGTCTAGAAGTGAAACATCAGTTATTTATATGATAAAGAAATCATTAAAACACGTTGAGGTCAGAATCTCAGATAAACTGAAAAAATGTGCTAATAGAGAGCACACATTAAAATATAAGTTTCAAAATGTATAGCGGGGATATGATTAATTTTAACCAAGCAATCTTACATTAATCAAATGAAAGAATTTAAACTCTATTATTACATGTCTGGTTTCAAACTCAAAATATATTTAATCAAAACTTCAGTTTTTTGGTCAGATTCCTAGATAAATAAAATTTAAAGCTTTTAAGTCAGGTTCTAGTTCCAGATAAAATGGGTTAATCATACTCCAACCTGTCTGAGTAAAGGTAGCTACAAGACCTGGATAGAATACATGAACAGCTACTTTGTTTGATTATAATTATTATTATTATTTTTTTTTTTTTTGAGAGAGAGAGAGACAGACAGAGTGTGAGCAGGGGAGGGGTAGGGAGAAAGGGAGACACAGAATCTGGAGCAGGCTCCAGGCTCTGAGCTGTTGGCACAGAGTCCGATGCGGGGCTCAAACCCACAACCGTGAGATCATGACCCGAGCCAAAGTTGGACACTTAACCAACTAAACCACCTAGGCGCCCCTTGGAACAGCTACTTTAGAACTCTGAAAAGTAAACAGGAGCACAAAGATTGGGTCAGAAGACCAGAACTTGAAGTACCACTGAAACATCATTTTCCAGTATGTAAACCTCCAGTTCAGGTATCCTCTAGCCTGAACCTAATACCACCCCAAAACTAGAAGTGGGCATTAGTGCTGGCTCTAGGAGAGGGAAAGGGATCTTCCAACTAAAAGGAAAGTGTGGAAATCCCTCCCCCGTTCCCTCAAGCTCAGCCTCCTGCAGCAGCTTTGGCAATGGAGGCCCATTAGGACCCTAAAACTCTGAGGAAGGGAAAACCTCCCTCTGATTAGAGGAGCTGTGGTCCAAAGAGGATGTGGAGAATCCCTGTTGCTTTCTCTCTGTTATTCTGCCACTTGGCGCTGGATATGGGCACAGTTGTAGGGACTGCACATTAGAGAAGAAAAAATAAAGCTCCACCTTTCTGGTCATAGAAAAGGGGAGCCCTGAGGAATCAGAAATTACTGGGAGATCCCAAAGAAGAGCAGCTTCGGAAAGCAATGCTTCAAAGTTGTTTACGGACTCCCAGGCTCATCTCAAGCAGCACATGTGTGTATCTGACCCAGACAAGCACAGACTTTGAGACTTAACTATGATATAGACCACTACCCAAGTTCCAGAATGGCCCATGTGTCATGCACATGTGGGACAGATCCATAGAGCATGGCAAAGGCTCTGAAAATCCAACTAATGTTGTAGTCACAACTCACAGGAACTTGCATCCTTAACCAAACTGGGCTATTTGCCTACTAAAACAAATACATCAACATTCTGCACAGGAACTGAACAAGACCCAAAGTCTCATAACATACTAGTCAAACTCTCCAGGATATAATCCAAAATTACTTGGCAAATGAACAACCAGGAAAATCTCAACTTGCATGGGAAAAGATGCCTACACCAAGGAAATACAGTTGCTAGAATTGAGGAAGATATTAAAGATATTAGAGCAATCCATCATAGAATGCTTCACCAAGTAAAAGCAAACATTCTTGAAACAAATGGATAGATAGAAAGTCCCAAAAAAGAAACAGAAGATATAAAAAGAGAACCAAACTCAAATCTCAGCAGTGAAAAAGTATCAATAACCAAAATTAAAAGCTCACTAGATGAACTCAACAGTAGAAAAGAGATAACAAAAGATGAAGTCAATGAATACAGAGGAACAGAATTTATCCTCTGTGAACAGAGAAAAAGATTAAAAACAAAACAAAACAGGAAGAGTGCCTCAGATCCCACATTAATGACACCAGAATCCCAACAAAGGGCACCTGAGTGGCTTAGTTGGTTAATGGTCTGACTCTTGATTTCGGCTCAGGTCATGGTACCACAGTTCATGAGATCAAGCCCTGTGTTGGGCTCTGTGCTGACAGTGCGAAGCCTGCTTGGGATTATCTTTCTCCCTCTCTCTGCCCCCCCCCCCCCACCCTCCACCTACACACATGCTCTCTCTCAAAAATAAATAAACTTTTAAAAAATCCTAATATGAGAGGATTTCAGTATTTGTTGAATTTGTTGAAAGACAAAAACTTAGAGTTTCAAGCAGCCCAGCCAACTCCCCAAAGAGAATAAATATAAAGAAATCCATGAATAGCCACATTTAGAAAACTTTAGACAAAAAGTCTTGAAAGCAGCCAGAAAAATTTAACGTTACTTAGAGGGGGAAAGTGTTCAAATGACTGTGAATCTATTTTCAGAAATCATGCAGACCAGAAGGAAGTAGAACATTTTTAAAGTGCTGAAAGAAAAGAACTGTCCACCCAGAATTCCATAACCAGCAAAAATATCCTTCAGAGATGAAAGTCAAATAAAGACATTCTTAGATGAAGGAAAACTTAGAGAATGTTTTGACAGCAGGAGTGCTGTAAAAGAATTGCTAAAGGAAATTCTTCCAACAGATGGTAAATAACGCCATAAGGAAACTGAAACATCAGTAAGGAAGAGCAATGTAACTGTTAAATATCGAATTAAATATAATGGACTATTCTTATCCTCTTGAGTTCTTTAAATATGTTTGATAGTTGAAAGCATGAAGTATAACCTTCTGTGGTGGAGCTTTCAATGTATGTCATACAATACAATATATAACACAACTACAGCAAAAAGTGGAGGGCACAGTAAAGGGACTGACTGTATGATGGTACAGTTTCTATGAGCCACATAAAGTAGCAAAATCTTGATGCTAAGTAGACTGAAAAGTTAAGCACGTTGTAACTTCCAGAGCAATCACTAAAAAACAAACCGTAAAAAGATATAATTAAAAACAATCAATAAATTATCATAGAATACCTAACCAAAACACACACACCAACACACACACACGCACGCACACACCAAACACTCTAAATGAAGGCAGGAAAGGGAAAATTGAGAAATAAAAACAGGGGTAACAAATGGAAAGAAAGAATAAGAAAATAGTAAATGTATGAGGCGCCTGGGTGGCTCAGTCGGTTAAGCGTCCAACTTCAGCCCAGGTCATGATCTCACAGTCCGCAAGTTCAAGCCCCGCATCAGGCTCTGTGCTGACAGCTCAGAGCCTGGAGCCTGCTTTGGATTCTGTGTCTCCCTCTCTCTCTCTGCCCCTCCACTGCTCATGCTCTGTCTCTGTCTCAAAAATAAACAAAAACATTAAAAAAAAAAAAAAAAAAGAAAATGGTAAATGTAAATTCAAACATATCAATAATTACATTAAATGTAAAAGATCCAAACACATCAATTAAGGGAAAATCAAAAAAGAATAGTAGAAAGAAGCATTCTTTAAATACAATGTCATAAGTAGTGAGCCACTCACAAAAGGGGCCACGAGCCAAGGAAAGTGAGCACCTTTAGAAGGTGGAAAGAACAAGGAAACAAATTATCCCACAGAGCTTTCAGAAAGAAACAAAAGTCTTGCTGACACCTGGAATTTAGCCCAGTGAAACTGGCTTCAGAACTGTGAGACAGTAAATTTGTCCTGTTTAAGCCACTGTTTGTGGTAATTTGTTAAAGCAGCAACAGAAAAGTAATGCACTGGATCACAAAACAAACCTCTACAAACTTAAAAAAAAAAAATTAAAACCATACAAAGCATGTTATCTGCAATAAAATTAAACTAAATTATCAGTAACAGAAAGATAACAAGATATTCTCCCAAGAGGAAGAAATTGCAAACACACTTGTAAGAAATCCATGGATCAGAGGCAAAATAGAAAATACTTTGAAATCAACAAAAATAAGACACTATATCAAAATTTGTGGAATGCAGCTAAAGCAATCCTTAGAGGATAAGTTTTGGCATTAAAATACATTAGAAAAAAGAAAATCTAAAATTAACAATCTAAGCTTTCAGCTTAAGAGACTGGAAAAAGAAGAGCAAACTAACAAGTAGAAGGAAGGAGATAATAAAGAGCAGGAATCAATGAAATTGAAATTAATATTTAAAAAACCAATAAAACCTAAATTAGCTCTGTGAAAGATCAAGACAAGCAAGAATGGTAAGACAAAAAGGGAGAAGACATAAATTCTCAGTACCAGTACAAATGGGGAAATTTCACAATAGACTGTACAAACATTTAAAGAATAACAAGGAAATACTGTGAGCAAGTCTCTATGCACACAACTCCCTGAAACCATAAACTACTACCATTCACATATATTAATATGGATAAGCTGCACAGGCTGTAACTATTAGATAAATTGAATTTGTAGTTAAAAACTTGCAAAAGAAGAAATTCTCCAGGCCCAGATGTCTTCGCTAATAAAATCTACCAAATATTTGAAAAACAGATTAATAAGACTGATAAGACTAGCAAGTAAGAAATAAAACTGTCCCTATTTGCAAAAAACATTATTGTCTACTTAGAAAATTCCAAGGAATACAAACAAACAAACAAAACCCTCCTGGAACTAATAAATGAGGTTATCAAGGTCAAGACATAGAAGGTAAACATCAATTATATTTACACATACTAAACAGTGAACAATTCAGAACCCCCAAAGTTTTAAAATAATGTTATTTAAAATAGTTCCATAGAAACAAAATACTTAGGTATAAATCTGATAAAACATGTACAGGATCTGTATGCTAAAAAACTACAACAAGCTGATGAAATACGTCAAAGATGATGCAAGTAAGTAGAAGGATATACCGAGTTCACAGACTGGAAGACTCAAAACAGTAAAGATGTCAATTCTCTCCCAAACTGGTCTACATATTTAATTCAATTCCAATAAAAATCCCAGGATTTTTTGTTGTTGTAGAGAAGCTGATTTTCAAACTAATATGGAAAGGCAAAAAATCTAAAATAGCCAAAACTATCAAAAAACAAATTTAAAAAAAAGAAAAAAAGTTGGAGGAACTATACAATCCAATGGATCAGCAGTGCCCACAAATAGCTCCACACAAACACAACCACCTGATTTTTGGTAAAGGTGCAAAGATAATACAATAAGAAAAGGATAGTTTTTTGACAAACTGTGCTGGAACAACTGAGTGTCCAAATGCAAGAAAAAAAAAAAAAAGAATGAATGAATTTTTACCTAAACCTCTTATATTATATAAAAATTAACTGAAATGGATCATAAACCTAAATGTAAAATATAATACTATAAAACTTTTTACCTATCCCCCTCCCCAAAATAGGACAAAATTTTTGTGACCTAGGGCTAGGTAAAGAGTTGTTAGACATGATAACAAAATACAACCCATTAAACAAGAAGGGATACATTGGATTTTATCAAAATTAAAAAATTTTGCTCTGGAAATTTTTTTTTACCATAATATAAAGACAAGCTATACACAGGGAGATAATGTTTGTAAATTAAATATGCAACAAAGAATTTGTACCCAGAATAATAAAGAACTCTCAAAACTCAGCAGTAAGAAAACACTCCAATTTGAAAGAAAGAAAGAAAGAAGGAAAGAAAGAAAGAAAGAAAGAAAGAAAACAATCCAATTTAAATATGAACAAAAAGCATACTGATCAGAATGGTTAAAATAAAAAAAACATGGTAACACAAAATGCTGCCAAAAATGGAGAACAACAGGAACTCACATGCGCTGCTGGTGGGAATGAAAAATGGCAAAACCACTTTGAAAAACAGTTTGGTGGTTTCTTATAAAGTTAAATTTACACTTACACAACCCAGCAATCAAACTCCTAGATATCTACTCAGGCCAACTGAAAGCATATTCACACAAAAATCTGTATACAATTGTTTAATGGAAGCTTTACTCAAAATCACCCAAAACTGAAGGAACCAAGATGTCCTTCAATGGGCTGTTTAAAAAGAAAATGATTAAAGGAAATAATTTAGGTGATACAAACAAATTGTATTTAACACTTTATGAGGTAGACAGTCAACCTTCCAACAACTGAAAATGGGGCAGAAGGCAGGCAGCTTTTATAGAATAAAGAATAAAGAACAAGGAAGAGAGAAACAGAAAATATCCGACTGGCTAGAGCCACACAGTCAACCTCATTTGGGGTGAGAAGGCCCAGAGGTGGCCTGGTAAACACCAGGGACTGGATGACTAGAGATACCGTGTTTCTGGTCAAGCAGAGCTTTCATAGGGACACAGGTTTGCGGATGTGGCACCTAGAGCAGGAGCAGCTCTATCTCGGGCCTAGAAAGTTGTTTCAAAGAGATGAAGGGATAAAACAACTGTGGTAAATGCCTACAACAGAATACGCTGCAGGAATAAAAAGGGGTGAACCATTTGATTCACGTGACATGGAGAAAACTTAAATGCACTTTGCTAAGTGAAAGAAGTCAGATCCATAAAGTTACATAGCATATGACTGCATGTGTATGACACACCGGAAAGGGCAAAACAGCGTGAAAATAAAAGAGATTAGTGGTTGTCAGGGAAGGGGGGATGTGGGAATGGCTGACTTACAGAGCAGGTATGTGAAGTGAGTCGTGGGCTGGGGAGCCCTATAGGACTGAGCCCTTCACCTGTGGAATCTGCTACTATCTCCAGGCAGATGGTGTCAGAACTTTAGTGCAATTTTGTGATTTATAACAAATACATACACTTGGTCATTCAGATGACCAACGTATATTTCTCACATATATTTTGCCTTCATGGTTCCTGGCTCACTGTTCCAAAACTTCCTGAGCAATTAAGAGCAACAGGAACATCCTTTGTTATATTTGGTCCCTTGTTATTCGAACAGGCCCCTTTTTCCATCACAACTGGGTTTGTGTTAATGAGGTGACTTCCATAAAATAACTGAGTAAGGATGGAGACTGATTTCTGGAAGAACCAACCCCGTGATTAGGGGGTTGGAAATTTCAGTTCCACTCCCCACCTCCGGCCTGACCTCCAGGGAGGGGATAGGGACTGGAGGTGAATCGACTGCTAATGGCCAATGACTAAATCAATCATGCCTATGTAATTAATGAAGCCTCCATAAAAAAAAAAAAAAAAAAAAAAAAAAAGAAGAAAAAAGAAAAACCAGGAACGGTTTCAGAGAACTTCTAGGTTGGTAAGTACAAGAGCGTTTGGAGAGAGTGGTATGCTCCTAAAGGGCATAGAGGCTTCGCACCTTTTTCCCATATCTCGCTCTAGGCATCTCTTCCATCTGGCTGTTCCAGAGCTATATTCTTTTTTAATAAACCAATAATCTAGTAAGTAAAATGCTTCTTTGGGTTCTGTGAGCTGCTCTAGCAAATTAATCAAGCCCAAAGGAGGGGGTCATTGGAACCTCTGATCTACAGCTGGAGGCTCAGAATCACTGGTGTCAACCTAGACTTGCAACTGGTGTGTGTGTGTGAACTGAGGTGTGGGGTGGCAGCCAGTCAGATGGGACTGAGCCCTCAACCTGTGGAATCTGATGCTACCTCCGGGTAGATGGTGTCAGAATTTAGTTGAATTGTAAGTCACCCAGCCTGGTGTCTGGGAACTGCTTGTTGGTGTGGGGAACTCCTCTGCCCTCCACACCCACACATACACAAGTTGCAAGTAGGTCCAGAACCTTTTAACAGAAGACTATTCAGAGTGATGAGACCGTATGGTACTGGGATAAGCGGATAATGACCCTGTGCCTTTGCCCAAACCCGCAGAACTGTACATTGCAAAAAGTGAACTTTAATGTATGCAAATTTTTAAAAATCCACTACGATATTAGGGAAATCTTAAGATAGAATGCAGTCTGTGACAAATGAATCTGATGGTACTGCAAATGAATGGCAAAACCCCACTGAAGAGCTTAGGAGGAAAATGAGCTGATTTAAGTAACTTTGGAAAACCACATCTTAAGTGGAAACTTTAAGGCCAAATACAAAAGGGCCTATACATAAACACTGTAGTCTAGTTGGTAAGTTTATTTCTCATGAGAGTACTGGTTAATTCTGAATTTGCTTTTTACATGTATACTGGGGTGGAACAAGTAAGTAAACAGGCCAGGTTTCTCGTTCTCAGAGAAGTTGCAGATAAGCTCAAAGGAGAAAGCTAGAATGAACCCTATGGTACTGAATGAGAGTCACAGACGCTGGTATGAACTTAACATATATGCTGCTTAATATATAATACAAACGGATAAATACAGAAACAATTAAAGGTGTGTACAGACGCATCAATTAGCATCCAGATGTTTAATTCCTACCTCTGTCCTCTGAAAAGGCCTAGAAAGAGTGACACCCCAATAAAAGCACCCCGACACTGGTCTCTAAACACCATTCTCCAATACCAGCTCTACACCAGAGCTCAGAGAAATGCCTGATTCTAGGAGTAGGGTGGAGACAATACACGATGAGTCTGGAGCATCTTCTAGGGCCAGAAGTCAAGGAAGTACTCAAAAAATGTCAAAGGGACACAGGGGTCAACGATGAAATAATTTTAGCAACAAAATATATAACACAGCTTGGACTGTAAGCCAATGTATAAAATAAGTGTACATAAGGACGTAAATGACTGAATGAATGACTCAATGAAAGGGACAAACTTCCTTATGGAAGAATTCCTAATAATATATGTAGACAGACCCTCATCGATAAAAAGCATCCCCTTGAGTGCAGGCTAGAATTAGTGACTCACTTCCAAAGAACAGATGATGGAAAGACAAAAAATAATTTTACAGTGTAGAAACCTAGCAAATACTACCTTAACCAAATGATATTATCATATACCCCCTGATAGGATGTGATGAGAAGGGAGGGCACTTTGCTATCATACCTTTGATATTCTTCCCTAAAACCATTGGCCTTGGTGTAATCATAAGGAAACATCAGATAAACCCAAATTGAGGGACATTCTCCAAAATACCTCACTAGTATTAGTACTCAAAACTATGAAGGTCATTAAAAGCAAGGAAAGACTGAGAAACTACCAGAGACCATAGGAGACTAAGGAGGCACAACAAATGCAATGTGGAATCCTTGGAACAGAAAAAGGAGACTACTGGGAAATCTGAGTTTAGAATCTGGAATTTGGGTAACATAAGGTACCAAAATTGGCTTCTTCGTTTTGGTTTTGTAAGACGTTATCATTACAGGAAGGTGGGTGACAGGTATACGGGGATTCTCTGTATTATCTTTGCAACTTTTCTATAAATCTAAAATTATCCCAAAACAAAGTTTCTATTATTTTATAGAATGGACAAAAGACGTGGACAGACCCAAAGAGAATACGTGTATGGCAAAAAAACACGACAAAATGTTTGACATCATTAACTATTAGGAAAATGCAATTTAAAACCATTATCAGATATCATTCCAAATCCATTAGAATGGCTGTAATTAAAAAGAATGACCACTTGCAGACACCGCAGCCCCAGAGCTGGTCATCCGCTCAGTCATGGTCAACCCCACCATGTTCTTCGTTCTTCAATTATCATTGTGGATGGTGAGCCCTCCAGCTGTTTCCTTTGAGCTGTTTGCAAAGTTCTAAAGATAGGAGAAAACTTCTGTGCTCTGAGCACTGGGGAGAAAGGATGTGGTAATAAAGGTTTCTGCTTTCACAGGATTTACGTGCCAGGGTGATGACTTCACATGCCATAATGGCACTGGCGACAAGTCCATCTATGGGGAGAAATGTGATGATGAGAATTTCATCTTGAAGCACACAGATCCTGGCATCCTGTCCATGGTGAAGGCTGGACCCAACGAACAGTTCCCCGTTTTTCATCTGCACCGCCAAGACCGGGTGGTTGGATGGCAAGCACGTGGTGATTGGCAAGGTGAAGGAGGGCATGAATATCGTGGAAGCCACAGAGTGCTTGGAGTTCAGGAATGGCAAGACCAGCAAGAAGATCACCACTGCTGACTGTGGACGAATCTAATAAATCTCACTTGTGTTTTATCTTAACTACCAGACATTCCTTCTGTAGCTCAGGAGAGGACCCCTTCACCCCCACCTGTTTGAAATACCCTGTAATCTTTGTGCTCTTGCTGCCGTTCTATAGGTTCCATATTTTTCCTTACTCCCCTCCAAGTTTAGGTGGACTGCAGTGTCAGGTTTATGATTATGAATTAAAAACTAAACAAACAAAAAAGAATGACTGTACCAAGTGCCAGCAAACAGAACTAGAACTATCACACATGGCTGATGGGAATACAAAGTGGTGCAACCAATTTAGAAACTGGCAATTTCTTACGAAGTTAAATTATACAATTACCAACAATCCCACCGCTATGTATTTACCCAAGAGAAATGAACACATTCATAAAAGCCTGTACACAAATGTTGATAACATCTCTATTCAAAATAGCTACAAACTCGAACAATTCAAAGTCCTTCAATGAATTAAGGGATAGTGGTACATCCATACAATTAACTACTACTCAGCAATAAAAGTGAATGAAATAATGTTATACAAAACAACTTAGTTCACATGAAATCTTAAGGCACTATGCTGAGTAAATGCATGTGTAACAGTGTCAAATAGCTAAATACTCTATGATCCCATTTAGTGTCATTTTTGAAAAGACAAAACTAAAATGACAAAGTGGTTGCTAGAGGTTATGGGTGGAGTCGGGAGGGTACAAGTACAAAGGGAGAGCATGAGGGAGTTTATGAACTAATAGAACTGTCTGGATACGGACTGCGATGACAGTTACACTAACTTATACACGATAAAATTCATCATCTGTTCACAAAGTAAATTTTACTGCATGCTCACTTTAAAAATTAATTTCTGATACTTAACCAAATCATCTTTAAGTCATCAAGATTTTTCCAGGATGTTTAGTTTGGATTTTACTATCTGTAAAAATCCTCTTGTTAATTCTGGCTATTTTAACATAGAACAAATGACACATTTCTCAGCTCAGTCCTAACATGTAGAATCACTGGGGGATCAATAGCCTAGAAGACAATTCCTCTAGTCAGCGCATCACCTGCAAAGAAGTCTAATCTACCAACAATCACAATGGCACCTAACTGAAGAGTAAATCCTGACGTGCACTTAATGGCATCATAAAAGAACATTCATTAATTTTTTAAAGAGAATACTGATTTATGGGGCCCCTGGATGCCTCAGTCAGTTGAGCAACTGACTCTTGATTTCAGTTCAGGTCATGAGATGGAGCCCTTCAACAGGCTCCTCGCTGTATGTGGAGCCTGTTTGAGATTCTCTTTCTCTCTCTCTCTCTCTCTCTGCCTCTCTTTCCCCCTCTGTTTCTTTCCCCTGCTCTTGGTCTCTCTCTCTCTAAAAAAAACAAAACTAAAAACAACTAATTAATTAATTAATTAATTAATTAAAAGAATATTGATTTATAGCCAGAGAATTCCAGGGAAGGGAAAAATGGGATTAATTCTACTTCCAATGTATTGAGAACATTCTAAAAATGAGAGAGTAAAACATAATCATTTGTCCCCGCATTTATTATCAGGGAAAATTAATTGTTTTATTTGAATAAGAAGAAGGTGAAGGATATAAATCAAGTGACATAATATTTCAGAATTCTACTCTTCTGCAAGAGTTTTACCTCAACTAATACAGTACTACTGTAAGCTTCCATTATACCATCCACACACATAGCACAAAACATTCAAATGCATCCACTACAACAATTGGTTTAAATTTAAAAATCTAAGTAAAAAAGGTACACCTTTCTGGAAAACACCTTTATTATTATTTAATCTATTTGATTCCTAGGTTTATCTCAGGTGTTATTTTTAAAAATCATATTTTGGCAACTATCTTATTTATTTATTTATTTATTTTTTATTTATTTTATTTTTGAGACAGAGAGAGACAAAGCATGAACGGGGGAGGGTCAGAAAGAGGGAGACACAGAATCTGAAACAGGCTCCAGGCGCTGAGCTGTCAGCACAGAGCCCGACGCGGGGCTCGAACTCACGGACCGCGAGATCATGACCTGAGCTGAAGTCGGCCACTTAACCGACTGAGCCACCCAGGCGCCCCGGCAACTATCTTATTTAAATAAAACTCACTGACTACTTGTTTTAAAGGATACAATTGCTCTCAGTTGTGCTAGTAAATTTAGCAACAATCTTAAAGTATAAAATTTTAAAAATATAAAATCTTAAAGTATAAATTTCACTTTATACTTTATTTTATTTTATTTTAATTTATTTATTTTTTAATATATGAAATTTACTGTCAAATTGGTTTCCATACAACACCCAGTGCTCATCCCAAAAGGTGCCCTCCTCAATACCCATCACCCACCCTGCCCTCCCTCCCACCCTGCCCTCCCTCCCACCCCCCATCAACCCTCAATTTGTTCTCAGTTTTTAACAGTCTCTTATGCTTTGGCTCTCTCCCACTCTAACCTCTTTTTTTTTTTTTTTTTTTCCTTCCCCTCCCCCATGGGTTCCTGTTATGTTTCTCAGGATCCACATAAGAGTGAAACCATATGGTATCTGTCTTTCTCTGTATGGCTTATTTCACTTAGCATCACACTCTCCAGTTTCATCCATGTTGCTACAAAAGGCCATATTTCATTTTTTCTCATTGCCACGTAGTATTCCATTGTGTATATAAACCACAATTTCTTTATCCATTCATCAGTTGATGGACATTTAGGCTCTTTCCATAATTTGGCTATTGTTGAGAGTGCCGCTATAAACATTGGGGTACAGGTGCCCCTATGCATCAGTACTCCTGTATCCCTTGGATAAATTCCTAGCAGTGCTATTGCTGGGTCATAGGGTAGGTCTATTTTTAATTTTCTGAGGAACCTCCACACTGCTTTCCAGAGCGGCTGCACCAATTTGCATTCCCACCAACAGTGCAAGAGGGTTCCTGTTTCTCCACATCCTCTCCAGCATCTATAGTCTCCTGATTTCTTCATTTTGGCCACTCTGACTGGCGTGAGGTGATATCTGAGTGTGGTTTTGATTTGTATTTCCCTGATAAGGAGCGACGTTGAACATCTTTTCATGTGCCTGTTGGCCATCCGGATGTCTTCTTTAGAGAAGTGTCTATTCATGTTTTCTGCCCATTTCTTCACTGGGTTATTTGTTTTTCGGGTGTGGAGTTTGATGAGCTCTTTATAGATTTTGGATACTAGCCCTTTGTCCGATGTGTCATTTGCAAATATCTTTTCCCATTCCGTTGGTTGCCTTTTAGTTTTGTTGGTTGTTTCCTTTGCTGTGCAGAAGCTTTTTATCTTCATAAGGTCCCAGTAATTCACTTTTGCTTTTAATTCCCTTGCCTTTGGGGATGTGCCGAGTAAGAGATTGCTACGGCTGAGGTCAGAGAGGTCTTTTCCTGCTTTCTCCTCTAAGGTTTTGATGGTTTCCTGTCTCACATTCAGGTCCTTTATCCATTTTGAGTTTATTTTTGTGAATGGTGTGAGAAAGTGGTCTAGTTTCAACCTTCTGCATGTTGCTGTCCAGTTCTCCCAGCACCATTTGTTAAAGAGACTGTCTTTTTTCCATTGGATGTTCTTTCCTGCTTTGTCAAAGATGAGTTGGCCATACGTTTGTGGGTCTAGTTCTGGGGTTTCTATTCTATTCCATTGGTCTATGTGTCTGTTTTTATGCCAATACCATGCTGACTTGATGATGACAGCTTTGTAGTAGAGGCTAAAGTCTGGGATTGTGATGCCTCCTGCTTTGGTCTTCTTCTTCAAAATTACTTTGGCTATTCGGGGCCTTTTGTGGTTCCATATGAATTTTAGGATTGCTTGTTCTAGTTTCGAGAAGAATGCTGGTGCAATTTTGATTGGGATTGCATTGAATGTGTAGATAGCTTTGGGTAGTATTGACATTTTGACAATATTTATTCTTCCAATCCATGAGCAGGGAATGTCTTTCCATTTCTTTATATCTTCTTCAATTACCTGCATAAGCTTTCTATAGTTTTCAGCATACAGATCTTTTACATCTTTGGTTAGATTTATTCCTAGGTATTTTATGCTTCTTGGTGCAATTGTGAATGGGATCAGTTTCTTCATTTGTCTTTCTGTTGCTTCATTGTTAGTGTATAAGAATGCAACTGATTTCTGTACATTGATTTTGTATCC
>NW_026057582.1:108188702-108238832 GCF_023721935.1 Panthera uncia | reverse complement strand
CACCCCCCATCAACCCTCAATTTGTTCTCAGTTTTTAACAGTCTCTTATGCTTTGGCTCTCTCCCACTCTAACCTCTTTTTTTTTTTTTTTTTTTCCTTCCCCTCCCCCATGGGTTCCTGTTATGTTTCTCAGGATCCACATAAGAGTGAAACCATATGGTATCTGTCTTTCTCTGTATGGCTTATTTCACTTAGCATCACACTCTCCAGTTTCATCCATGTTGCTACAAAAGGCCATATTTCATTTTTTCTCATTGCCACGTAGTATTCCATTGTGTATATAAACCACAATTTCTTTATCCATTCATCAGTTGATGGACATTTAGGCTCTTTCCATAATTTGGCTATTGTTGAGAGTGCCGCTATAAACATTGGGGTACAGGTGCCCCTATGCATCAGTACTCCTGTATCCCTTGGATAAATTCCTAGCAGTGCTATTGCTGGGTCATAGGGTAGGTCTATTTTTAATTTTCTGAGGAACCTCCACACTGCTTTCCAGAGCGGCTGCACCAATTTGCATTCCCACCAACAGTGCAAGAGGGTTCCTGTTTCTCCACATCCTCTCCAGCATCTATAGTCTCCTGATTTCTTCATTTTGGCCACTCTGACTGGCGTGAGGTGGTATCTGAGTGTGGTTTTGATTTGTATTTCCCTGATAAGGAGCGACGTTGAACATCTTTTCATGTGCCTGTTGGCCATCCGGATGTCTTCTTTAGAGAAGTGTCTCTTCATGTTTTCTGCCCATTTCTTCACTGGGTTATTTGTTTTTCGGGTGTGGAGTTTGATGAGCTCTTTATAGATTTTGGATACTAGCCCTTTGTCCGATGTGTCATTTGCAAATATCTTTTCCCATTCCGTTGGTTGCCTTTTAGTTTTGTTGGTTGTTTCCTTTGCTGTGCAGAAGCTTTTTATCTTCATAAGGTCCCAGTAATTCACTTTTGCTTTTAATTCCCTTGCCTTTGGGGATGTGCCAAGTAAGAGATTGCTACGGCTGAGGTCAGAGAGGTCTTTTCCTGCTTTCTCCTCTAAGGTTTTGATGGTTTCCTGTCTCACATTCAGGTCCTTTATCCATTTTGAGTTTATTTTTGTGAATGGTGTGAGAAAGTGGTCTAGTTTCAACCTTCTGCATGTTGCTGTCCAGTTCTCCCAGCACCATTTGTTAAAGAGACTGTCTTTTTTCCATTGGATGTTCTTTCCTGCTTTGTCAAAGATGAGTTGGCCATACGTTTGTGGGTCTAGTTCTGGGGTTTCTATTCTATTCCATTGGTCTATGTGTCTGTTTTTATGCCAATACCATGCTGTCTTGATGATGACAGCTTTGTAGTAGAGGCTAAAGTCTGGGATTGTGATGCCTCCTGCTTTGGTCTTCTTCTTCAAAATTACTTTGGCTATTCGGGGCCTTTTGTGGTTCCATATGAATTTTAGGATTGCTTGTTCTAGTTTCGAGAAGAATGCTGGTGCAATTTTGATTGGGATTGCATTGAATGTGTAGATAGCTTTGGGTAGTATTGACATTTTGACAATATTTATTCTTCCAATCCATGAGCAGGGAATGTCTTTCCATTTCTTTATATCTTCTTCAATTACCTGCATAAGCTTTCTATAGTTTTCAGCATACAGATCTTTTACATCTTTGGTTAGATTTATTCCTAGGTATTTTATGCTTCTTGGTGCAATTGTGAATGGGATCAGTTTCTTCATTTGTCTTTCTGTTGCTTCATTGTTAGTGTATAAGAATGCAACTGATTTCTGCACATTGATTTTGTATCCTGCGACTTTGCTGAATTCATATATCAGTTCTAGCAGACTTTTGGTGGAGTCTATCGGATTTTCCATGTCTTTATACTTTATTTTAAAAGAACCAGAGAGGGGCGCCTGGGTGGCGCAGTCGGTTAAGCGTCCGACTTCAGCCAGGTCACGATCTCGCGGTCCGTGAGTTCGAGCCCCGCGTCAGGCTCTGGACTGATGGCTCGGAGCCTGGAGCCTGTTTCCGATTCTGTGTCTCCCTCTCTCTCTGCCCCTCCCCCGTTCATGCTCTGTCTCTCTCTGTCCCAAAAATAAATAAAAAAACGTTGAAAAAAAAAAATTTTTTTTAAAAGAACCAGAGATTTTTTTTTTTTTTTAAGCCAATCTCCAACTGCACTAATTTCAAGTGGAAAACAAAAAACTTCTGTGAGGAACAGTTTTTGCCTTAAGGCTTTTTGTTTCCCTAATATTACATTCAATTAGAAGTGAAATGGCCTGCTTCAAGAACTTAGGTTTATTTTCCCCAGAAACACATTTGGAAAAATATATGACTTACATCTGGAACCATATCCTTGCAAACTGAAGCCATTTGTGTGCAGTCGCTGTAATAGTTCACTGAGGCCAGTTTAGTTTTAACACCCATTGACACAGTGCCTACTGCAAATCAGTCTGCTTAGTCCTCCATGTAATCTTCTCAGTAAATGTTCAATTTACTAAACAAAGGCTGCTTCAGTAATTCAGGTCTGACTTCTAAAGATGCAAATATACCTGTCAAAAGCTTTCAGTAAGTCAGTAAATTTCATCTCTGTGGCATTGCAAGTATTTAAGTCACTCCTATATGTTCATGTCCAAAACCATGGAGGGTTTTCCCCCTCTTCTTAGAAAAATCAACAGAACCTCAGTCATTTTCATTATTGTAGTGTTATACTTCCAGCCCTCTTCAAATCTCCATTTAATAAGTTTTTGCATATGAACTAAATCCAATACGATACCACAGTTTCCAAGACACTGAAGCATCAAAAAAAAAAAAAAAAAAACTCACAGAAATCAACATTATCTATTAATACTTTAAAGATTACAGTGCATTGGGGCACCTGGGTGGCTCAGTGCGTTCAGCGGCCGACTTCAGCTCAGGTCATGATCTCAGGGTTTGTGAGTTCAAGCCCCGTGTTAAACTCTATGCGGACAGATCAGAGCCTGGAGCCTGCTTCGGATTCTGTGTCTCCTTCTCTCTCTGCCTCTCCCCTGTTCACGCTTTGTCTCACTATGTTTCTCAAAAATAAATAAATGTAAAAAAAATTTTTTTAATACAAAATAAAAATTAAAAAAATAAAAGGTTACAGTGCATTAAACCACATCTATAAAACAAAAGTAGCTATCACCTACCTAGACCCACATTAATATCGCTCAAACTTAACAAGACAATAGCCATCTCAACTTAAGAAAATGAAATGAATTTTCTAGCCACTGTTCCAAACTTTCTTTTATCAGAAATGAGATTTTGTATAAATATACTTAGGCTACTTGTTTGGAGACATGAAGAGTCATATGGATAAGAAATCATCCATAAGTAATGTTAAATTACCAAAGAATCATGAAGGAATTTTAGTTGGAAAGCTGTGTACTGACATGAAGAAGAAGACCCCATATGACATTTACACTTTGTAGTCCAAACCTGTGTAACAAATATATTTAACCACTTGCCAATAGTTCTGATAACAAGTTCTGTGGTGATCAAGTTTAAAATTAATGCTGGTATATGATCTATAAATCTTACATACCTATGCTTACTCCAATCCATCATTACTAGAGTTCCTCATTGCTGCTTTGGGATATTATATAGCACAGAATAACCTTGACCATCACTGAAAAAATTAAGAATTGGCTTTAAAAGTCTTTGAACAATTGGTAAGAATCCCATGGTTTTTCACAAAACTTAGACTGACACTTGGCACACAGTGGGAGCACAACAGGGAGTTGTATATGAAGGAGACAGAGCTCTAGGAGTAGTACACAATCGCTCTCATGATTTTAATTTATTTTTACTCATTTATTTATTTTTCTTTCATTATTTTAAAAAGCTATCCATCCCCAGAAAAGCCATATTGAGAAATTTATTTTAATGTGCTTCTGGGTTGGCAATTCACTGTCTATTGATGAATATAGGGCTTAAAACAACAGCTGAGGGGCGCCTGGGTGGCTCAGTCTGTTGAGTGTCCAACTTCAGCTCAGGTCATCGTCTCACAGTTCGTGGGTTCGAGCCCCATGTTGGGCTCTGTGCTGACAGCTCAGAGCCTAGAGCCTGCTTCAGATTCTGTATCTCCCTTTGTCCCTCCCCCACTCATACTCTGTCTCTGTCTCAAAAGTAAACATTAAAAAATTTTTTAAAAAGACAACAGTTGATTTTTTTTTTTTTTAATTGGGTAAGTATTTCTGGCTGTTGAAACCTGGGGGAAAAAAGCAAAAGTACCAATTTAGATGATGACAGCATTTATAAAGCTATCTTTAGCACTTTGAAGTTTTAACTCAGAAAAGATGGAGTACATGATAATTCTTAAGGCCTTTTAAAAAATTCTTCAGCAGGTATCTGATTAAATCTTAAATTGTCATCTGAGTCTGGATTGATGAACTCAAAATTCCTCACTGCTTCTGGAGTAGAAAGTATCAGAAAAGAGAGAGAAGTCAGGTTCCTACCAATGCAAAGGAAAACCGAAGTAAGCCGTGAACGGTATCGGTTAAACCCTATTCTAGTGTGGCATGAGGAAAGGACCACAACAAGGGACACTAAGACCTGCTTTCAAAGAACTTACATAAACACGAAATACATGAAGAGTCCTTTATAAAGCACTGCTGTATCTGTTTTGCTTGTTTTTTTATAAGTAAACTGCTGTACACATATAGGCAGGGCAGGGAATGTGTCTGGTCTTTTCGCCACAATAGCCCCAGTGCCTACTGCAATGCCTGGCACAGTGTAAGAAATCAAAAATTATTTGTTGGACGAATGAAGACTTTCAACAGTTATGTCAATACTGACATTTGGTTTCCTGGACTCTGGTGACCTAGCCCCTTTTGACAGACAGAATGGCCCTTCAAAGATGTCCTTGCTCCTTTCTCTCCTATCCCCAGCCTAGCTTCCCTTACATGGCAAAAAAGGCTTTCAGTTATAAGTAAGATTATGGATACTAAGATGGGGAGATTGTCCTAAATCATCCAAGTGGGTCCAATCGAATCAATCACAAGAGTCCTTAAAAGCGGAAGAGAAAGACAAAAGGTGGCATCAGAGAGGTGAGACAGAAGAGGAAAGAGGAAATACCGGAAGTGTGAAAGAGGTGACCGTTGTTGCTGGCTTTGAGAAGAGAGGTAAGAATGCCACAAGCCAAGAAATGAGGGTGATCTATAGGGGCTGAGAAGGGTCCTCATCTGACAGCCAGCAAGACAACTGGGATGTCAGCCCAACAACTGCAAGGAAAAGAATCCTACCTCCAGCTCCAGGCTCTGAGCTGTCATCACAAATCCCGACGTGGAGCTTGAACCCACAAAACATGAGCTCAGGACCTGAGCCAAAGTCGAACATTCAATCAACTGAGCCACCCAGGTGCCCTGAGAGCCCGACTCTTGATTTCAGCTCAAGTCATGATCCCAGGGTCATGGGATCAAGCCCCACTTTGGGCTCTGTGCTGAGCGTGGAGCCTGCTTAAGATTCATATTCATATTCATATTCTCTCTCTCTCTCTCTCTCCCCTGCCCCTTTCCCCCACTCATGCTCTCTAAAATAAAAAAATTTTAAGCTATAAAAAAATACACCCCCCGCCTTTAACCTCTACTCTAGCACCCTGTCCTCTTGCCATCACCCTGACACTACTCCAACAAAAGATCTAAAATCTTTAAATGCTTCAATCTGATCAAATCTCCTATTAACTTTTATTCATACTGCTCATACTTGTCACGATAAAGGAAATATCTTGTTTGAAGGAAGGGATACCTTGAAACAAAATGTGTGGTTCACCAATCACAAATTCTATTTTCTAGTTACAATGTTCAGTCAGCATCCTACCAGAGTATATGACTGCCCTCACTGAATGGTTATAATAAAACTGCAAATTTCACATTCCTTGCAACATGCAGTACCAAGGACATATACCGAACTGTGTTATTAAAACAACCAGTATGTCAAATCCCGACTGACTTACCTTCGAAGGAAAAGCCTTTTGTTTTTAAATCTGGAACCATTTCTTTGCCTCTTTATATTTATACACTTGCTCTAAAATATTAAAAAAAAAACCAACCTCATAAACAATCTGTTTAACAGTAATTAGAATTTTATCTAGTTAAAACAACAGCAGAGTGTGCCACAACACAGATGGCAAAACACTTTCTCCTTGCCTGATCAGTGTCAAAGAACCATTCTCCTATTTCACGATCAGGAAGAATTTTGTTACAGGCTATCGCATTTATAGCACACACACTAGTGAGTGAAAAGACAGCTTTATTAAGAAAGCCATTGTTCAGCAGAACTCTTGGCTATTTCTCAATGTAAAGATTTTTCTTACTGCCCAGATAAAACCCAGCCAAATATATGATTAAGGAATCAGAATGGACGGAAGTCTGTACTATTGATTTCATTCCGGTTCCAAGTCCTTAAGCACACTAATTCCTTAAGGAACAGGTTCCCAAACTTGGAGCTTTTAAAAATCCCAATGCTCAAGTTATACCCCATACCAATTAACTCAGAATATCTGGGGATGGGGCAGGCATGAGTATTCTTAAAGATCCCTAAGTGGTTCCAGTATGATTATTAGCAGTGTGGCATGGTATGGCGCACTGAATGGAATCAGAGGCCTGGGATCTGGCAGTGGGCCCTGCTATGAGCAAGCCTGGGCACATCAATGACTGGGTAGCCATTTCCTCATCTATAAAAAGGTAAGACTGGGTAACTTATTGTTAATATCAAACATGTTATGAGTCTATGATGAGATTCCTTAGGTCTCTCCTAAAGATTAATAAACTGCCTCAATTTTAAACTCTCCCACCCCCCAACAAATCCAATCCATGATCGGATACTTTTCCCAGCCTGTTAAGAGCTTCTTTTTGTAAATAAAGATTATTTTAGAGTAGGGATCAAATTTAGCTCTTCAGTTGCTCAGATTCTGATACACCATTATGTCTATCCAGGTCATAACGTAGTATATGGACTGGGAATGACTGGGAAGCTTGAATTACCTCAAAACACTACTTGTTATTAGACTACTTCTTGAATTCCCATTAAATTACATACACGTATTCTGGTTTTCCTAAATAGCATTCCTGGTTTTGTTTAGGTCACAGAGGTGTAACAGGATTTTAACTTTTCACTGATGTTAGCTCATTTCAAAGAAGGAAAGCATCAAGGACACTGGCCGGAAACATGGGTTGGGAGAACTGCTGAGGAGTGGCTGTTGCTGGACAGTCTCAAGCAGAGTCCCCGCCTTCTGCCAGACCTCTTACAAATGTACGCCACCAGTGATGAGGCTGCTTGAGAAAAGACTGACCCACTCAACATGTTAAGCGCTTCATAGAACCAGGGTTTGGGGACTGGGTGGCAGACTTCGAAAACAGACCTCCAACGATCCCTGCACTCGTGGCACTCACACAATTGTGTAATTACCTGTTCCTCTGAGTGCGGTCTGGGCCTAGCGACTTCCTTCGAAAGAACAGAATATGGCAAAAATGATGGGCTATAACTTCTGTGATTAGGTTAAAAATGATGTCCTTCTTGCTAGTATTCTCTTCTGCTGGCACTCTTTCTTGCCCTCTTCCTTTCCTGCTCTGAGGGATACTCAACAGTAAGATCCATGTGACGAGGGACCAAGGGAGGCCTCTGACCAACAGCCTAAGGAGAAAATGAATCCTGCCAATAACCACGTGAGTGAGCTAGGAAGTAAACTTTTAGATGAGGCTGCAGGCCCAGTCAAGACACCAAATGTAGCCTTCTAAGAGACCCACCTAAGCCATTCCTATATTCTTGACCCACAGTGAGATAGTAAATGTGGTTGTGAGCTGCTAAGTTTTGAGGCAATTTATTATGCAGCAATAGACAGAAAATACAGGCACAGAGCAACGAACACAAACACTGTACTGAAGGAACCAAGGGTTGAATAATGAGTAGGACCAAGGTATCAACAACCTAGTAATGGATAAGGGACATGTAAGTAAGCGTGATAAAGTGTTTTAAACACTCTGACAGAAGTAAAAATATGCAGGGTACCGTAAGGACATAAAAAAGGGTTTTGTTTTTGGAAGGGCACAGGCAATGAAGTTCTTTAAAACAGAAATGTGAGTTGTAAGCATGAAATATAATGGTCAGTTCGAGAAACTACATGTAATCTGTTAAATCTGGAACATAGAGGGAAGAGATGATTATTAGTCCTCCAACTTCAAAAATGTGCAAGCATTTATAGGTAGCATAAGACTCAAAGAGGTCTCTAGTATTGTATGCTAAATTTATACTAGTAAACTCTCAACCTCCACTAGATTACAGAACACCATTATGGAATAATATCACTAATTATGAATAAATGATCCATGCTCCAAGACAGGACTTGGCCAGGGCCAATCCTTCCATCCGTATACTAGATCCCCATTCCCTTCCACCTATACGAGGAAACTGCTCCAGCAATGACCTCTTCTCTCTACTGCATTGTCAAATATTCCCTCTCTACTGGATCATTCCCATCCCATATTTAAAAACAAAAATAAACCCGCTCCCTTAACTCTACATGCCATGTGTACATAGCTCCCCCTTTATGATAAAATTCAAAAGTGTTGCCAATACTCACCCTCTCATCTCCTTTTGAATCCCTGTCAACCAAGCTTCTTTCTCCACCCATTTGTCGAACTTGCCCTTAATAAAGTCTATAATGACTCCCACACTGCTAATACATGATTAAGTCTCAGTCTTCCTCTTATGTGTGGCCAACAGCTGATACAAACAATAACTCCTCCCATAAGAAACATGGCTCCCAGGGCACCCCACTGTCCTGGTTTTCATCTTTCACATTATCTTTTGCTAGTTCCTCATTTCTCTATTCTCTACCTTCTGAATACATAATGTTCTAGACTTGTCCTTGGACCTCTTTTATGTAACTCATAATAGGAAATATATGCTCCATTTCTGGCACAAAGCTCCTAAAACTCCTGGAATTTTGGAATTTTCTAAGAGACAAGAACAATAAAGATATCTTTTGTTGTGTTAATGAGATGACTTTTATAAAGCACCTAAAGAAGGGAGTTGGTTACCAGGAGAACCAACCATGAAATCTGAGGGTTGGAACTGCAGTCCCACCCACCTGACATCTGGGAAAACAAGAAGGGCAAGGGGCTGGAGGCTGAGTCAATCACTAACAGCCAATGATTCAATCAATTGTGCCTATGTAATGAAGCCTCCATAAAACATACAATAGGAAGGGTTTTAAGAGAGCTTCCAGGTTGGTGAACACATGAACATCTGCAAAGAGTGGGGTGCTCCTCGAGGGCACAGAAGTTCTGTACCCTTTCTTCATACCTTGCCTTATGCATTTCCTTCCATCCAGCTGTTCCTGAGTTATATCCTTTTATAATAAACCGGTAATCTGTAAGTAAAGTGTTTAAGTTCTGTTGGTCACTCTAGCATAAATTAACCAAACTCAAGAAGTGGGGAGGGGTCACTGGGAACACCTGATTTGTAGCTGGTGGGTCAGAATCACAGGTTAGCAACCTGGACTTGGAATTGGCATCTGAAAGGAGGACTGAGCCTTTAACCTGTGGAATCTGATGCTATCTCCAGACAGAATTGACTTGTAGGATATCCAGCTGACACCCAAGAATTGCTTGGTGTGGGGAAAAACCCACACTCTGGAATTGAGTACAGAATAGTATAGTACTTCTATCTACATTCACTCCCTAAGTGGTCTCCTCCAGTCTGAAGACTTTAAATACTATCTATAAACTGATGACTCCCCCAATTATTTACTGATAAAGAATTATTCTTTCTCCATAATTGTCCTCTAATACATCTAAACTTTCTACTCAACATTTTTAATTGGACATTTAATATGCCTTTCTTAGTATGTTCAAAACCAACTCCTGGGGTGCCTGGGTGGCTCAGTAGGTTGTGTCCAATTTTGGCTCGGGTCATGATCTCGCAGTCCCTGCGTTCAAGCCCCACATCGGGCTCTGTGCTGACAGCTCGGAGCCTGGAGCCTGCTTCGGATTCTGTGTCTCCCTCTCTCTCTCTCTCTCTCAAAAATAAATAAACATAAAAAAAATTAAAAATAGGGGCGCTTGGGTGGCTCAGTCGGTTGAGCGTCCAACTTCGGCTCAGGTCATGATCTCACGGTTCGTGAGTTCGAGCCCCGCGTTGGGCTCTGGTGCTGACAGCTCAGAACCTGGAGCCTGCTTCAGATTCTGTGTCCCCCTTTCTC
Organism: Panthera uncia; assembly: GCF_023721935.1. Taxonomy (NCBI): domain Eukaryota; kingdom Metazoa; phylum Chordata; class Mammalia; order Carnivora; family Felidae; genus Panthera; species Panthera uncia. Next base: position 108,228,648 of record NW_026057582.1, on the reverse strand, counting down.
TCCGCCACTCCCCTGCTTGTGCTCTGTCTCTATCTTTCAAAAATGAATAAACATAAAAAATATATATAAAAATTAAAAAAATAAAAAATAAAAAGTAAACCAAACTCCTAATTAACCTCACCACCATCCAACCCACAAACTTGCTCCTCTTCCACAGTCTTCCACCTTAGTAAATGATACTATAAACTTCTACTAGCTCAGGCCAAACATCTACTGTTAGCCCTGCTTTCTCTCTCCCTTTTAGTTCTTATCCATCGGCTGAGTTCTTATCCAAAAACTGTTGGTTTCTCTTTTAAAATAGAATCATAAATTAAATAAACAAACAAACAAACCATTTTTCACCATCTCCACTGCTACCAAGCACACACAAATTATTGCAATAGTCTCCTAAATGATTTATTTCTGCCTCAAGCCATCCACTTGCCTACCAGTGGCGATCCTTTCCAATCCCCATGCCTCCCAACATTCCCCCTCCCCTTTCCACCCCTTATTGTTCTCTATAGTACTTATTGCTATCTGCCATCCTATGTATTTCATCTGTTATCTTCTGTCTCCCTTCACTAGAATGTAAGCTCCACAAGAACAGGAATTTCTGTAATGTTGTACACTGTTTAGAACAGTGCCTGACAATAGTAGGCATCGTATTAATATTTCTGTTTGATGAATGACTGAACCAACCAAGGGGATTCTCTCACAGATCCATTCTAATATAGGGAAATAATCTCAATAATTTCAAAGGTACCAAAATATTACATTCGTATTTCAATCATTGTGATGTAAGTTCTGGCAGTTTTAACTCCCTAATTATATTCATATTGGGCTCCCATTAGTTTGCATTCCCCTGGATGCATACTAATTATGTGGGGAAGAGAAGTGCAGAATGATCTTCAACAACAAGGAGAACCCAGATTGATTTTTAAAACTAATTTTCCAGGGGCGCCTGGGTGGCTCAATCAGTTGAGCATCCGACTTCAGCTCAGGTCATGATCTCGCGGTCTGTGAGCTCGAGCCCCCCGTGGGGCTCTGTGCTGACAGCCCAGGGCCTGGAGCCTGCTTCGGATTCTGTGTGTGTCTCTCTCTCTCTGCCCCTCCTTCACTCATGCTCTGTCTCTCTCTCTCAAAAATAAATAAACATTAAAAAAATTTTTTTAATAGAACTAATTTTCCATAGATAATCAAAATGGAAAATATTTCCCACAATATTTCACAGAACATAAATGTCCAGAATTTGCAAAGTGTAGGATTAGAGGAGACGTTAGGTAAAAATTTCAAATTTTACTAGTACCAACAAAAACTACTTTAAGGTTTTATAAATTTTTTCATAAGTAATTTATAACCTTTGCCTAGTATAATACCACATGTTTTCCATCTGTACTCCAACCTATATTTTCCTTTTCCTAAACTATCTGTGGTAAAATAAATAAATAAACAAACTATTTAGATGAAACTAGACTTACAGATTCTCAAAGATAAGAACAGGACTTGACTGAGCTAAAATAATATATTATTACACTTGTATTTGTATAATGTTTTACACATTTTCCAAAACGCCTTCACACCTCTATGATGATCTTCATACTGATATGTACAAGAAGCAAGCAGATATTAGCTCACTCTCCCCTACCTCCCACATACTTAAACATACCTTACAGATGGAAAATTTTGAGTTTTAAGGAGATTAACTGACTTGCTCAGGGGCACAAAGCTATTTACGTGGTTCAACCTGGACTGTAACCAAGTTCTTTCAAATCCAAGTCTACTGTTTTCTATCACAACATATTACCTCACCCAGTGATTAAAGAAAGGTACCACTGCCTAAGTCTATAAAACTTGACTGTGAAAGCGTCTTCCTTCAGGATTGGGCATTTTCACATTCCAACCTATTATAAAATGCTTTGCAGATGACACAAATGTGCAAACATTCCTACAGGGAAAAAAAGGGAGAAAAAGCCCAAGAACCAATAAAAATCAAGTAAAGAAAACTCAGTCTCCAAAGCAGTAGTAAGATGAGATTAATATTCTCTGCACACAAGATCAAGGTTTTCGAACAGTTCAACTATCAAACAGATACTTAATACCACTCAGCCAGAGGTAGATGTTTAACAGGGGCCATTCCTGGTAAAAATCACTTATTACGGCTAGAACTCATAGTAGGTCCCTATCTGAATAACCCTGGAAATCTGGAATGAAAATAAGAAGAATGAATTCTTTTTGCCCTTCTCCCCTACAGCTTAACTCAGGTTTAGATCAACAAGTGGTTCCATGACTCATTTCATCTGGACTTCTTCCTGGTTTCCTCTAATATTTAAGATGAGGAGAGAGAGGAATTCCTTTATCATTCCAGCTGTACCCTAAAGCAATTCAAAAGTGGGTCAAGAGTAGAACTCAAAAAAGAGTACATTCCGTGAGATTAAAAGCTTTGTTCTTCCCATCACCAGAACCTAACTGTGTGTCTCTGACCCGTATTAAAAGTTCTTCTAGGAAACACCTGGTAGCTCAGTCGGCTGGGCATCCGACTCTTGATTTCGGCTCAGGTCATGATCTCACTGTATTTGAAATCGAGCCTTGCATCAGGCTCTGCACTGAAAGCACGGAGACTGCTTGGGATATTCTCTCTCTCTCTCTCTCTCTCTCTCTCTCTCTCTCTCTTCCTCCCTCCCACCCTCCCTCCCTCCTTCCCTCTCTCTACCACTCCTCTGTTCATGCTCTCTCTCAAAATAAATAAATAAACATTAAAAAAAAAAAGTTCTCCTAGTAGAAATCTAGATTCATTTCTGAAGCCAAGTCAGGCATACTCAGGCCTCTCAAACTACAAATATGCCTGCAAGCTCAGTGGGCAGTAGCACACAGGAATTAACAGAACCTGGCCTAGGTAGGGAGAGCCACTCCTTTCTACGACCAGGACAGACTAACCTAAAAATAGGTAAGAATTAACCACACACGGTTTGGTTCTATGAAAGAGTATTTGCTACCACAGATACTCTCCTTTCTTCCATTTCAGCCAATACCTAGGGACTGACATGTCACATCAGACTTTATTTCCAGTTCCTTCAAGAAAGTAATGGCTGGTGAGAAGTTAAAATAATTTAACTATGTAGGTTAAAAAAAAAAAAAAGTTAAAACTACTCTAAAAGAAATATGTAATATAGTTAATAGTGATTTGGGACCTATACCCTAAGTAATGAAAACGATCTTTGGTCTGGATTATCCCTTGCAAAGCCTGAAATAGAGTAAGACAAGCTAGGTACCTAGAGCACAATATTTAAGGAGGCAATGGGAAGTGCAGGACTGGTACCTGAGAGTGAGTGCCTCCTTAAATTTTGTATTAAAGGTGCCCCTTTATACTGTGAGATATATACACATATATCTACTGTGAGATATTCACTCATTCATTCATTCAAGGCACAGTGGAATATTCTGCGGCTTTAACAAACACCCCAGCAGAATTTAAAGTCTGAAATCCTGATCACATTTATCATGACTATCTTCTGAACAGAATAAGAAAAGGAGAGGCTTGACATTTTGCACATATTCTGAAATGCAATTGCCTTAGAAAAAGGAAAAGTTTATAGTGTAAATGGAAAAGTTCATTGTTTATAGAGAGATTTCCAATTTGAACATGAAGGACAGGGATTATTCTTCTGCCTAAACAACTAGAACCTAGACAAAATATGGAAAACAACTGTTTTCAAGCACTGAAAAAAGGCAACACAAGACTGTGATCCCAGACTACTGCTCTAAAAGGGCAATAAATGAGAGAAACCTCTAGCTTTCTGCCTGGAGGTAATTTCCAGGCAATGGTACAGAGGAGGGTAACCCCAAAAGAATCCAGCACTACTGCTGAGTTTAAAAGACACAGATCCAGGTTTGAAGAGGCCAAGGCGGCTAGAATTTTGTGTGGCAGTACCAACTAGCTGAAAGGAGAGATCTACACAAAGAAAGAGATCCAAGAAACTGCATAGGGAACCTAGTGGGTCTTTGGCTGAATACAATTTGTACATGTAGAACGTGAAATCCCAAAAGGTCAGGCAAAATCAGAATCAACCTAGGGAAAGAAAATTACTAGGAAGCTATTAGATAAAAAATTGCCAGAACTCACAAAGGGCCAGGAATTGTTAAAGTTCCCCCTCTGCAAAGTGGAGAAATCTTGTGGAACATAGAAGTCAACAATGACCCTAGAAGGGCCATGCCTTAGAAGTGAGGTTAAAATAGTCCTACAGTAAAGGCAAGTCTGGGTTTGCCCCGAAACTGTTTATAAACAAGCCATGAAAAGACCAAACTTACCTGCAAGTAACTTAGCAGTTTACCATAAAAATTCCAACATTCTTTAATGTAATACAACAAAATCCAGGAAACAACACAAAACAATGATGATCACACAATCAAAACCTATTATATAACATACAGCATTAAAATTAGGTTTATAAATAAGCAATAAAATGTGACCCATGAACTAGAAAACCACTGTCAGTATTAACAGAATCAGAAATGAAAGAGACGATCAAATTAGGAGATGAAGATCTTAGAGCAACTATAATATACTTGTTCAACAACATAATAGAAAATCTGAATATAATGAGGAGATAAGGAAATCTATAAAAATTTATCAAATGTAACTATTGGAGATGAAAAATACAATGTCTGAAATAAAAATGTCATTGGGAGGGATTTATAGATTAGCCATTGCAAAAGAAAAGATTAGTATTTAAACCTGAAGACCAGAGAATAAAACTGCTCAAAAAAGTAAAGAGGGAATGAAGATATTCCCCCCCCCACCCCCCGCAAGGAACAGATCAGCAGTCTATCATATGTTTAACCTGAAGCCTGAAAACAAAAGAGGTGTAGCAATGTTGGAAAAGATAATGGCTGAGAAATTTGCAGTTTGTTGAATACCTCAAACTCACAGTTCCAAGAAGTCCAAGGAATCCCATATAGGATAAACACAAGCACACATTCACACATACACATAAAGCATATCATAAGCCAATTACTGAAAACAGTGACAAAAAGTCTTAAAAGCAGCTAGAAAATAAAAGGCACACTACATACAATGGAACAAAGAGAAGAATCACAATACTCAGAAGGTATGCAAGCCAGAAGACAACAAAATAAAATCTTTAAAGAACAAAAAGATAAAAACAAGGCAACCTAGTACACAGAAGAGTTAACTCAGCAAGCTCAAGACTGTTATCCTTAGAAAACATTCACTAGCTAATACAGGTGGTTCACTGTGCCTACAGTGTTCGTGCAAACAATATGATCTATGCTAAACGCCTGCTTTCCTTCTGGGAGTCTGGTGTTTTGGTGCATGTTAGGCAGAGGATGCTTATGTGACCAAACTCTCAATAAAAACCTTGGACACTGAGTCCCTAATGGGTTTCTCTGTTAGACAACATTTCTCATGTGCTGTCACAATTCACCGTTAAGAGAAAAACATTTCCTGTGTGACTCCACTGGGAGAAGACTCTTGGAAGCTTGTGTTTTGTTTTCTCCAGGCTTTAGTCATGCACCTTTTCCCTTTGCTAATTTGGCTTTGCATCCTTTCACTGTAATAAATCATGAATAAACTACATGCCCAGTCCTGAAAGTTCTCCTAAAGAAACACCAAACCGGAAGGCAGTCCTGGAGACTCTCAACACACTAAAATTCAGCAGCCAGAAAAAAATCTTTCCGAAATGTTGATAAAATACTTTTTTTAGACAAATTAAAGCTGAGAGAATTTGTCACCAGCAGACTCGCACAATAAAAAAAAAAAAAAAAAAAGCTGAGAAAAAAAATGGGTGCTTGGGTGGCTCAGTCAGTTGGGCATGCAACTTCAGCTCAGATCATGATCTCACCATTTGTGAGTTCGAGCTGCACATCAGGCGCTCTGCTGTCAGCAGAGAGCCCGCTTTGGATTCTCTGTCCCCCTCTCTCAAAAATAAATTAACATCAGGGGCGCCTGGGTGGCTCAGTCGGGTAAACCGCCAACTTCAGCTCAGGTCATGATCTCGCGGTCTGTGCGTTCGGGCCCCGCGTCAGGCTCTGTGCTGACAGCTCAGAGCCTGGAGCCTGCTTCGGATCCTGTGTCTCCCTCTCTCTCTGCCCCTCCCCCTACTCATGCTCTGTCTCTCTTGTTCTCAAAAATAAATAACATTAAAAAAAAAGTAGCATTTAAAACAAATAAATAGGGGCGCCTGGGTGGCTCAGTCGGCTAAGCGTCCGACTTCGGCTCAGGTCATGATCTCCCAGTTTGTGAGCTCGAGCCCTGCGTCGGGCTCTGGGCTGACAGCTCGGAGCCTGGAGCCTGCTTCAAATTCTACGTCTCCCTCTCTCTGCTCCTCCCCTGCTCACGCTCGGTCTCTCTCTCCTTCAAAAATAAATAAAAACATTAAAAAAAATAAAATAAAACAAATAAATAAACATTAAAAAGTAACGGTGAGAAAGAATTTCTGCAGAAGAAAAAATGACCATAAACAAAGTATAAATCATAAATCTCACAGGAATGAAGAGTACTAAAGTGGGTAAATATGTGAATAAATATAAAATATTTTTCTTTCTTAAGAAAGATTAAAGATTTAAAGATTTAAAGATTCTTTAAAAGAATAATAATCTTATGAGGTTGTAAAATATATAGAAATAAAACGTATGATAATATTTGGGGAAATGATGGGATAAGGGAAAAAATGACTATGCTTAAAGTCACACATTATACATGAAGTGATAGATTATTATTTGTAGGAAGACTGTGATAAGTTAAAGATGTTTATTATAACCATATAGCAACCAATGAAAAAGATAAAAAGAAGAGTTACAGTAGTAGTGTAGGCAGTAGTGGAGAGAAAACGGAACACTAAAATGTACTCAATTCCAAAGAAGAGTTAAAAAAACAAAGAAGAGATAGGACAAATAGGAAACAAACAGCAAGATGGCAAACATAAGTCCAATAATATTATATGTAAATGGTCTAAACATCTGACTGAAAGGAAGAGACTGTCATGTATAAAATGCCATCTAAAGAGAACCCCACTTTAAATATAAAAACATAAAGGTTAAAATTAAAGGATTATAAAAATATACCAGGCTACCACTAATAGACTTGAAGTATCTATCTTAATATGAGAAAAATTATATTTTACAGCTAAGACTATTACCAAAGATAAAGAAGATCATTTCATAATGATAAAGGAAATCAATTTAATCAAGAAGATAGAAGAATCTAACTAAACAGCTTCAAAATACATAAAGCAAAAACTGACAGAATTGCAACAAAGGACAAATCCATAATTGTTATCAATGATTTCAACATTCCTGTCTCAATATCTGATAGAACAAGTAGATAGAAAATGAGTAAGGACAGAGCAGACTTGAACAATACTATCAACCAACTTAATCTAACTGAATTTATAGAACATTCAAACACCACTGACAGAATATACTCTTTTCAAGTAACACACTGACCCATTACCCAAGACAGACTACATTCTGAGCCATAAAACCTTCTCAATAAATTTTAAGGATTTTAAATTATACAAAATACATTCTATTATCACAGTGGAATTAAATTAGAAATTAAAATCAGAACATCTTTAAAATCCCCAAACATCTGGAAACTAAATGCTATTCTAGATCTTAAAAAAGAAAAAAGGTTTGAAATCAATGACCTAAGCTTCCACCTTAAGAAATTAGGAAGAGAAGGGCAAATTAAACATAAACAGTAAATAAAGTGTTCTCTCCTTTTCTGTTAAAAACAAAAAAAAGTAAGATCGGGGTGGGGGAGTGAAAATAGGGAAAACAAAACAGAAAATGGGGATGGTGGATGGTGTGGGGTGGGGGTGATAAAAGAATCAATAAAGACCAAAAAAGCTAGTTTTTCCAGATTAGTAAAATGCAAAATGGTAAAGACACTCTAGAAGACAGTTTGGCAGTTTCTTATAAAACAAAACATATTCTTACACAATTCAGCAATCATGTTCCCTGGTATTGACCCAAATGAGTTGAAAACATATCTCTACATAAAAACCTGCACATGAATATTTATATAAACCTTACTTACAATTGTCAAGACTTGAAAGCAACCAAGACTTCCTTTAATAGCTGAATGGATAAACTGTGGAACATCAATGGAGTATTATTCAGGGCTTAAAAAAAAAGAGCAATGAAGCCAGGAAAAGACACGGAGGAAACGTAAAATGCATATTACTAAGTGAAGGAGCCAATGTGAAAAGGCTATATACTGTAGGACATTCTGGAAAAGACAAAACTGTACAGTCAGTAAAGATCAATGATTGCCAGGAGTTGGGGGGGTGGGGGGAGAAACGAACAGGAGGAGCACACAATTTTTGGGCAGTGAAACTACTTTATATAATGCTATAATGGTGAATACACATCATTAAACATTTATCCAGACCCACAGAACATACAACACCAAGAGTGAATCCTAATGTAAACTATGGACTTTGGTTGATAATGATGTGTCAATGTATAGATTCACTGACTGTAAGACATAAACCACTCCTGTGAGGAATGTTGGTAGTGGGAGGTTTTGCATGTGTGGGAAGCAAGGGGTATATAGAGAAATCTGTACTTTCCACTCAACTTTGCTGGGAACTTAAAATTGCTCTAAAACACAGCCTATTTAAAAAAAAAAAAAAATCTTAAGTCCATTAAAGCAAAAGCTGACTCTCTAAGTAAAATTGATAAATCTCTAGCCAGACTAATCAAGGGAAAAAAAGGAAAAAAGGCAAAACACCAGTATCAGAAATGAGAAAGAATTTATAGACGTTAAAAGGAGAATAAGGGAATGTTATGAACAATTCTAGGTCAATAAATTTAACAATTCAGATGAAACAAACAAATTCCTTAAAAGACAAGCTACCAAAGCTCACTTAAGAAAAAATAAGTAAATCCTGAATCAGTTTTAAACAAACTGAAACCGTAGTTTAAAATCTTTCCATAAACAGAACTCGAGGCCCACTGGCTTCATTGGTGAATTCTACCAAGAATATAAGGAACAAATAATACCAAAGCTAAAAAACATCCAAAAAAATTGAAGAGCAGAGAATACTTCTCAGTTCATTCTACAAGGCCAGCAGTATCCTGATACCAAAACCAGACAAAGACATTCTAAGAAAACTATAGACCAAATCTCTCATGAATATGGACATAAGAATTCTTAACATTTCCGTAAATCAAACCCAACTAAACATGAAAAGTATAATGCATCAGGACCAAGTGGTGTTTTTACGAGAAAAGCTAAGTTGGTTTAACCATTAAAAATGAATTGATGTTAAAAAAAAAAAAAACCTTTAATATAAGATTCTGTCCTTTAATGTGGAATACATGTTCTCATTTTCTTATTCTTTATTAACTTTTTGAATGCTTGTTTATTTTTGAGAGAGAGATAGACAAAGAGAGAGACAGAGTGCGAGCAGGGGAGGGGCAGAGAGAGAGAGAGAGAGAGAGAGAGAGAGAGGGAGGGAGGGAGGGAGGGAGGGAGGGGAGGGAGGGAGGGAGGGAGACACAGAATCCGAAGCAGGCTCCAGGCTCTTAGCTGTCAGCACGGAACCTGACGCAGGGCTCCAACTCATGAACCATGAGATCATGACTTGAGTTGAAGTTGGCTGCTTAACCAACTGAGCCCCCATTTAACATAGTTTATTAATATATTCAGATTCCACATGTACATTAATGTAAGGCATGATGAATATATTAAGTAGTATTTTAAGTCAAATTCCTCACCATTATCTTAATTTCATTCAACTCCAAATATGAACTTTTGCTTATCAGAGTTCTCAGCAATGAAATTAAACATCTCCTTTAGCAATAACAATCAAACTCCACCCACATTTCTGTATGAAATCCTAGGTTTCTTCAAAAGAATAATGTTCCAAGAAAGAAAAAGAAAGTGAATATGAGAAAAGTCAATAACCAAAATAAATAAATAAATGTATCCATCATACCCTGCAATCCACATAAAGCACTACCGTTTACCTTTACTCTACACCTGCTATCTTTAAAAACAGCTTTACCCAAAAAACCAGGGCAAAAATTTGAATGAAAAAAATTATAGAGAATACCTGAAAAGTTGCTACTAGGATACTTACTCGAATCAAGCATTCAAATAGCTGTTTTCTGATAAAACATCTTTTACTCGTTGAACATCTTAATTTCAAAACAGCTACACATCCTTATCTTCTACTGACAGATGTTGTATACTCCAAATCTAAGATCAATTGTTCACTTTTCAGGACCAGAATCTCCTGTGTTATTTAGGTTTCCTCCCTTTAATTGTACCCACTCTTTAATTAGTGTAAAAATTAAGACAATTTAAAATTGTGTTACTCTATACTTTCCACATTTCCTTCACATCATTCTGACTCCCATAAGAACTTGGTGAAAAGATACTTCAGCTTACAGAGAAGACAGGTGAAGGTCTGAGAGCTGAAATGATTTGCCCATGATCACATATAACTGGAAAGCAGCGAAGCTAGAATTAATTAGAACCCTAATCATAACCCAACTCACTTTCTACTTTATCACAATGCTCCAGGCAATTTTTGAAGAGAGAAAGAAAGGAGATACAAATCAAATCACTAAAGTCTCTATGTAAATGGCAGCTAAGTCAATTATCTGGAGGTGAAAGAGGTTAAAAGTTATTGGTTACAAGGAGATACAGATTCAAAACTGTCAACTATCTCTAATCTTTTCACTATTTCAACATTCTCTTTTTAAAGAAAGGAATGCTTAATAATTGCTATGTTGCTTTATATGATCGAAAACTCTGAACGTGGGCAATTAAATCAATAAAATATGACTAAGCATATTTTGGCTCATTATGAAAGTGTAACAGAAAAAGAATGGATAAGAAACCTCAGAGCACTAGGACACAACGAAAGCAGACACTGTGACTATTCCAATCTCCATTCTGCAACTTCTAAGTGGCAGCAACCAGGAAAACCGACTTCAGCTCAAGGGTGGGCTTATCCCTATCCTCGCTGCTAGAAATTGAATCAGAAATGAGGGGGAATCATGCCAATGAGACATAAAAAAAGGCTTTCTGTAGCTTCTGGTTAAGTTTGTCCTTTCTGTTCAGAGGAAGCTGTGGGGTATCCAATCGGATGGAGAGGGCACCAAATGTGGGGTGCTCTATCTGGTGGAGGCCAGCAGCACAGATGAAGAATTCATTCACCCAAGGCAGAATAAAACAGATACAAGATTACACTGCAAGGGCAGGTAGGGCAGAGAGCAAAAGAGACCGAGACAAGGCAGTAGTGACGGGCCACATTTATAGAGCAGAGTAAAGGATACAGGGACAGACAGAATTTTCCATTTTTTGGTAATGTGAGGAACTGTGCCTGGTTGTAATTGGTCAGTTAGGTCTATGGTTATTTCGAGGTGGGTAACTTCACGAGCCTATTTGCACTGTCTGTTTGTATTCAGCTCAGTGAGGAGAGTGGGCCCTTTTCTATTACTCAGGTTTCCATCACTCAAGCTTGTTGCCTAAAAGCAGCCCCTACACAAGCCAGACTTTTCTTCCTTGTAGAAGAACATATGGTTCTTTTCTGGCAACCATCATATAACTACAAAGAAAATCCTGCCTTGGCATAAAGCCAGTACTACAGAGCCTAGAGTAGAACAATGCAAAGAATCTGAATTCTTGGTGTCTTCATGAAGGTACTGACCAACACTGTCCTGAACACTACTGTCCTCTAGTCTTCCAGTTATGTTAAAAGCTAATAAACTGCCTTATTGTGTAAGGCTGTTTGAAATGGACCTTCTGATACTCAAAGCTGAAAGAAGCCAGAGCGAAACAGACAGAAACAGACATTGAGATAATACATCTAGCTGATGAATTATCAAATTTGTGTGAGAACCAAACTGAGCTCTTGGATTTTTGAAAAGATTTTAAAAACACTTACTCCATTAGCAGGTAATTTAGACACATTAATATAAAATGGAAAAATATATAGAATAATGGGAAGGAAATGGAACTCTTTGCTTATTTTTTATAATTGATATTTTTTCCTGACTTGGATATTCCTGAAAGACTTAGAGGGAGGCAGAGTTTGCAAGGTGGGGAGGTGTCATTATTCTGCACAGTTTCCCCACAACTACAACTAAATTGAGGAGGTGATTGGGAGGCTACAACAAAAATCCTTTTTGTTAATGGTTCAGGATCAGTCTTGGGAAATATTAACCAGTGTCCTACCAATGTTGGTCTTAGGGCTGACATTCATTTTTACAAAAAAAATTCTGGATGCCAAATACAGAGAATACTTATTAATTCTAAGTGCTACTAAAAGAAATAAGTCTACAAAGACAGTGTTAAAAAGAAAACGACAGGCCCGATATGGCATTACTTGGGCCAAGGCAAGTAACCAAACCAGGGTTTTAATACCTAACCTAACCACAGTTTCAAACTCCCACAGAAACAGAAGTCTTAACCTATCAATCAGGAAGTTTTTGATAAGCACCAGTGAGGTCATCTGTCAATGGGCCCACTCACTCCCCCAACGAAAGAGGAGGAAATCCACCTAATAATACCCCTTGTCCTCCCACCTAACGGAGGGTGACAGATCCTTTCTTTTCTTTTGCTAGTAACTTTCTTGCCCTACCTTCCTTCCTACAAAAAAACTTCCATTTTGTACAGACCCTCAGGGATCCCCTCTACTTGCGAGATAAGACGTTGCCCAATTCATAAATTGCTTAATAAAGCCAATTAGATCTTCAAATTTACTCAGCTGAATTTTTGTTTTCTAACAATGTCAAACAGGGATACACTTAAATTGCAAAACTGCACTGCAATTTCTGCTTTCTCCAACACTGCGTATCTTCTATGCCTCCATGATATTCTATTTAGGATGTTCTTCACTAGCTCAACTGGTTAAGGTGATTCTTGCTCTAACCACCACTTGACTCTCCCTTCACCATTGCTTCCCAGAATCCTTCTCTAAAAGAGTAAGAAGGAAAAGGAAATGAGAGGGAATTGAAACAATACACTAGAAAAAATAAACACAAAAGAAGGCAGTAATGGAGGAACTGAGGAACAAAGGGATGTATTTTTATTAAAAAGAAGACCTTTGAATAGTTACTTTAAATGTAAATAGTTTAATTCTTCTATTATAAAGCAGAAATTGGTAGAATGGATTTTAAAAGATGATTGAATTATATGTTATCTACAAGAGACTCATTTTGTATCCAAAGACACAAACAGGTTGAACGTAAAAAAATGAAAAAAGACATTCTATGCAAACTAACCAACCAAAAGAGAGCTAAAGTGGCTATATTTATATCAGACAAAACAGACTAAGTAAAAAATAGTTATAAGAGATAAAGAAGGACACTATACACCAACGAAAGGTAAATCAGCATGAAAATATATCAAATATAAACATATGGACCTAACAAAAGATCCTCAAAATATATAAAGCAAAAACTAATGGAAGTGACAGAAAAAACATTCTATAAATAATAGCTGGATACTTCAATATCTCACTTTCAACAGAAAAACCAGACAGATAATCAGTAAGGAAATTGAAGACTTAAGCAACACTATAAGCCAACTAGACCTAACAGATATATAAAGAACATTCCACTCAACAGCAAAACAATGCATTCTGGAATATTCTCAAGTCCACACGGAACATGTTCAGGATAACCCATATGTTAGGCTAAATACAAAAATAAGTCTCAATAAACTTAAAAGACTGCTATCATATAAAGTATATTCTCAGAACACAGTAGCATAATACTAGAACTCAATAACAGAAGGAAAACTTACAGATATGTGGAAATTAAAAGACAAACTCTTAAACAGACTCAACAACTAATTTACATTTATCGTAAATACCTATAGTAAAAAAAAAAACAAAACCAGTTTTCAAATCAATAATCTAACTTTACACCTTTAGGAACTAGAAAAAGAAGGGCAAACTAGTAAAAGAAAAAAAATAATAAAGATTAGAGTCCTGGAGGTAAATTGAATAGAGAACAGAAAGACAATGGAGAGAACCAAGGAAACCAAAAGTTGGTACTTGAAAAGATAAACAAAATGACAAACTTCTAGCTAGATTAAGAAAATAAAAGAGAAGACTCAAACACCTAAAATTTTAGTTGTCTCTTATAACTACTGACCTTAAAAAAATAAAAAGGATCATAAAATACTATGAACAATTGAAATGCCAACAAATTAGCCTAGATGAAGCGAGCAAATTCCTAGAAAGACATGATCTACCAAATTGACTCAAAAATAAATTAAAATCTTAACAGATCTGTTAATGGGAGACTGTATCAGTAATCGAAAACCTCCCAACAAAGAATTAACACCAATCCTTCTCAAACTCCTGCAAAAAATTTGAAGGAACACTTACTAACTCACTTTAAGACACAATGTCTTGATAACAAAGCCAGACAAAGATACCGTAAGAAAACTACAGATGAATATCCCTTTTAAACAGAGATGTAAGAGTCTTCAACAAACTACTAGTAAACTTAATCAGCAGCATATTAAAAAGACTTTGAGCAGGTAGTATTTATTCCAGGCTTGCAAAGGTAGATAACATATGAAAATAAATCAATATAACATACCTTATTAATATAATGAAAGAAAACATGATCATCTCAATTAATGAAAAAAGGCATGACAAAATTTAACACCTTCTGACAATTAAAAAAAAACAAAAACTCAGCAAACTAGAAACAAAAAAAGCTTTCTCCCTACCAAACATCGTACGAGAAGTTCTAGCCAGAGCAATTAGGCAAGGCAAAATATATAAAGGCATCCAAACTGGAAAGAAAGAAGTAAAACTATCCCTATATGCAGATGACATGATCTTATTTGCAGATGACATGATCTTATACATAGAAAATCTTAAAGACTCTACAAGAAAAATTATTACAGCTAATAAACAAATTCAGTAAGGTACAGAGTATATCAACAAACAAAAAACAGTTGTGTATCTATACATTAGCAATGAACAATCTGAACAGAAGATTAAGAAAATAATTTCACTTACAATAGTGTCAAAAAGAATCAAACACTAGGAATAGGGGCATCTGGGTGACTCAGTCGGTTAAGCATCCAACTCTTGGTTTTGGCTCAGGTCATGATCTCACAGTTCCTGAGTTCAAGCCCCTCATCAGCAGATAGTGCAGAGCCTGCTTGGGATTCTCTCTCTTTTTCTGCCCCTCCCACTTGCACTCACACATGCTCTCTTTCTCTCAAAATAAATTAAAAACAAAACAAAACAAACAAACAAACAAAAAAAACCCACTTAGGATTAAATTTGACCAAGGAAGTACAAGGCATGTAATGTACACTGTAAGGGACAAAAGACTACTGCAAGAAAATAAAGACCTAAATAAATGCAAAGACGTCATATGTACATAAGGAGGAAGACTTAAAATTGTTAATTAAGATGGCAACAATCCTCAAAGGGATCTACAGACTCAATACAATCACTATCAAAATCTCCATAGTTGTTTTTGCAGAAATGAGAAAGGTGATCCTAAAATTCATACAGAATTGCAGGAACCAAACTAATCTTGGAAAGAACCAAACTAATCTTAAAAAAGGCAAAATTAAGTTGGAGAACTCACACTTCCCTATTTCAAAATGTACCACAAAAAGCTACAGTAATCATGAAGTACTGGCATAAAGACACAGCTACAGATCAATATAACAGAATTGAGAGTCCAGAAATAAACCCATTCACGCTATGAGAAACTGATTTTGGTGGCAAGGATGCCAAAACCATCAATAGGAAAAGAAACGTCTTTTCAACAAATGGTGCTGGTATAACAGGATATCCACATAAAAAGAAGAATTTGGACCCTCTATGTACAAATACACTACAATATATAATTATACTATGTTACTATATATAAATACTATATACTATTATACTATATATAAAAATTAACTCAAAATGGAGAAAAGACTTAAACATAAGAGCTAAAACCATAGAACTCCAAGAAAATATGGAGTTATATCTTCATAATCTCAGATTTGGAATGGTTTCTTAGATATGACACCAAAAGCATGAGCCACAAAAAAAAAAAAAAAAAAAAAACAGATCAACTGAACTCTACCAAAATTAAAAATTTTGTGTATCAAAAAAAATTTTTTTTAAGTTTATTTATTTATTTGGAGAGAGAGCATGCACACCAGTGGGGAAGGGGCAGAGAGAGAGAGAGAGAGAGAGAGAGAGAGAGAGAGAGAATCTTAAGCAGACTCTGCACTGTCAGCACAGAGCCTGATATGGGGCTCAAACCCACAAACTGCAAGATCATAACCCAAGTCAAAGTCAAGAGCCAGGCACGTAACTGACTGAGCCACCCAGGTGCCCCTGTGCATCAAGAAATATCATCAAGAGCCATTTAAACCTCTGGCTCTTGATTTCAGCTCAGGTCATAGCCTCATGGTTCATGAGATAGAGCCCCACATAGGGCTTGCGCTGACAGTGCAGAGCCTGCTTGGGATTCTTTCTCTCCCTCTCTCTCTCTCTCTCTCTCTCTGCCCCTCCCCTGCTCTCTCTCTCTAAAGATAAGTTAAAAAAAATTATTATCAATAAAGTGAAAAAAAAAACCTACACAATGGGAGAAAATATTTGCAAATCACATGTCTGACAAGCATCTAGTATCCAGAGTATACAAAAAAATTTTATAACCACAAAAAGACAAACCCAATTAAAAACTGGCCAAAAGATGGGGCACCTGGGTGGCTCAGACAGTTGAGAGTCCAACTTCGGCTCAGATTATGATCTTGCCGTTCGTGAGTTCAAGCCCCGCGTCGGGCTCTGTGCTGACAGCTCGGAGCCTGGACCCTGCTTCGAATTCTGTATGTCCCTCTCTCTCTGCTCCTTCCCCGCTCATGCTCTGTCTCTCTCTGTCTCTCAAAAATGAATAAACGTTAAAAAAAATTTTTTTTGGGGGGGGGGGCGCCTGGGTGGCTCAGTCGGTTAGGCATCTGACTTCGGCCCAGGTCATGATCTCGCAGTTTGTGAGTTCGAGCCCCGCATTGGGCTCTGTGCTGACAGCTTGGAGCCTGGAGCCTGCTTCGGATTCTGTGTCTCCCTCTCTCTCTGCCCCTCCCCAGCTCATGCTCACACTCTGTCTCTGTCAAAAATAAATAAACTTAAAAGAATATTTTTTTAAATAAAAAATTTAAAAAAAATTTTTTTAATAAATAAAAAAGATAAAAATAAAAACCGGCCAAAAGACTTGACTAGATATTTCTCCAAAGAAGATACACAAATGATAATTAAGCACATGAAAAGATGCTCTGCATCACTAGTCATTAGGAAAATGCAAGTCTAAACCAAAGTGAAATGCCACTTCCTACCCACTAGGATTGACGAATTGCTAGAATTTAAAAAACCAAAAGAAATAACAGCAAAGATGTAGAGAAAGTAGAGTCTTCATACATTGCTGGTAGGAATGTAAAATGTTATATAGTCACTGTGGAAAACAATATAGCAATCCCTCAAGAAGTCAATCACGGGGCACCTGTCTGGTTCAGTCAGTGAAGTGGACAGCTCTTGATCTCGGGATTGTGAGTTTGAGACCCACGTGGGGTAGAGAGATTACTTAAAAATAAAATCTTAAAAAAAAAGTTAATCATATAATTTCCACATTACCCAGTAATTTCATTCATACATATATACATCCAAAAATTGAAAACAGGTATTTAAACAAAAAACTTTACACAAAAGTTCGCAATAGCAGTATTCACTATAGCCAAAAGTAGAGACAACTCAAATGCCCATCAATGAATAAATGGATAAAATGTGTTATATCCATACAAGTATTATTCAGCCATAAAAAGAAGTGAAGGGGTGAGACATGCTATGACATGAATAAACCCTGAAAACAATACACTAAGCAAAAGAATCAAGATACAAAAGGGCACATATTGCATGATCCCATTACATGCAATATCCAGAACTGGCAAATTCATGGAGACAAGAAAATAGATTAATGGTTGCTAAGGGAATAGGAAGAAATGGGGAATGATTTAATGGGTACAAAGCTCCCTTTTGAGGTGATAAATGTTCTGGAAACAGTGGTAATCGTTGCACAACATTGTTAATGTATTAAATTTCACTTATTTGTACATTTAAATATGGTTAAATTTTATGTTATGCGAATTTTATCACAATTACTTCCTAAAAGACTCAGAACACAAATATTAGAATTAGCATAGAAGGACATTAAAATAGTCATTATAACCATACTCCACATGTGAAAAAGTTAAGTAAGGACATGGAAGATATTTTTTGTAATGGAAAATTTTTTCAATATTTATTTTGGGGAGAGTGCAAGCTGGGGAGGGTACAGAGAAGGGGACAGAGGATCTGAAGCAGGCTCTGTACTGACAGTCTGACAGCAGTGAGCCTGACGTGGGGCTGGAACTCACAAACCACGAGACCATGACCTGAAGCAAAGTTGGATGCTCAATCAACTGAGCCACCCAGGTGCCCCTTTTACCAGAAATTTTATAGATGAAAACTACAATGACTAAGATGAAATACATTAGAGGAAATTAGCATTAGCACGGAGTAGACAATGCAGAAGAAAAGATTAGTGAACTTGAAGGCACAGCAAGAGAAGCTACCTAAAAGGAAAAAAGAGAGAAAAAAGAATTAAAAAAAAAAAAGTGAACTATAAGTGGCTGAACCTATAGGTAACTGGAGTCTCCCAGAAGGAAGAAAGTATATTTTTACATTTTACAGAAATAGGGGTACCTGGGTGGCTCAATCCGTTGAGCATCTGACTTTGGCTCAGGTCATGATCTCACAGTTCATGGACTAAAGCCCCACATCAGGCTCTGGTGCTGACGTTGCAGAGTCTGCTTGGGATTCATTCTCTCTCTCTCTCTCTCTCTCTCTCTCTCTCTCTCTCCCCCTTTCTCTCTGCCTACTCCCCCACTCACGCACGCCCACTCACTCTCTCCCAAAATAAATAAATTTTTAAAAATTTATACAAAGTTTTACAGAAATAATGCCTGAAATCTTCCAAACTTAAAGAAAATTATAAGCCTAAGCTAGGCTTTTATAACACATATAAAGGTAAAATTCATGATAATAGTAGTGTAAAGACCAAAAAGAGCTTTATAAACAACCTCAACAAAATCCAACCACAAAAAAAAAAAAAAAAAAAAAAAAAAAAAAAAAAAAAAAAAAAAAAAATTTTAAGAAAATTGCACAAAGGTACATTATCAAACTGCCCAAAACCAATGTTAAAGAGAAAATCTTAAAAGCAGCCAGAAGAAAAATAGACATGTCATGTATAGAACAATGAGGTAAGGACAACATCATATTCACAGAAACAATGCCAATGAGAAAACACTGGAACATCTTTAAAGCACTGAAAGAAAAATATGTCAATACAGAATTCTATACCCAGCAAAATTATCTTCAAAAATGAATGCAAAATAAAGACTTTTTCAGACACTCAAAAGTAGAAAGAATTCATCACAAGCAGACCTACATTTTTTAAATGTTAAAGGAAATTCTTTAGCCAAAAGGAAAATCCAGACACAAATATGGATCTACCTAAAGGAATGAAGCAGAAATGATTATTTCAAGGGGAAATATATAAGATATTTTATTATTTAAATCTATTTAAAATTGTTTAAATAAAAATAATAACAGTATACTGAGGGTTTATAACACGTAAATGTAAAATGTATCACAACGGCATAAAGACTAAGAGAAATGAAAATATTCTTTCCTATGGTTCGTATTATTATAAATAAAATGATATTAACTTTGAAAGTAGAGAAATTAAAGATGCATACTATAAAAATTTATATACTATAAACCCTAAGCAACCACAAACAAGCAGTTACAGCTAAAAAGGCAACTGATGTGATAAAACAAAATCATAGAAAATACTCAACTAATCCAAAAGAAGACAGAAAAAAGAAAAAAGGAGCAAAGAACAGATAGGGCAAATGAAAAACAAATAGCAAGATGACAGACTTAAACACAATCACATCAATAATCACATTAAGAGTACAGGCGTACCCCTTACTGCGCTTCACTTTTTTATATTCCACAGATAATGGTGTTTCTTACAAATTGAAGGTTTGTGGCAATGTGGTGTTGAGACAAATCCATCAGTGCCATTTTTCCAACAGTATTAGCTCACTTTATGCTTCTGTGTCACATTTTGGTCATTCTCACAATATTTCAAACTCTTTTTTTATTATTCTATTTGTTATGATGATGTGTGATTAGTGATTACAACACTGAAAGCTCAGATGATAGTTTGCAAGTTTAGCAATACAGTATTTTTAAATTAAGGTATGTACACTGTTCTTTTGGACACAATGCTATTGCACACTTAATAGACTACAGTATAGTATAAACATAACTTTTATACACACTGGGAAACAAAAAAACTCACCTGACACACTTTATTGCAATACTCTCTTTACTGCAGTGGTCTAGAACGGAACCCACTGATTTCGCTGAGAAGAGCAATAAAATTAATAAACATCTAACCTGACTGATGAGGGGAACAGAGAAAGACACAACCAATATCAGGAATGAAAGAAGTGACAGCTTTATAGATTCTATAGATATTAGAAGGATAACAGGAAAACATGAAAGCTTTATGCCAATAAATTTGACAAGTTAGATTAAACAGACAAATACAGAATTTGCAAACCACTTCTATAACAAAGGACTCTTATCTAGAATAAAGAACCCTCAAAATTCAATAGTAAAACAAAAAATTCAATTAAAAAATAGAAGACGTGAGACATTTCACCAAAGAGGATACGGATGGCAAATATATGTTCAACATCATTAGTCATCAAGGAAATGCAAATTAAACCACGAAGAGTTACCACTATACACCTATTAGAACACCTAAAGTAAAAAGTAGTGACAATACCAAATGCCAAGAAAGAGCGAGAAACTAGGCCTCTCATACAATGCTGATGGGAATCTAAAATGGTATACCATCTGGAAAATGGGCTGACAGCTTCTTAAAATATACTTTACACTTTCTTAAATATTTACCATAATGCCCAGTAATTCACACTCCTAGACATTTATGCCAGAGAAATGAAATCTCACATCTTACACAGAAATGTTGATCACAGCTGTAATAGCCAAAGTAGCAACTGCCCAAATGTTCAACAATGGGTGAAGATTAAATAAACTCTGGTACATGCATACCACTGGATTTTGTTTAGCAATAAAAAGGAATTATTGATATATCCAACAACTGGATGGATTTCAAGGGAATTATGCCGAGTAAAAAAAAAAGTCAGTCTCAAAGATTACATACTTTTTGATTCCATTTATATATCATCTGGAAATGGCAGAGTTCAAAAATGGAGTCCAGACTAGTGGTTGCCAGAAGGGGACGGATATGACTATAAAGGATCACAAGGATCTTACTGGTGATAAAACAGTTCTGTATCTCAGTTGTAATGTTGATTACACAAATCCACACATGTGATAAAACTTCAAAGAATTATACACACACACAAATGAATACATGTAAAACTGGTGAAATCTGAACAAGATCTGTGGGTTGTACCAA
The DNA here is from genome assembly GCF_023721935.1 of Panthera uncia. Taxonomy (NCBI): domain Eukaryota; kingdom Metazoa; phylum Chordata; class Mammalia; order Carnivora; family Felidae; genus Panthera; species Panthera uncia. The sequence continues at coordinate 108,207,108 of NW_026057582.1, read as the reverse complement.
TGCCAATTTCCTGGTTTTGATATAGTACTATAGTTATGTAAGATGTGACCAATGATGGGAATTGGATGAGGGTACATGGGACCTCTCTGTGCTAATTTAAGAACTTCCTAAGAATCTGTAATTACTTCAAACAAAAAAAAATTTTGAAACACACTCTTGACCGACCTACACACACACACACACACACACACACAGTATAAAAGTGTAAAGTGTACGTAAGCAAACCAAAGTCTTACTGAGATCTCAGACTTCTAATCTCCGAGCCCCTCTCCAGAAGAAACTACTCCTTTTCTTATGCATCCTTCCAGAGAAGTCTTTAACATAGAAGCATAAATGTGCTTATTAATGTGTGCATATATATTTGCATATTCACCCACATACACACAACTTACATTTTTTTCACAGCTTACTTTTTTACAGTAATGTCAGCATACCATAAATATTGTATTGCAACTTACTTTCTTCACTCAATAATGTGTTAAAGATGAATTCATGCAGAAGTACTCCTTTTTTCTTTCTTTTTTTTTTTTAAATTTTTTTTTTTTTTTAACGTTTATTTATTTTTGAGACAGAGAGAGACAGAGCATGAACGGGGGAGGGGCAGAGAGAGAGGGAGACACAGAACTGGAAGCAGGCTCCAGGCTCTGAGCCATCAGCCCAGAGCCTGACGCGGGGCTCGAACTCACGGTCCGTGAGATCGTGACCTGAGCTGAAGTCGGACGCTCAACCGACTGAGCCACCCAGGCGCCCCTCTTTCTTTCTTTTTATGGCTGTGTGACATCCCATTGTATGCTTGTACAATCATTTATTTAACCCATATAAAGAATCATTTAGGGGGCACCTGGGTGGCTCAGTCGGGTAAACATCTGACCCTTGATTTCAGCTCAGGTCATGATCTCAGGGTCGTGGGATCAAGTCCAGCATGGGGCTCATGGGATTCTCTGTCCCTCTCCCTCTGCTCCTCCCCTACTTGCTTTCTTGTTTGCTCTCTCTCTCTCTCTCTCTCTCTCTTCAAAAAAAAAATCATTTAGGGCTTAGGCATTTAAAGATAAATTCTTTAAAATTATTGAGTCAAAAAGTATGAAAATTTACCATTTTAATAAGTAAAACCAACTTTTCCTTCCAAGAAACTGCACAAATTTACATTCCTGCCTAGAGTGTATGAGTGAGCAATTCTAAACATCCTTGCCATGGTGGGGTATTACTGAACTTTTTAATCTTTATCAACCTAGCAAGTGAAAAATGTTCTGCTGTTGTTTAACTTTGTTATTACTAACACTTTATACTATATAAGACCATAAGGTTCTGAGAATAAATGATGTACCCACGAGAAAATTTTACTCTGGGGAATTATAACCAATGAAGAAATAGAAACAAAGATTGGGGGTATTCGCTGGCTCAGTTGGTAGAGCATGTGACTCTTGATCTCAGGACTGAAGGTTCAAGCCCCACGCTGGATGTAAAGATTACTTAAAAGTAAAATAATTTTTAAAAATCAGAGTTGGAAAAGTCCTTAAAGAATACATTGATTAAACACTACTCAACACACGCTTTAACACCACAGTGAGAAACTGTCCACTCTATTTTCATTTTGATTGTTAAAAATACCTTCATTATGGGGTGCCTGGGTGGCGCAGTCGGTTGGGCGTCCAACCTCAGCTCAGGTCATGATCTCACGGTTTGTGAGTTCGAGCCCTACTTCGAGCTCTGTGCTGACAGCTCAGAGCCTGGAGCCTCTTCAGATTCTGTCTCCTGCTCTCTCTGCCCCTCCCCCACTCATGCTCTGTCTCTCTCCAGAATAAATAAATGTTAAAAAAAAAAAAAAACACACAAAAAAAACAAAAAACCTTCATCATGTACCAATATTTCCCTTCCTCTAACTTTCATTGTTCCTAGTTCTATCCTCTGGGGATACAAAAGATATGCTTCACTCCCTCTTCCACGTGCCATTCCTTCATGTGTTTACCAGAACCACACATTTGAGTCAGGAAGAATGTTAAAGATCACTCAATTACCAACTTGAAAAGCATTCCCATATACCCCACTAAAGTCTTCTTTTTTCCTGGCTGAAAATCTCAAATGTTTCAATTATTTTGCAAGTATCTGTTTCAGACACTGCTTCATTCTGATTACCCTCCTTCTGAATACACTATCAACATCCTCCTCAAGATGTGGCAAATAGAACTGAGAACTCAGCTAAAGGCAGAATAGAAAAGGATAATCAACTATGTTTTAGACAAACTACTTCAAAATAATGCTGTTTAAGTGAGTGTGAGCCTTTGGTGCAGTTATAATAAACCACTGACTCATCGACTTCAGACAAATAGACCCACCTAGGCACACACCTACTTCAAACAAAAAAAATCCCACCTGTTAGCCCTCCAAGCCTTCAATACTGTATTTGTGCAGATTAAAAAAAAAAAAAAATTCAATTGTAAGAATTTTTTTGTCCCTATGAACCAGACATATCAAATATAGAATTATTACAAGTAGTTTTTTAGATAAAGTCTAATTATTAAAAATTAATAGAGGGGGGCGCCTGGGTGGCTCGGTCAGTTGAGCGTCCGACTTCGGCTCAGGTCATGATCTCACGGTCCGTGAGTTCGAGCCCCGCGTCGGGCTCTGTGCTGACAGCTCAGAGCCTGGAGCCTGCTTCGGATTCTGTGTCTCCCTCTCTCTGACCCTCCCCCGTTCATGCTCTGTCTCTCTCTGTCTCAAAAATAAATAAGCGTTAAAAAAAAAAAAAAATTAATAGAGGAAGGATCCTGATTCTGTCACATAACATACTACCCTCATAATTTTGAGAGTAATGGATAAACATTTTAAATAGGACATAGGGGAAGGCAGCATCTTGAGGGACACACTAAGAATGAATTGCAGTTTAATTTTAACATCAGCCCATTGATCAATCACAAATCCACCTACCTATGCAAGTATTCAGACTACATTTCCCTAACTTGTCTATAAAGATATCATAAAAGGCTGTCAAATGCTATCTGTATAACCTTGGGGGTCCCTTACCTCATTTGTAAAACAGTACTAGATGAGGCAATCTATGTAAAGCATTTAACCCAGTGCCCAGCACAAAATTAAAAATCCAATAAATGTGGCTATAATTCTAGACGTACAATGGCAGAGTATCTCCTGAGGTACCTACCAGTTTACTTACCCCTATAAGAAAAGAAGTGAGACCAGTGTGGCATGACTTGTTCTCTGGGAACCCACGCTGGCTCCTAGTGATCAGCGTCTTCTTTTCAAAGTACCAACAACACGTGTGTTCAAAAATCTGAGAATTTGGGGGCACCTGGGTGGTGTCGGTTGACACCACCGAAGTCGGTTGACTTCGGCTCAGGTCATGATCAGGTTTGTGAGTTCGAGCCCTGCAACAGCTTGCTGCCGTCAGCACAGAACCCACTTCAAATCCTCTGTCCCCCTCTCTCTCTGCTCCTCCCCAGCTTGCACTCTCTTTCTCAAAAATAAACATACATTAAGAAGAAAATTTTTTTTAATCTGAGAATTTGTTTAGGAATAACGCCTAACTCATCAGTTTATTATTATCTGCATCCTTTACTTGTTTTCCAACATTGTATATACTTCAGCTAAAACACTCTTATATATAGTAGGTCGTTAAAAGAAATTTTGTCGAATTTTCTTTTTAAAAATCAGGATGCGTTTCTTTTGATAATCATGGTTATATCAAGATGTCAATTAGGGTAAGCTGAGTAAAAGGTGTATGGGAATTCTCTGTACTATCTTTGCAATTCTCCTAGGAATACATAACTACTTCAAAATTAAACCTGTTTTAAAAATTAAGATGATCTTTTCTGACCTCTGATAAACTCCTTCTTTAAATTCCTCAAATATTATCAACCACTATCAGGTGCAAACTCTTGAGCAGCCTTTACAACTTCATAATTAATCTGGAATGGAAGATATGAATTCCAACAAATAGGAATTCTCATAATACTCCTACTTACCCTGGGCCACACAGAGTTAGTATTCAGTTAGTATTCATAGCCATCCCCAAATTTTATTTTTGGAAACAAGAGCCTTAAAAGAAATCTATCCTAAAAGCAAACATTTTTATGCCTAAAGCATTAAAGCTCTGTACAATCCAATTAAAACCTCTGATTCTTATTGCTCGAATCGCATATTTAGCAGTAACATTCAAGTCAAGCTCAAGATCTTTGATGTATGAGACCAATTACCACCATATAGTAGCATTAGCATGAAAACTTTTTAAAAACTATACTTTAAAAATATATTTGGGGCGCCTGGGTGGCTCAGTTGGTTGGGCGGCCGACTTCGGCTCAGGTCATGATCTCGCGGTCCGTGAGTTCAAGCCCCGCGTCGGGCTCTGTGCTGACAGCTCAGAGCCTGGAGCCTGTTTCAGATTCTGTGTCTTCCTCTCTCTGACCCTCCCCCGTTCATGCTCTCTCTCTCTCTGTCTCAAAAATAAATAAACGTTAAAAAAAAAAAATTTAAAAAAAATATATATATATTTATATCATGGATAATTGGTTTCTGAATTAGGTAAATAAGAGTTTAGGAAAATGATAAATTTTATTTGTAATTATTCAAGCTCAAGCTTCCAATGTTAAGCAACAAAGTCATGAAAATTCTGCTAAAACTTTAACTCTCAAGCAAAAAAATCCTAACACCAAAAAAAAAAAAAAGAAAGAAAGAAAGAATCTTTCCCCTAAATACCTCCAAATAGGTTTTGTACTTTAGAGTTTCTTTCAGGTATCAACTAATTTTCAAAAACTTGGCTTTCCTTTTTGGAACAGTGCTACAGAATTGGTACCATAAACAGAAGTGCTATTGTCAAAGAATCGATCCAATAATAAAAAGAGCTAAGGCCACTTGTCTTATAGAAAATTACTGCCAAATGCTGCCAGACCCTGCTTTTCTTCCTTCTGGGCTAGTGGCCAGATACTAATCATTTTTAGACCCTTTCTAATTTTTAGTACACAATTTAGTACACAATCCCACATCTGAACTAGACAGTATTTTAATGAATGTTCTCCATAATTTGTCTAATGTTCCGGCATACAAATACACACACACACACTCTACCATACATCTGGAAATATATACAAGAAAGTGATTAACAATGGTTGCCTCTCAGGCAACTGTTTGGGTCTTTGAATTTTGTATGCTTTTGTAAAAACTATTCAAAAATTAATTTGTCTATTAATTCCAGTTAAAATATTTTGCCTTACAAAATAATGCATGAGGCTTTCTCTTGAAGATATTTTTAGGGGCGCCTGGGTGGCTCAGTCAGTTAAGCATCCCAACTTCGGCTCAGGTCATGATCTCGCGGCTCGTGAGTTTGAGCCCCGCGGCGGGCTCTGTGCTGACAGCTCAGAGCCTGGAGCCTGTTTCAAATTCTGTGTCTCCCTCTCTCTCTGACCCTCTCCCGTTCATGCTCTGTCTCTCTCTGTCTCAAAAATAAATAAACATTAAAAAAACTTTTTTTAAGATATTTTTAAAATATTTTAATATGTAATTGTGTTAAAAACAACTTACAATGTTCAATGTTCAACTTCAATTATAATAAAAAAATACAAATTAAAGTAAGATCATTTCTGCTTACCAAATTAGAAAAGCTGAATACTAGCATACAAATTGTCATAACCTTTCTAGAAAACAATATGACAGTATCTAATTTTTTTGTCTTATCTTTGACTAAAAATTTTTATTCCTATCCTAAGAAAATAAGTATGGAGAACAATTATGCAAAGATTTTCTTCAATGTTAGCAGCAGAGGAAAAATTTTTCAATAATTAGGAATGGTTAAATCACTACACATTCATTCAATAGAACGTTGCGCTATTAAAATTTAGGTTTTGAAATAATTTTACCAAATAGGAAATTCTTCATGATATAATGCTTGGTGGGGAATAAACAGCACACTATGAATAAATAATCATCGGAAGAGGAAAAAGAATGTATAACATAACATTAGTAATGCTTATATTTGGGCTGAGCTTACATTTTTGTCTTTTGTATTTCTCCAAGTTTTTAAAATGAGTACCTAGAACTTATAAAATCGGGAGGAAAATATAATATTAACCTACAAAACATAAACACATACCTTTATTCTTAAATTTACAATATTGCAAAACTAATGTAGTATTTATTTTTGTTTTTTTAGGTTTATTTATTTATTTTGAGAGAGAGGGGTAGGGAAAGAGGCAGAGAGAGAGAGAGAAGAGAGAGAGAATCCCAAGCAGGCAACATGTTGTCAGCGCAAGCCCAATGTGGGGCTCAATGTCACGAATTGTGAAACCATGACCTGAGCTGAAATCAAGAGTCAGATGCTTAACCGACCCAGCCACCCAGGAATCCCAAACTGATATAGTATTTAAGCAGCTGAAATTAAAAAAAAAAAAAAAGTAGTTGAAACAAATTAAGTCAAAACCTTCTAATTAATAGCATTTAGGGAAACCAATAAAGAGCAACTCAAATTACTGTGTATCTTAAGATCATTCCTATCATACAATAAGCACTACCATTCAATACAATAAGCACTAGCAGCTAGCTCATTTTTAAATCAATACAATTAAAAAATAAAAGAAGGGGCGCCTGGCTCAGTTGGTTAAGCGTCCGACTTCAGCTCAGGTCATGATCTCACAGTCTGTGAGTTCCAGCCCCGTGTCAGGCTCTGTGCTGACAGCTCAGAGCGTGGAGCCTGCTTTGGATTCTGTGTCTCCCTCTCTCTGCCCCTCCCCTGCTCATACTCTGTCCCTGTCTCAAAAATAAATAAAAACATTAAAAAAAATTTTTTTAATAATAATAAAAGAAAAATAAAAGAAAACATCAGACTATAATATGGTACACAATATGGACAATAATTAAATCCCATCAAACAGGATTAATAATGTAATTATGAGTTAAATTATAATGATAGTTATTAGGATAAATAATACCCCTGAAAGAAAGAACTCCTTAAACAAACATATAACATCTAAACTAATATATATTACCAGGAGCACCTGGGTGGCTCAGTCAGTTGAGCGTCCGGCTTCGGCTCAGGTCGTGATCTCATGGTGTGTGAGTTCGAGCCCCGCATAGGGCTCTGTGCTGACAGCTTGGGGCCTGGAGCCTGTTTCGAATTCTGTGTCTCCCTCTCTCTCTGCTCCTCCCCTGCTCACACTCTGTCTCTCTCTCAAAACTAAATAAAGATTTAAAAATTTTTAAAAATAAAAAATAAAAAAATAGACTAATAAATATAACCAAACTTTTCCTTTAAATAAGCAGAGTCTGCTAGGGGGAAAAGTAGTTATTGATGAACAAATGATCATTTCTCAGACATTAATCTGTATAGTTGCAAATGTAGATGGAGTATATCCCTCAAGATTATATCCACCACTACTGACCACTTAACTCACAAGTTCACTATTACTCTTAGCACTCTTCATTGGGTTACCACTGCCTTAAGCCCAAATTCCTTACATTGGTTGTAAGACTCATGGGATGGTCCTTGCTTTCACTCCCCACTCCTTCCTTCTCACCTTCTTTCTACATCTTAACGCAGCAGTTTGCAAGCAAGTGTGATCCTTGAACCAGCAACATTTCCATCACCTGTAAGCATGTTAGAAGATTCATATGCACCAGGAGATTCATATGCACATTAGAGCTTGAAAACCACTGCTGCAGCCTTCCTGAATGACCCGCAGATCCTCAAATCCGCCCTGCTCGCTCGCTCTCTGCTCTCTCTCTGCAAATGCAGTTCCCTACCTAGAGTGTTCTTTCACCCCATTCCCTATGAGGTATCCTATCCACCTTGTTTCCTATTAGTCTTTCAAGTCAGCTTAGAAATCACTTCAAAAGAAAACTGTAAACTTTTCCAGAATTAGAAAAATATTCCTCCAGATCTCTTCTATTATTGTAGGAGCTCTTATTTGCACTATTCACCAACTAAAGCCACTTCTAGAATTATTTAAGGCCATCAAAGAAACCCTTTGCTTGACATACCCCAAAACATAACTAACACATGACAAAAATAAAAAACAGACTCAAAGCTTTTTTACCCATGTTATGAACGCATTAGCAAAGTTGATTTCAAAGCATATAGAATATTAAAGAAATATATAGAAGCAAATGTCAGAAAAAATGACTTATTGTTGAAAAATTATAGAAAAATAGCCAACCAGTTCTGAAATTCACATCTTGAAATTAATTAATTTGAATGGTCTCTTTCCTGCACATATTTCTTCTCCCATTTTCTGGAGGAGGAAGAGCAAGTAATAAGGAATATGGCTTAGAAAAAAAAAAAAGGCAAACCCAGATGAAAGAGAAATGTGTAAAGCCTGGATAAAGCTGTTTTATGTCAGATATAAGAAACAAGTGTGGACCAGAAACAGTTCTCCAATATTTTTAATAAGTTCGAGATAATCTCACAGTACATGATTAGTTAATAATTTATCTTCAATCATTTAATGATCATCTAACATGTGCTAAAAACCATGTGGGATTAAGAATTATGTGCATGTCTCTCTATATATGGAGATAAGTAACTCCTAGTTATTTAGCCAAAAACTTAACCATTATGTCCACCAAAAGACAGGTACAAAGTTGTTCACAGCAGCTTTGTTCCTAAGAGCTAAAAACTGGAAATGGCCCAAATGTATCAAAAGAATAGAAAAAAATATATGTACTCAACAACAGAATACTACACTGCAATGAAAAAGAATGAGCTACTGTTAAAAAAAAAAAAAAGCATGGATGAATCTCACATAATGCTGAGCAAAGGAAACCAGGTTGATTCAATTTGTATGAAGTTCAGGAATAAACAAAACTAATCTATTATGAGAGAAGCCTGAATAATGGTTACTGTTGGGAAATACTGACTAGGAGAGAACATGAGGAAGGTTTCTAAGGTCCTAGAAGTGTTCTATATCCTGATCTGGCTGGTGACTACATGTTTACACATGTAGAAGTTCATTAAGCTATTTAGAATTTCTGTACTGTATATGATTTTCTTGAAGTCCCATACATTTTTTTTAGAAAATGGAAGAGAAAAATTCCCCTTCCTCTATGCCAGCCAGGAAAGAGGAACAAAGGAAGGAGAAGTTAAATCAAATAATTTTCAAATTCCTGCTTTAAAGTTCAATTATCTTATTTATTGAATAAAAATCTGAGCACCTACTTAGTAACAGGTACTGTTCTGGGTGCTAGGGAGATAGCACTGAATAAAATGAGTAAAACTCCCTGCCCTCATGGATCTTATAGTATACTAGGGGTAGGAAGACAATAAAAATATAGAGTATGCTGGATAACAGAAAGAAGAAAACAAAGAAACAAAGCAGGGAAGAGAAATAGGAAGAGAGTGTAGAAAGGATGCTGTGATTTTAAACAAGGTGGCCAATAAAGACCTCACAGAAGGGGTGATATTTTAACTAAGACTTGAAGGAAGGGAAAGAGACACGGATTGTGGAAGAACATGTTTCAGGCCTCCTGAAACAGAGAGAAGTCCACCATGACTGCAGGGAAGTAAGCAAAGGTAAGATTAGAAAACAAAACAAAGCAAAACAATGAGAGTTTAATGAAGAGTTTGACTCCACCTCCTCATTTAAAGATTAATTTAGGGGCACCTGGGTGGCTCAGTCAGTTAAGAGTCTGACTTCGGCCCAGGTCATGATCCCACACTTCATGGGTTTGAGCCCCATGTCGGGCCCTGTGCTGACAGCACGAAGCCTGGAGCCTGCTTCGGATTCTGTGTCTCCCCGTCTCTCGGCCCCTCCCCTGCTTGCGCTCTGTCTCTCGGTCTCCCCAAAATAAGCAAATATTAAAAATAATAATAATAAAAACAGGGAGTTTGTTTAAAAAAATAAAGATTAACTTAAATTGGGGCACCTGGCTGGCTCAGTGGGTAGAACATGCGACTCTTGATTTCAGCTCAGGTCATGATCTCAGTTTGTTAAGAGCTCGGAGTCAGGCTCTGCTCTGACAACGCAGGGCCTGCCTGGATTCTCTCTCCCTCACTCTCTGCCCCTCTCCCACACACAGGCACTCTCTCTCAAAATAAATAAACACTAAATAAATAAATATTTTTAAAAGATTAACTTAAGTCAAATCTTTTTCACACAGAAATTTCTGTAACTACTAGCCCAATCCACCCTGATATCTTCTGAGCTCCTACAGCTGTATCGCTCATGACATCTTTATATACTACCTTGCAATCAAATACATACTGTCACCCACTCCCAAATAAACCAAGCCCCTTAGGGCAGTGACTAGATTTTTTGCTTTTTTTCTATCTCTACAGTTGCCCTGTGGGTGGCACTTAAATGGTTACTGGTAAGGCTGACACCAATAACAACTCCATCAGGCATAAAGTTAGTAAACTGAGGATAGATTTTCAAAAAGAAAAAAGAGGAAGGACAGAAGCAAAGACTAGGGAACTACGTGAGTAAAGGCACCAAGGCGTCTCCACGCGTCATGATCCAAAGTCCGGATTTTCTCTGAGCCGTGTCCTTAAGACTCTGAGATCCTCGACATCACTTTTTCTAAAAGCCACTCCAGGCTTTTATTCTTGGGGGGAGGAGGGAAGAGGCACCTGGTATTCCTTTCAAGTAATGGTTTTTTTAACACCTATGTGTACAACTAGCTTAACAAAGAAAATCTTAACCAATTAGCTGCACGATCTTGAGCAAGTCATTCAACTACTCTTGCCTGTGTCAATTCCCTCATATGCTACACGAAGGGTTGGATTAAATGATCCCTTAAGTCCAAACAATCTCAAATTCTCTACTTTAGCTTTTGTGAAAAAACTGAATGAATAAACATTACAACCTACTTCTTCAATTTATAAAATGAATAAAATATCTATGAATAATTTTAATACACTAAATAAGCAGTCACATTTCAAAAAGCAGTATAGGATTTGGAAAAGCATAGAACTTGGAGTACAACGGATCTGCATCTAGTTATAGCATGCTGTTTAGTAGATAATGACCCTGAGCAAGCATTAAATCTTCAGCGAATAAACAGACAATATAAAGACACACACGCATTGACAACAATCATGTCCCATACAGAAAGCAGCCAGGTGGGTAAAAAATACCTACCACATCACTGATACCAAGATGTGAAATACCCAAACTAGTTTATAACTTTCTTACCAATTTTAGTTATAGGGATTAGTGGTTGCCTCAAAATCTGCAAGTTTAACAGAGTAACCCTTAACTCCTATAGTGCTGGGAATCTCACTTCTTAAATATGAGGATAAGAACTACAGATCTAATATCAGTTTGTGGTCATAGGGTAAGAGAATAAGATAATTTAAAAAGCCCCAAATTTTAGAAAAATAGGACAAGACTTAGATTTGGGCTTAACTCGGACATTATGAAAACGGTCAATCTTGGCACAGATAGTTCAAACCTGTAATGAGAGCCAACTGTGTAAAATAAGCAATAGAGGTTCAAAAAGTAGTAAGACAAATATAAACTTGGCTTCGAGTCCGGGAGGACCCAGCAACAGACATAAATAATTACAGCATACCAGTGAACATAAGAGAATGAATGAACAAGACACAGAGAGTGCATAGCTCAGTGAGGTAAGAAAGAGGGACAACCAGAGGACACAGAAGACTTAAAAAGCAGACAGTGCTTAAGTTGTACCTTGAAAAAGCAGCAGACTTTGTCAGCAAGACAGGAGAAAGAAAGGCATTCTAAACAGTGGGGAGAATATATGAGAGGGCTCTGAGTCAGGAAACAGTATGACTCTTTCAGTGAACTGACTGGATTAGTACAGTTGGAGCTTCAGATTTTCGGCGGGGGAAATGCAGGAAATGAGCCAGATGGTGAAGGGCCTAGTAATGATAAAGAGTTAGAACTAAATGTGTATTGTAGGTAAAGGAGAGTATGGATTTTAAGAAAGAAGCATTGAACAGATTTGCATTTTAGAAGTCACCTTGGCAGGAGCGTAAAGAATGGATTAAAGGGGGTCAACCACTAGAGACATCATTCTACACCCTAAGTTAAATAAGTACATTACCTTATCACACAGATACTCTATTATAGAACCAGAAATCAGAAATAAAAATAATAATGCTTTAACAGATAAATCTAAAGTATTAAAAAAAAAATCATGTACCTTCATGAATGTATATTCTGAAATTAAATATGTCCTATATATCTTAAAAAGAAAGAAGTTTCTAAAATTAGGTATCATATATAAAAATACATGGATCTAGATGTATCCTGAGAACCGGCTACTCTTTAAGGCACCCATTCCTTTTTGTACACGGAATACTGCTGACGGGCAACATCAAAACTAATGCAAAAGAATCATTAGAATTGGAGTTTGCACTGATTATTGACAGGGACTTCTCTGTAATTTTATATATATGGAAACTAAGGCCCTAAGAGACTAAGAAATTACCCAAGGCCATATGGTTAATAGCACAGTGAAGATTGGAATTCATATCTTACGATTTCCTTTCTAAAAATTGCTTTAGTGTATCATATTTATCATTCCAGAATCTTGAACAATAACCCATTATAGTACTAATGAAATATAAATAGTAATAAATTATAGTAATAATGAACCATAAAACTATTTTTGTTTCATATGCCTCAGAAGAGAAACAAATCTATTAGATGTGTCCATAGGTTGGACAAAAGAAATCTCTTCCTGAAGTCTGTGCCACAATAAGAACACCTCCATCCACAGAAACACAAAGTATTCTCGTCTAAGGAGTTTATAAAAACTTCCCTTCTCAAACTTGGAAATAGTTAAATTTTAAAATAGAAAGGCCTTAATTTGTTTTATTTTAAGTGTATTTATTTGAGAGAGAAAGAGAGAGGCAGGAAGGAGCAAAGCGAGGGAGGGAGAGAGAATCCCAAGCAGGCTTGGAGCTGTCAGCGCAGAGCCCGATGTGGGGCTGGAACTCACGAACCATGAGATAAGACCAGAGCTGAAATTCAGAGTTGGCTGTTTAACTGACTGGAGCCCCTAATTTATTTTTATATAATTAAACATCTAACATCTTTAACATGTGTTAACGTTTTATTTGGAGCTCAGTACTCTTCTTATTCTGTTGTGCTCCCCATCCCCTATAATTTTAGATCCTTGAAATAGATTTTTTCCTTCACTAGTACACACAATGGGAGTGGCAACACTGACAAAATGCCTTATAAATACTGTACCTTTCACAAATTTGCATAGTGACCAAAAGATTTTAATTTTTAGACTTCTTTAGTTTCCACTTGTTATGTCCACTCATTGAAACAGATTCAAATAATACAAAAGTATAAAATTAACAGCTCTCTTCCAGGACTCTGCAATGCTCTCTTATTAAAGAATGCCCCAAAGGGGCACCTGGGTGGCTCAGTAGGTTAAAGGTCTTGACTAAAGGTCTTGACTCTTGATTTTGGCTAAGGTCATGATCTCACAGTTCATGAGTTCGGGCCCTACAACGGGCTCTGTGCAGTCAGCACATACTGGGATTCTCTCTCTCTCTCTCTCTCTCTCTCAAAAATAAATAAATAAACATTTAAAAAAAGAATCCGTTCCCCAATACTTTGAAGTTTGATATGTATCCTTACAGACTTTTTTATGCTTATATAACAAAAGGTACTAATCCTCAGAGTCAATATATATTTAACACCCAAACTCTACTGATCATTATTCCATCTTTAATAATTCAGAAGATAGATCATTACCTTACTTGGTTCCTGGTTATGACAACAGACATCAATCATATTACTCAGGAGTTACTTTAAAAAGTGAGCTGAACCCCAATGTTTCTTCATTATCAGCATCTTAATTATTTTATGTATTCATTTTATTTGCTGTCTTTCTCTCGCTCAATGTAGGTTATATGTGAGCTGGAAATCACTGTACCTCCAATGTTGTGACACCTAGCGGATAACCAAAGATTTTGTTGACTGACTAGTATGTTTACTTAGAAATCATGAAAGCTGCTTTTTTTTTCAAAGTTACTGAAATTTGCTTAATTTATCATTTGTCTTTCAAAAATAATGAGGGGAAAAATGGTCTGCTTAGGGTTTTTTAGCTATAGTTCCACCCAAATATCTGCTCAATTGATCAGTTTCGATAGCCATAAAAGTCAATCAGGCATTTTGGTTTGAATTATAACTAAAGCAAAAAACAAAACAAAACTCTTACACTCTTCAAAGAGTTAAATATTTGCTACGTAGGAGTCCCTCCTTTTTAAAAAATGATTGCAAAACTCAAGGATTAAGTACACTGTCCCTAATCTTTCTGGTTCTAAGATCAAAAAGAAATGTCAATCTAAAAAAACTGACACTAAGAAAAAGGCTAAAGCAGGCAAAATTCTTTGCTTTGGCAAAGTCAAATTTGTTTACCCAAAATTACAAAATTACTGTGAATATGGACTCCACTGCCTGCCACATCAGGCTTCATTTACAGGCCTCTGTGATAAAGTAGCTATCTAACCTGAAGAAATGTCAAGCAAATGCAGACTTTCCAAGCTATCCATTTTTTTTAAAAAACCACATACACATACATACAGGCCATTTTATCTGAATTTCACCTAAGACTGGGCTAGTTACCAAGCACTCTCCATTAGAGTCAAGACTAACTCAAGCTTCACAATCAAACTGTTAAAGCAGGATTCTCTAAAAGAGCTGTTAGCTTACAGGTCTCAAGTGACGCAGAGCTCTAGCTCTGGGACCTCAAATTCAATGCATTACTTGGAGACCAAACTTAAGAGCTATCCCTCTCCACGAACGTTTTTCAAAGGACAGAAGAGAAGCCGGAACACACTTCCCAGCACTACTTGATTCTGCCCAGCACTCAGGCAAGACTTCAGGACAGATCTAATATTGCAGGATCAGCAAAGCAGACTATCTAGGAAAGTGAAGCCAAAACCACACAGCCTTCTGTATCTTCAGCGTCTGGCACGCTCCACCTGAGGACACTCGCCTCCTAAAGAACCTAGAATCTATACCCACCTAAGGCGCTGCCACTCTCACGCTCCCGGAGCAGCAAGACCGAGCACGCCCCCACAGGGATCCCGGGGCAGAGAAAAGCAAACTGCAGAACAAACCCACGATTTCTCCAACTAAGAAACGACACGCATCAATCTTCCCACTGGGCGCTGAGTAAATCTCATCTAGGAAAGAGACCTGGTCCAGGATGCTGGCCAGCCACAGACTGTCTAGCGGGGCTGGCTCGGGACGCCACTAGAGCCCCCGAGCCCACCCAAGCGCCTGCTGAGCCGCGCCCTCCATCCGAGATCACCCGGAGACCCGATAACTCGCCCGGTCGCCCCCGAAGAGACTGAAGACCATGCCAAGTTACCGCCCCCCTCTGGGCAAAACAGAAACCCCAGAAAAGACGCCGGGCTCCGCCGAACACCCTTCCGCCCCCAGCAGCCCACCAAGGCTGCCCGACCCCTGCAGGACGCAGATACATCGCCCTCTCGCCGGGAGACCCGGATAAACAGAACCCCCTCCCCGGAACCCTAATACGCTGCTTCTCCACCCAGGGATGCGAAACAGTCCCGTTCAAAGGACCCCCGAAGACCCCAATGATCTGCCCCTTCAGAGACCTAGGACCTGCTAAACTGAATCCTCTGCCCCCAAAGAGCCTGAGACCGCGGTAAGAGGACCCCCCCCTCCCTGTTCCGGAACCCCGCTACACCACCTCGAGGAACCCCCAGGACCCTGATAAATCTCCCTGGACCCTGAGGCGGGACCCTGTGCGCCGCCACCCACCCCCACCCCAAAGTGGAAAGAGCCCCAAGATCCCCAATAAACCGCCTCGCCCCAGGAGCCCCGGCAGCCGCCACACCGCCCTGGGGCGCCCGCACCCGGGTCCCACCCCGCCGCCTCCTGCCCCCCGCGCTCCCGAGCTCCACCAAGCCTCGCGCCCACCAGGCAGCGCCGTGCAGCCCGCGGAGCCGCCCCCGTCTGGAGCCAGCCCGCTCCGGCTGCTCCGAGTCCCCGCTCCCCGACCGCTCCGCAGCCGAGACGCGCTCCGGGCTTCCTTACCTGGGAGCGCCGGAGGGCGAGCGGACCGAGAAGCCCGGAGGAAGAGAAGGCGGCGGCAGGGAAGGGGCGGCCCAGGCCTGCGGTTGCCGCAGCTCTAACCTCTCCGCGAGGAAGCGCTTGTGTGAGGAGAGCCCTCCCGCTTCGCGCGCAGCCGGGAGACCAAGCCACAGCCGTGCCCGCCGCTCTTCCCGCGAGATCCCAGCCACGGCTAGGGGCGGCCGCGGCGGCTCGAGTGACAGCCCGGAGAGCCTGTCGGCGGCGGCGTAGCAGGCGGGACTCGGAGCCCGTTGCGACCAATTGTAAAATAGAAAAGGTGATTCGTCCCGCCCACCGCTTTTCCCCTCCCCCGCCCCTCGCAATTAACTAGGGGCAAAAGTAACAGTGACCTCAAATAGTCACAGGCGGTGGCAGATCGCCGGAGGGCACTTTGGATGGCGAAGCTGGGCCTGTGTCTGGTCCTGCTCAGCCTCCGTAGACGCCCCTGGTTTGGGGAAGAAGCAGGTCTGCACACCCGTGTAGGCTTAGAAGCCGTTACCCTTGGTTACAGCGCGGCCCCAAGTGCGCAGAAGGTTCGCACCTTCCTGGTTGAAGGCGCACCCTCCTGGGGTTACCCGGGTGTAATCCCCCTTCCCCCCATCTCGCCTCTCTTCCCTCTCAACCTCAAACAGGGCGCCATTGTTGAGATGCCCGTGTTTTCTAAACCCCAAGTTGGGACATCTGGTCTGACAAAGGACTCTTCTGATTCGATCATTTATTTCTACTTTGAGCCTTCTAGAAGAGTAAAAAGTGTATCTCACTTGAGTCCCAGTATAACAAAATCCAAAATTACATGAAAAGTTGTATCACTGTAGACCCCAGTGTCTGTACAGACAGGGCACTGAATAAATGAAAGGAATGAATGGAGAATGTGATATTTGAATATTTGAAGTCTGGCCCAGCCCCAGAAAATTCAAGCTATCTTAGCCTTTTCTTTACAATGACAGCCAATCTCTTCACCCTTAAGTCCGGCCAATCACTCCATTATTATGCGTGTCCTGTAGCCTTCATTCATCTTCTTGCCCTCCTTCCCTTACCCACAGCAAGAAGTGCCCTTTCTCCTCATCAAGGTTAACCCCTGCACCTGTGCACTGGATCTCAGCCATTCCCAGATTTTGTTGAATCATCTAACCTTTCGTTCCCCATTATTAATTTTCCCCTCTAATCCAGCTCTTTTCTCCTACAAACACACTCGGTATCCTCCAACATTTGAACAGAACAAAACCACCCTACCTCCTCCACCCTCTGAAGGTACTCTATCTCTTCTAAGAATCACATTTCTTGAGAGACATTAAAGTATGTTTGCTGTCTCCACTTTGTCGTCTCTTATTTTTCCCACTACAATGTTGTTTTCACACCACACCATCTGCTGTTCTCTCAATGGTCACAAAAGACCTCTTTCCTAATGGGCAAATGTTCTATTTGGGGCACCTTTCTCAATGGCCTCTTTGAAGCTTTTGACAATGGTGGCCATCTCCTCCTTTGGTGCCTAACTACATTCTTCTGATTCCCTAGTTACTCCTCTGACTTTTTTTTTTCCTTTGGGGGTGAGGGGCGGGTCCCCCCTCTTGGTCTGAAAAATGTGTATGTATTGGTGTTTCCTTGTCCATATCTTGTCCATAATAAGAAAAAAATGGCCATTCATAGTTGTACACTTTGAATGCCAGTAAGTGGCTCAAATAAAAGCAGTTAGAAAAGGCCAGTGGGAAAAGACATGACTACGTGACTATGAGGCTGGGTCTTAAAACAGTAGCTTGGCCGGGCACCTGGCTGGCTCAGTTGGTGGACCATCCAGCTCAGGTCATGATCTCACAGTTCCTGAGATCGAACCCCGCCTCTGGCTCTGAGATGACAGTGCAGAGCCTACTTGAGATTCTCTCTTTCCCTCTCTCTCTCTTCCCCTCCCCCCATCTCAAAATAAATAAACATTACCAAAAAAAAAAAAAAAAAAAGAAAGAAAGAAAGAAAGAAAAGAAAAAGGCCTTCTAAACCAGGCCAAGCTGATTTAACTTGATTTTGTATTAAATGGGGAGCCAGAACCAATCCTAAAATTTGTGGGGTCCACAAAAAGTCTACATTTAGAGGCCCACATATTAAATGAATCAATACGTAAAAGTTATAAAACAAACTAACAAACTGTGAAGTTAAAAAATATATACATATGTCTGGGCACCTGGGTGGCTCAGTTGGTTGAGCATCCGACTTTGGCTGAGGTCATGATCTCGCAGTTGACGAGTTTGACCCCCGCTGTTGGGTTCTGTGCTGACAGCTCAGAGCCTGGAGCCTGCTTCCGATTCTGTGTCTCCCTCTCTCTCTCTCTGCCTCTCCCCCGCTCATGCTCTGTCTGTCTCAAAAAAAAAAAAAAAATATATATATATATT
>NW_026057582.1:108085570-108188302 GCF_023721935.1 Panthera uncia | reverse complement strand
CCTGACACGGGGCTCGAACTCACTAACCGTGAGATCATGACCTGAGCCAAAGGCAGAGGTGTAATCGACTGAGCCAACCAGGCGCCCCTAGCTGGGCTTTTTAATTCCACATTGGGTTGTTTCAAATATTTTATTGTCATAAATGCCTCTCACTTGATATATTTTTCACTCGAGTGGCTGTTTTTTGTTTCTATAAATTTTCTGGTACTGTCTTTACACTTGTTTATTCTGATTAACACTCTCAACACTCTCTATTCTATTTCTTGAAGAGTCTAATGATCTTTTTCTCTTTTGTGCCACTTGTATTCATTTGTGGCAGGTAGACTGTTCCCTCCTATGGTTTGTACTTTGGGGAAGAAAGTTGAGCTCACTTTTGGCAGACAATTTATGCAGCCTTCATTGAGGAGGTCACTCTCCATAAAGAATTTGTTTCTTCCAGGGGCACCTGGGTGGCTCAGTCGGTTGAGCGTCTGACTTCAGCTCAGGTCACGATCTCGCGGTCCGTGAGTTCGAGCCCCACGTCGGGCTCTGGGCTGATGGCTCAGAGCCTGGAGCCTGCTTCCAATTCTGTGTCTCCCTCTCTCTCTGCCCCTCCCCCATTCATGCTCTGTCTCTCTCTGTCTTAAAAATAAATAAATGTTAAAAAAAAAAAAAAAAGAAAGAAAATATACTTCCAATACAACTTGGAAGACCAGGTTTGAACTTAGAATTCTGGGACTTCTCAGAGCTCCCTACTAGAACAGAGACAGCTGGTGTCCACACAGCAGCCTTCCCTACTTCACTTCCCACGGCCAGTTAGGCCCCACACTCCATGGGCACTCCAGCCCACATGTCCACTTTTTCCTCTACAAAACTGTCATTTCTTGGCCACTCCACAGGTCCAGGAGTATATATCAGAAGATCTGGGGGAGAAGCCCAAGATCTAGGGGAGAAGGCAGGGACTTTTGGCTTCTGGTTTTACCTGGAGAAACGGAGAAACATCTGAAGAGGTGAAACCAGCTCCAAATGGACACATTCCTTTGGCTCAGAGGACTCCTGCTCAGTATGCAGGGATGCAGCTGGAGAAGGACCAGAGCAGAGTCCCTTCTGGCAGACCCTTCCCACCTGTGCCTAAAGGTGGTACCAGGAGAGCCGCTGAATTTCTTTAGGAGGCTAATGACATATATATTAGGTCTGTGTCTTGAAGTATAAATCTGTGTGTTTTCTATGTTTCCTAGTGCCTCTTCTCTTGCTTATTTTAATGGCAGGAATATTCTGGAAAGAAAACGCTTCTCGGCTCTCTTGCTATGTGGCATCTTCTCCCCAGTGCCCAGTTTCATAAATTATACTATCGTATGATTCTCTTATCAATTAGTGTATCAGAAACTTGGGTTTCTTCTCTAAACGTGAGAAAAGATAAAAAGCGGTGAAACACCCTTAGCCTGGACTACAGCTTGGAATACTTACATTTGACTTCTAAATTCAAATGCTTTGGGGCTCTTGAAGAGGCCCTATGCGAAGGATACACGGTCAGGATGAGGACTGAAAAGGCACTAAGCCACTGCAGACAGGGGCACCCCTCTTACCATCTGTCTCCATGGCACGATGCTTCACTCTGTGGCCTGACAGTCACGCTCTGCCTCTCAACCTCTCCATCTGGTCCCAAGTGCTCCCTTCCTCATATTGTACACTTAAGAGCTGCCAAGGAGCCAGAGCCACCATGGTCTCTGTTTTTGAGATCCAAGCCTAGAATTCTGCCCGTGACTCCTCACATCTCTTGGTGGTACTGCGGGTGATTCCAGCAGAGCTCTGGCGCTTGCTTGATCCCAGGACTGAAGTCTGTTCACAGCAACCCTCTTACCATCTGTGGCTGGTCTTTGCCAACCAGCAGTAGAACAGAACCAGCTAGCTTCTCACTCAGCTCTTACCATTTGCTGCCTGTATCTGACCTGTTATTAGTTCAGGTGAGTGCAACCAAACACTCCCGTCCCTGTTCAGAATCCACCCTTCCTGGTGTCCCACTCTCTGAGTGCCCTGGGAAAAGCTACCTCCTGGCCACTGCATATTCATGGGGCGTAGAAGACAGCATTGTTTGAGAAGCTGGAAGAAGAAATCTGGCTTTCTCAGACCCAACCCCCACTCCATGAAGCTTTTGGGGGAGCACCTATATGGTTAGGTTGGAGGCTGAAATTTATATAAATTACCCCAAGAATAAAGGAGCCATATTTATCTGTTTATTGGCTGACCATGTACTAAACCCCTGAGTTTGGTTTGTTTTTTGCAGACACTCAGTCACAAAGGGGGAAAATCAAGAAAGTTGTGATTTTAAAATATGTCTACAGGGGTGCCGGGGTGGCTCAGTCAGTGAAATGTCCAACTTGATCTCGACTCATGTCATGATCTCACAGTTCGTGAAATCGAGCCCCATGCTGGGCTCTGCTCTTCCCCCACTCACACTTGTGAGCAGGTGCACTCTCTCTCAAAATAAACTTAAAATGTACATATACACATATATATACGTACATATATGTATGTATGTATATATATATAATAAATTAAGTTAAATATGTCTACAAATTCTTTGATACACATCCCTTCAAGAGATGGAGCTCAATTCCCCTCCCCCTGTGTATGAGCTAGACCTAATGATTAACTTCTAACAAAGATAATATGGCAGAAGAGCCTGGGTGGCTCAGTTGTTAAGTGTTGGACTTCAGCTCAGGTCATGATCTCACGGTTTGTGGGTTCAAGCCCCATGTCAGGCTCTGTGCTGACAACTCAGCCTAGAGCCTGCTTCGGATTCTGTGTCTCCCTCTTCCTCTGCCCACCACCACCCCCGCCAAGCTAGCACTCTGTCTCTCTCTCTCAAAAATAAATAAACATTGAAAATATGGCAGACATGATGGTGTATGACTTCTGAGACTAGGTTGTAAGAGGCATTGCAGCTTCATGGTCTCTCTCTTTAATTGCTCACTCTGGAGGAAGCCTGCTGCTGTGCCATAAGGACATTCAACCAGAGGCTAACATGGCAAGAAACTGAGGCCACCAACCAACAGCTAGGCGAGTAAGCCATTTTGGAAACCCGAGTCCCAGTTAAGCCTTCAGATGCCTGCCACCCCAGCCAACACCTTGATATAACCTCATGAGAGACTCTCAGCCAGAACCACCTAGATTCCATACAGAAACTGTGTGAGATAATACATGTCTGTTGCTTTAAGCTAGTTCATTTTTTGACACCATTTGTTACGCAGCAACAGATAGCTACTACAAGAGTGCTAGAGTTGTTTGGTCTTCTCCTATTCCCAGACAAACACCTAAAAACTCACATCCTGCCATGCATCAGGCACTAACATTACCTAAGAAGCAAAGAACAGTGAATTTGTAGCTATACTTGCTACATCTACGACTCAAGCGGTGCTGATCCAAACGAAAGTGGAAGAAACCATTTCTTGGTGGGAACAAAGATTCCAGTGCCTTCAGACTATTTAGAGCATCACGGCAATTAGTGATAGCAACTGTGGTGCCATTTGGAGGCAGTTAATAGTAGGCCTTGAACAGTAGAGAAACTTTTCACTCTCAAAAGCTTAGAGTGTTTTACAAACATACTACTGTTATCCAGTCTTATGGGAAAGTATACGTTTCCATGAAAACGGGGGGGGGGACCTCAAACATCCTCTTGCCCATCCATATTAACTGAGTATGAAGAGCTGAAAATTCCATCTATCAGGGCCCTGTCAAAATTAAATTGACATCCTGACACCATTAAGAGCCCGTGTGAAAGTAGAGTGTGTTTGACAGCAAGAAGATTGAAATTCTCTCTGAATGAAAAAACTGTGTTTCTGAAGTCTTGACATTGTGAATTAAGATTCAGTGGGAGAACAATTTCCCTATTAAAAAAATGAGGAAAAGCCATAGAAAAAGGAGACCAGTTAGCCAAATTACATACACTGCCTGTCTAAATTCATTTTACATGTGTAAGAACTCTATAGATGGGCCATACGTACAAAGAGTCGAGTAATTTACAAGTTGAGGGAGAACTTACAGCCAAGAAGATATATCTGAGATGCATCCGCATCTCCATGATCCAAATGACTGTGACACGGATGTGGTGCTTTTCCATTTTCTTTAGCAGTGAGGGCAAAAATTAAGTCTTCAAACAAGATCCCAGACTTCAAACAAGACTGACTTCTTGACCCTTCTCTCAACCCCTCACCATCAAATTTTTAAAACCAGCCAATCCTCAAAGAGGTTAGAGTGGGAGAGAGCCAAAGCATAAGAGACTCTTAAAAACTGAGAACAAACTGAGGGTTGATGGGGGGTGGGAGGGAGGGGAGGGTGGGTGATGGGTATTGAGGAGGGCACCTTTTGGGATGAGCACTGGGTGTTGTATGGAAACCAATTTGACAATAAACTTCATATATTGAAAAAAATAAAAAAAAAAAGAAAAGAAAAAGAAAGAAAAAAAAAAAAAAACCAGCCAATACTTCATTGAATAGCTACTAAGTGCAAGGCATTGTAAAGATGCAAAGTATAAGCCATAGTTCCTGCCATTAAACAGAAAATGTCATATGGACTAGATGAGAATCAGAAATACATAGCGCCTTGCATGTGGTAAGTTCTCAACCGCTAGCAGATAAGCTGATTAAAAAAAAGTATCCAGGCAGCCACTCTTGGTGACCTAGCCGATGGCAAGGACCTCACCCCTTCCTTCCTTCCTTCTAACAAAACCTCGCTTTTGTTCAGCAATGTGCTCAGCCCCAGGAATGAAACGTGTTTGGGCTAATCCAACCTCAGCTATTCCACTCCCCTTTGCCAGATATTCATTTTCCCTGCCTCCTTGCCAAGTGATCCAAATTTCTTGGATGGCCTCTAAGGAAGCTTTCCTGTCTCTGGAAAAGCCCTTTCTCCAACTGCTCCCTTCTTCCTTCTGCTCGGAATACTAGCATTGAGTTGTGGCGGTTGGGACTCTGGCAACCATCTGACGACCATGGGGAAATAAATAAATGAATAGGGTAGACAAAAAGAGCAACAGAAATTTGGAACCAGGAGAGTCCACTCACATTTGGAGAGTTGGAATGGATCTGGGCTATTTTTGCCTGCCTGGCACCCATCCTTCCTTCTTCTGGTAACCGTATCTCATTTTTCCTTTGGGGAGCCACCCAACTGTCGTTCTTCATGCCCGCAGGGCTGACCCCACCCATGGGTCCCAGGAGTAGACATTTGACCCAGACCTGGTTAATCAGAGCATCATAGCCGTAGGCTTTCAGGATGGGCACGAGACCCATCCTTCTCTGGGACTTTTGTTAGAACTTTTAAGAAAGAGAAGTTTGTTTTCCCGGAGGTTGTTAAGATGATAGGATGTGAGCCTTGAGTTTCCGGGGCTACCACGTGAACCTTAGTTTCACCTACTGCACCCAACTCTGAATGAAATCAACAGGTTAGAAGAATCAACACAATCAGAAGAGATAAAGGTCACTAATGATATTTTATGTAAAGTCATACTTATAGTCTATCATGGACTTATTGATCAGGTAAACTAATATATATATGCATATATATACATGTATATACATATATACGTGTATATACATGTATATGTGTACATATATATACACGTGTATATATACACGTATATATAGTACATATGCAGAATATGTATAAAATAATATATATAAATAAATATATAAATTATAAACGTATAAATATATAAATATATTTTTATACTTATGAATCTATAAATTTATATATATATAAATAAATATATATATATATAAATATATGTATAAAAATATATATATTTACTTAAACCAGTTTGGGGTTTGCCTCACTATTTGCAACGGTAAGTGTCCTAATACAGGTGGCTCGGGACTATTATACAGGGAAAGTGGGATATGAGCTGTCCTATCAGGATGGATAGAAGTTTGATAACAGAAGAAGGGGAGCTTCTGGATGGAGCAAATAATGTAAACAAAAGCTTAGAGTCAGTGAGGAAAATTGTCTGCTGGAACAAACAATTCACTTTAGAAAGCAAGCTGACACAGAAATATAGGTCAGAATCAGATTACAGACAGGCCTGAAGGCCAGGCCACATCTGAGCTTTATTGTGTAGCCAGTTCTACTTCAGAGGCTTTTAAGTGGAAGAGTGATCTGGTCAAACCAGTCTTTGGGGAAGACTAATCCAGGAGGATCTCACAGGCTGGACTGAAGTGGGGAGAGCCCAGGTATGAGACAACCTGGGCAGAATCCAAGGGCAGAGTCTGCCCAAGATGAGATGACCTCAATAGTAAGTGACCACCCAGCAGAACAGAACGAATCGGTTTTTTATTGCCAAATAGTAAAGGAACTCTTGATGGAGATTTGACTTAGAGACAGAGTCCTTACGATTGGTCATGCATACATTCCACAGACATTTACTATGAGCCCAGCGCTCTGCCAGGGGCTTGGAACATAATAATAGATAAGATAGCTGTGAACACTAGTCAATGAGGTATACTTCCATGAAACAACCAAACACAATCATGATAGGTGCTCTGAAAATTATTGGGCGCTGTGAGATCATGTATCAGGGCACCTAATCCCAGTCGTATTAGGTTCTTAGGAGTCAGGGAAGGCTTCCTAGAGAAAGCAACACTTAAAAGGAGACCTACAGCAGGAGTAGGAGTTAGCATGGTGGAAGGGATTGACAAGTAGAACGCTTCAGGCAAAAGCATGCTAAGCATGCTAAGGGATTTCTACCAAAGATCTGATGAAGTTCCAATGTAGTTTTCCTCCAAGGTGTAGAAAGAGCCTAAAGGGTTGAGCAGGAGGCTTTACCATGCAGGGTCTTACGTGCTGTGAAAAGGATTTGGAGCTTTATCCTGAGAGCCGTGTTAGCATGTTTTTCTGAGATCAGTCAATTCCGTTCTCTGACTTGATCATAAAAAGGGGCCAAGGAAAGGACCAACCCCATGCATTTTCCAAGTGGGTGGTCACTAGAGGGGGGGGGCGGGAGGGGGTGGGGGGAGACGACTCTAAGGTTTTGCAGAAGGTCTTCGACTTTGCAAGTATCTCCCCTGCTTGCAAACTGATGTTGAAAGTTTCATGAACAGGCAACCATTTGATACAACAAGGAAAGATCAAATGTCAAATGCTAATTCCTCCAGGAAGAGAAGCACATTTGCGCGAAGGTGCAAACGACTGATAGCTGAACTTCCCTGGGGATGGTTTTTGAGGTCAAAGAGAGGGAGAGGACAGGAGGAAGGAAAGCAGGAAGCAGAAAAGTCACAGAGGGGGAGACAGATACAAAAAAAGAAACACTGGAGGCATCAGAGAGAATGCCTAGTACATGCTCAACAAATGTTTGTAGGAAGAAATGGAAGAAAGGAAGAAATAAACTTCATAATTCTACCAAGGCTTGGCATCTATTTCAGGCAAGCACGTTGGCTCTTTTCTCCCTGAGTCCACACATGTGATGCATTCGAAAGACCAGGGGAAAGGAAAGGAGACAAGAGAGACAAATCTATTCTCTAGAAGTCCAGAAGCATGCGCGGAGCATGGCTTGTGATCCAGCTCATTCCTGGGACCAGAAGCTTAGAGTACGGCTTTGCCTTCCAATGAGGAGGACACCCAACCTTTCCCCAGGAAGGCCGGGTGCCTGGGGAATGGGCTGGGACCGAGCCCTGTGAGCCAAGCAAGCAGATAACCGTGACAGACATTGCATTTCCATGCCTGCGAGCTGGAGACCCAGCACCTGCACTGTGGAGACTCTACATCTAAGGTCTCACTTGCAGAAGCCATTGCCTTTCTTCTGACGTTTCTTTAGTAGCACCTGTTCGTTAGCAACCCCTAGAGGATTTCTTTAAGCATTTGATATTGAATCATTGTTACTGACCAAGAATCATCCACACCTATAGACACTTTTCCCACATATGCTGGGGCAGAAGAGTCTGAGACAAAACTGTTTTTCGGTAATTAAGGATGGTTTCTTCCTTCCTTTTCATGCGATACAAAAGAGGAACCTCCCACCTTCCTTGTTCACATTTCCACTAAAGGTATATTTTCGCCATATTCTTATAAGCCTCTGCTGTCAGAATAAAAATCCTTCTGGAAGAGCTTAGTAAATGCACCGTGTTAATGGTAACTTGACCTTTCACTGATTTCAAATTAACCAACAGGGAGACCGTAAGTTGCCTTAATTAAAGCATTATCTTCATTAAAGATTGTTAGATGGGTGAGAAAAGGCTCCCTGAAAACCAGCCATGTGCTCTGTGGTTGTAACAACCCGGCACCTTGAAGGTAGCCTGATTGAAAAGTTGTGCTGCGAAGCCAGAGCCAGAATACTGAGTTTAGACTATGCGGGTATGACCTGCTGAGGGGAAGGGCAGCCGCGGGGCCCAGGTCAAGAGCGAGTGGGAAATGAGAGAGCAGGGTAGCAAGCACCTGTTACTTATAAGGCAGTTGGGGTGAAGGCCACTAAGTTTTCACGGGCTCAACTCCCCGGGGGGCAGAGCAGAGCAGAGTGAAGCAGGAGGGCAGGAATCTGCCAAGGAAACTTGGGGGAGGAATCCTAAGCTCTGGTTCCTAACTAAATATCGAGATTCTGGGTATGAGCAGGGTTGTCATACTGTGAAATGCCTCAGCAGCAACTCAAAATAGCTGTTTTTCCATCACAAAGGTCCAGAATTGAATTTGGTGATTGGATATCTCTGCAAAATACGAACCATGTGAACAATGATTCCTTCTCCCCAGTGTGTTCTAAAGATTGTTTCCATGGTAATCTACATTGTTTTGTCTAAATTATGCTTCGTGCCATTTTTTTCCCCTCCATCTAGATATTTGCGAAGCACCTATCGCTTGAGTATCTCTTCTGTGAACAAGTCCCCAGGAGGGGAAAGAGAATTTTTCTTGGAAGAAATGAAAGGCTGGCACTTGTCAAAAAGAGCCCAATTTGCAAGATGATATGGGGCCTGAGGTTCTCTGCAGGGAGGCCTCCCCTGCTGGGATCTACCTTGTGCTCTTCTAGTGGCAAGGGGAAAGCCCTTGTCCACGTTTTCCGTCATCTCCGAGATGTCTTCCGAGGAGTCCAGTCCTCCTTAGGCTTTGGACGGAATGATAAACTGGACGGGGAGGGGATGGCCCTTAGAAAACAGCTGTCCCCACTGCGTAGCTGAGACAATGCTGCTTGATTCCATTTTCTCCTGGCGCACGGGAGGATTTCACTTTCTAGGTGCAACCAGGAGGAAGTTGTAGCCAATATGAAGGGCAGAAGCAATGAACACCACTTCTTGGTCAGGGCCTAAAATCTCCTGAGATATCCCTTGCTATCTCTCCTCCTTCCCTTCCCTGGCTGGCTGGACACAGAGGAACCAGTTAAAAATTCCAAGGGCCTGGAAGATGGAGGGACACCGGATGGAAGGAGCGGTCCTGAGCTGCCATACGGTAGACTGTCAACACTTGAGCTGATGTGAGTGAGGAATAAACCTGTTCAGTCCTAAGCTACTGAGATTTGGGGTTGTTTGTCACAGCAGTTGGCCCACCCTGGCACTGACTGATGATATATGGCAGGTTTCTGGACAGACCCAGTGACAGATGGCAGCAGGAAGTGTATGCGGGGAACGAAGTGCAGTGGCCAGAAAAATAAGGTGGACAGGAAAAAGGTCAGATTCCAGATCAGGGCCTTCAAAGTGATATTAGCAGCCATAGCCATATACTCATAGCCATAGCCATAGCCATATACTCAGCTATAGCCATATACTCATTTGCTGAGTATAATAAGAGAGACACTTTGGGATCCAAAGACTT
Source organism: Panthera uncia (assembly GCF_023721935.1). Taxonomy (NCBI): domain Eukaryota; kingdom Metazoa; phylum Chordata; class Mammalia; order Carnivora; family Felidae; genus Panthera; species Panthera uncia. The sequence goes on along the minus strand of NW_026057582.1, from coordinate 108,178,543 downwards.
AGGCTCCCACTGGACTCCAGCCTCTGGGACCTGGTTAGCACAGGGAGGGCAAGACGGGGCCTTCATTCCAAAGGAACGAAGTGGAACATTTCGAAAGGAGTCAGGCAGGGCAGGAGTTCGAGCAAGGATAAGACATAGGCCTGGTGACGAGGACCGCAGCACAAGGCAGAGAGGCTTGGACGTGGGAGAACAAGGCAAGAAGTTGTGTCCTGGCCCAGGGACATGAGAGAAATAGAAGCGATGGCCACAGCAAGGGCGACTCAATGGCAGTCTTCTGGGGGTGATGCTATCTGAGGAGGGACTGGGTACTGCTGTGCTTAGTGGGGGACACAAAGGGGCCTTGGCAACCAGTCAGAGGACAGCAGAGCCTGGAGAAAAGGCACTGAGCTCTGTGGGAGATCAGGCAGCCAGAGCTCAGGAAGCGAGAAAAGAGTGAGGAAGCCATCTATGGGATCAGGCAGCGAGAGACAGTGGGAACAGGAAGTTAGAAGAAGAATCTGAGAAAAAGCAGCAAGAACGGAGCTTAAGGATCAGTCAACTGCCTGCTGATACCAGGTCAGGTAGACTTCAAGGACGGCAACAAGTGGGAGATGAGAAGGGGCGCCGATGAGCCAGCCGGTCAGGCAGTACCTGCCAGCAGTCAACAAGGGAAGGAAACCAGTCACCCAAGGAAACACGCTCATTCGTCCCTGGCGGCACCGTGAATCAATGGTGTCAGCACGGTGGTGAAACCTGGCTTTCCCTGAGCATCGCTCTAACCTCCCTGCTCTCGTGTAAATAACCAGCCCTCACCTCATTCAGCTAGTAAGAGGTCGGATCACCACTCCAACTGTAGGCACTGGACAATCGCCGGTTACTTGGGTGCCGCAAAAGAGTTTTGATAGGCAATGAGCTATGAGACTGTTAACATTTACATTTTGCCACATGTCTAGGAGTTTGACTTGCCATATGTGAAGGGTAAGAGTTCCGCAGGTTGATCATTGTGGGGCACGCTGTATTTTATTGGGAGAAATGGTTGGCAGCTCTTGGGATAATGGAGCTCTCATCCAGAATACCAAGGGAGCTCAAACACCCAGATACCAGGGATGGTGCAGGCACACTGAGCTGGGCAAATGGTTAGTTCAGTCCAGGATTCTGACTCTGGTGAAGAGTGGCAGATGTGTTTCTCCATAAGACTCTTAGGCTGGGATTTCACTGGACTGGGAATTATCTCCACGACGTTCTTTCAAACAAGAAAGACGCAACCTTTTGTTTTACACGCTGAAATACAATTTCTTTCTTTTTTTTTTTTTAACGTTTACTTATTTTTGAGGGAAAGGGCGCAAGCAGGGGAGGGGCAGAGAGTGAGAGAGGGACAGAGGATCTGAAGCAGGCTCCACACTGACAGCAGCGAGCCCAATGCGTGGGACTCGAACTCACGAACTGTTGAGATCATGACCTGAGCCGAAGTCAGGTGCTCAACCGACTAAGCCACCCAGGCACTCCTGAAATAAAATGTTTAACAAGGAAAAAAAAAAAAAAAACAACCTCTCTAAGAAACAACACATTGACTTATAGGCAATAGATAATCTCATTTATACTATAGTGTGTATGACTGATAGCAGGCACTTCCCAGGGCAGATTTTAATTATGGAGAGGCAGAGAGCAGGATCTCAGAACTGGGGTAGAACTACGAGGAAAAGGAAGCTCACAGGAAGGAGGATAGCAAGGGATGCTAATGGTACTCCTTTACAAGGTGACCTCCACTTACTTCTCTCCCCGCTTGTCTGGCCATCTTTCACACCTGTCCTCCTCCAACACTGACCAGATACCTCCTTTTTTCAAGACACATCATGGCCTGTTATGTCTCTGTGCTCCTATGTGTATTCCCCATGTTCGGAACTTTTCACACCCCACAATCTCTGTCTGGACAGCTCTTAAGTCTCCCTCCCAGGCCAGGTTAAATGTTGTCTCCCCTGTGAAGCCTTCCAATCTACCAGGTAGTGCCTGTTGCTGCTTCCTCCATGTTCCGTCAGCATTTTTGTTCAGGCTCTGTGTCAGTGCTGGTTGTTTTAGGGATCTCTCCCTTTAGGCTGAGGGGCTTTCGACGGCTGGGACCATCACTTGTCTCTGTGTGGAGCGTAGGACCAGGCATTGTCACGTCCCAAAAGATGGCTGCTGGATCGAAGAAAAATTTTTCTGTTTTGCGACTGCCCCCAACATCTAATTCTTTCCTCAGATTTCACCCTGTCTCCTTGGCTCTTAGTCTCTCAGCCCTCATTTTTCTCACTGGTAAGTTGAAGGTAAATACACTTAGGTATTGTGAGAATGGATGAAGAGAAAAGTAAGCTCCAAGTAGGAACGATCGAAGCATCAAAGCCACCTAAGAGAATTGTTTATACGGCCTTGACTTTGGGAAGGATTTAAAATCAAATGTTGATTCATTAAAACACAACAACACAATCTTTTGCAAAGTACCGGTTATGCTTCAGATGCTGGGCTGAAGGCTAGCCTTTTACCTTTAATGGGATTTATGTACGTTTTCCATTCCAGTTTTCCGAGAACAGATGAGACCAAATGTTTCATCCACTAGAAGATATTGTTCTTCTGGGCTAGTCACCCATTACCACGATGAGGCTTCATATTTGAATCAAGTCTATTCACGAAAGTAGTGACCAGTTAATTCAGAAAGATAAAACCCCGAGCCGAAAGCAGCGTGGTAAATAGGACTGCAAATCTGAAGGAATTGGCTTAATAAACTCTGCCCTGAGGAGATGTGTACCATTTCTTGGTCTCTTCATCTTTCAAACGAAGAAGGCTCGGCAGACTGTATTTTCCAAAGATGGCCACAATATTATCTCCCTTTCGATCCCTTCTTGTCCTCTTTTATAACCGTGGTTGAAACCCTGGGACCGCCTCAACCAGTAGAGCACAGAAGCAGCATTTCATGACTTCTGAGTCTAGATTATTCTAAAAACCTTGCTCTCGGGACACCAGCTCTTTGACCTCAGCTGCCATTGTGTGAGGAAGCTTAAGCACGCCCATGCGACACAAACCACAGAGAAAGGCCATGTGTAGGTAGGTGCTCAGTCCATAGACAGATGTGAGTGAAGATACATCCAGAGGAGTCTAGCCGTTAGCCATTGAGACACCACCCCCCCTCCTGCCCGGTCAGCCTTCAAGCCTTTCCAGCTGGGGTCCCAGACACCACGGAGCAGAGAAAAACATTTCTCATCGCGCCTGTCTGAAATCCTGACCCAAAGAATTTGTGAACATAATAAGATGGTTGTCTCATGTTATCAAGTTTTGGGGTGGTTTGTGCAGCAATAATAACTTGGAAAGGGAGGTAAAATCTGTCCTGGCTGCCTCATGAAGTTGTGACCGCATTAGATCAGTATGTAAGATCATTCTCTGCACATTTTCTTTTTTTTTTTTTTTTTTCAACGTTTATTTATTTTTGGGACAGAGAGAGACAGAGCATGAACAGGGGAGGGACAGAGAGAGAGGGAGACACAGAATCGGAAACAGGCTCCAGGCTCTGAGCCATCAGCCCAGAGCCTGACGCGGGGCTCGAACTCACGGACCGTGAGATCGTGACCTGGCTGAAGTCGGACGCTTAACCGACTGCGCCACCCAGGCGCCCCTCTCTGCACATTTTCAAGTAGCCTACAGATCAAATTCAATAAGCTTACGTGGAGGCAACTGGGTGGCTTAGTCAGTTAAGTGTCCGACTTCAACTCAGGTCATGATCTCACGGTGGGTGAGTTCGAGCCCCACGTCAGGCTCTGTGCTGACAGCTGGGAGCCTGGAACCTGCTTCGGATTCTGTGTCTCCCTCTCTCTCTGTCCCTCCCCCGCTCATGCGCCGTCTCTCAAAATAAATAAATAAATAAATAAATAAACAAACATTAAAAAAATTAAAAAAAAAAAAAAACTTACATGAAGTGGCCGTGCCTGGCACTCGCTTACCTCCCCTGCTCCCTGTCCTTGCAGCTTCTACGGCACCACCGTGGACCAGTAAGACATTGAGGAACCCGGTTTGAAAACCCCTGTTCTCATCCAACCTATTGTTCTCTGGATGAAAAATCACCGGCCCAGAGCGGCTCGTCCCCAGTCACCCAGCCAGCTACGTGCTCGCTCCAATTTGTCACGCTGCCTCCCCAAAGAGAACTATTTAAGGCAGGACCATCCTTGCCTGAGAGCCAGAAAGTCGCAAGCAGGGACGAGCAAGATCATTCTGCGATATTTCTTTTCAAGTCTGGGGCAGACACTCTGAGCTGTTGCCCAAGCATGCCAAAGACGAGCCTATTTCATTTCCCCCGTTCCCTCCCCTGCTCCTCTCCCACTCGGTCCGAGGAGCATAGATCATTTCGTCGGGTAACACAGAAAGACTGAGAGGCATGTTCTGCATCGAGCTGTGCAGGCTGTCAGCTCAGTGATGAATGGAGAGCCGAGCTAACGCAGAGGTCCGCCGGGTGCGGGTGAAGCTCTGTTTGATCACCCATCTTTGGCGCTCCCGGAGAGCTCCTAATTGTCACTTGGGGATGGGGTGCTGCGCTGTGGTTGAGCGCGTGGGGTCCTCTCTTGGCTATTAACCTCTGTGTTGTCCCTAAAAGCAGTGAGGGCAAAGGTAGGCTGGCACTCTGATCAAGTCACATTTAATGCATGGCTTCTCTTACTCAGCTAATACCTCAACTATTTCGATGGAAGGGAAAAAAATTAATAAACCCCCAAACCAAACCAAGCAGGAAGGATAAAGGTGAAAACTATTGACCTGAATACAGTAATGTCTTTCCATCTGCCGTGATATGTTCCTCTACCTGGAAAGGCCCTGTGGGTATTGATGAAGGACCCCTGACATTCTGAAAGCCACAGATTCATAAATCACTGGGTTTGAAAGAGGCTTTGGTGCTTGTCCCCTGAAATAAGGGTGTCGTTCATTTAGGATTTATGGCTCTGGGGAAGACAATTTATCTAAATGGCTACAGAGAACATTAATGGGAGACTTTAGTGTTTCTGATCCACGGAGCTGGGAGCTTTCCATGGGGACCCAGGAGTATCAGGTTTAAATAAACCTTCAAAAAAAAAAAAAATCTACGGATGCGGGATGCAGTAATCACTGAACGATCATTCGGTTGGAATATTAGTGTCTGCATACACGAGGAAGAGACAATGAATTATCTTTAAAGGCAAAGCAAGATGTTTATTACAGGGCTTCATGGCAGAGAACAGGGATTTTAAAATTTTAAAAGATTAAAAAATGAGCATTTTTATTACCGTAAAAGCGCATGTTCTCTGAAGAAAACTTGGTAAAAATAGAAAAGTGTAAAGAAAAAATTAAATCGCCCATATCCCCATACCGCAATGATAATCACAGGAGATATGCTGGGTGTCTTTCCTTCCGGTGTTTTTTCTTGTGTGAGTATGTGTCCTCATGCACACACACGCATGCATACACACACTTGATTTTGTCATATATATATATATATGTACATATATATATATATATATGTACATATATAAATATGTACAAGTAAATTCCCATGTAATTCAAAAAAATAAAAATAAAGATATATAATTAAAAATGAAGAACTTCTGTACTATTGATTCACATTCTGCTTTACTTGACATTATGTGATATTATTATACATTCTGTGTTTTGTGGAAGCCATGTAACGTTTAGTCCCCTTGTATGTGGCAAAGTGCATTCAATGACTCCCCCATCACTCGACATCAAGTGCTTTCCAGCTTTCACGCTGTCTCTGAAATTTTCTTTAGGTGAAATCCTAGAAGGGAGATTTCTGGACGGAAGGATATATACTTTTTTACAAGGCACTGGACACAAATTGCCTTTACAATTTTCCATCACTTTATGTTCTCGTTTCTGTTGCAGTGTGAGCCACGGGGCTTCCGCCTGGCTTTTCAACCCCTCCTCCAAGGATGATCACGGGGTGCCTCATCCTCGCCCCCCCAACCACTACCCCCCACCCCCGACCCTCTCCCCCCAACCCAGCTCCCTAATTCCAAATTTGGTTGCGTGTGTTTACTTACTCCCACACCTTTCCTGCAAATTTGTTTACTCGATGTTCCCCGGACATTTGCTGCCTTTGCCACTCGCACTCACCTTCCCCTTTCCTCCCCTTCCACAGACCCCACCCACCCTCAGGGTCTCCCTTAACTCCCTCCTCCCCCACAGAACCCTCCCAGACCACTCTATCCACAGGCTTGTCTCCTGAAAGGCCCCATAATTTACTGTCTTCACACTACTCCTCCGACAATTAATCACCACTTACCAGCTGTATGACCTTCAGTAATCCCAGAAGCTTGTCGTGAGAATTTAATGAGATCAAGCCTATAAAATAAATACCTATCACAGAGTGGGGAGCGCACTGCAGCTGAGCAATAAATGGAAGCTCTTATTATTATTACGGCCAGTTCGCCCTGTGACATTTCTTCTGTTTAATGTTACACACGCCCGTCTCCGCTGCTGTTTAACCGCGTGCGACCTGGATTCCTGATGCCCTGAGGGCGGCCGCCGCGTGGCACCTAGAGCTGCGTCCTTCCAGAAGAAGCTCACCGGGAACTTTGCTGCTTGTGACCAGGTAGTTGGGTCACCCAAGTCTCTCTCCCTTGCTTTCCCCCAACTAGTTTAGCTTCTTAGATGACCCTGGCACCCCAAACTCTGAATGTTTCTGCCTCTCGGATGACTGCGGAAGCTGCTGACCCATGTGGTAACATCAGCGGGGGGCGAGGGGGCCGTGGGTCCAGTTGGGGCCAGTTTGTACTTAATTTGATGGAGGGGTGGAGATGTGACTCTGTATGTGCATCAGCGTTTCTGAGTTGGAAGAGGGCATGGAGGTCCTTTGTCCCTTGTACCCATTTTCTGGATACGAGATACCTTTTCTCTCTCTCCCTCTGACCGTCTCCGCAACTCTCCCTCTCTCTCTCTAAAACAGAAAATAAAATTAAATGAGAGGGTTGGCCTAGATAATCTCTGAAGTGCCTTGCAACTAAGTTTTACAATTCTATGAAACTGAAGCCCAGAGAGGTTAGGAAACTTTCCCTAAAATACGAAGAGCAAAACTAGAAATATGACTTACAGCCCAGAACTTTGTCAATCCTCCAGCCCATCTCGCCAACCAGAGGTGCTCATCTCGTGCCTCCCACACGCTAGACGCCTGGAAGGATCACGCACGGGTGTACGTCAGGGCCCCAGTTCTCCCAGAGCTTAGAGTCCAGCTGGGAACACGGACGCAAAGAGAAAATTACAAACGTGCTAGTTTGTTCCCCAATATCTACTCCCCCTTCTCACTCACGCAATTAATAGAACTCCCAAGTTTAACGGGCTAGGTAGCGACACAGAATAAAGTTAAACGTCTCAAGCTTTGTTGCAGCTAAGTGCGGGCATGTGATTGAGCTCTAGACAGTGGGACGTGATCAGAATGTTCTGGGCAACCTCCAGGTCACTGCTCTCCCTTCACTCATTTTCCTGTCTCCCACTGGCTGGAATAGAAGCAGAGTGATGAGCCGTCTTGGGCCACGTGAATGAAGGCACTATGCTAAGAATGAGGGAAAAGATAGCAGTCTTGTGTGTCCCTGATGCCCTGGGGCCACCACAGTACTGATCATTCTTGCACTGCTAAGGAAGACAGACATATATTTCTACGTGTTAAATGAGGCAGAAATGTGACTCCGGGTCACCGTTACCGTTGCAAAACTTACATCTTAACTAATATATGTAACAGCTGAGGGTCAAAGGTATTCCTGGAATACAGGTAAGCGGGCCATTCCTGGAAACTGTGGTGGTCAAGGTCTTCAGAGAGGTGACAGAGTGTGAGCTGAGTTAAAGGCATGATGGGTAGAAATAGAGAAGAGCCAATCTAAGTGAAGTCTGTGATGTCGAGCCAAGTCACAGAAATGGGATTATAGGTGGCAATTTCGAGAGGGACTAAAGGGAAGGTTTGTGTAAGACAATGGTTTCGAAACCAACCAGTCACTATAATCACATGGGAGGCTTAGAAACAGATTCCTGGGGCACCTGGGTGACTCAGTTGGTGAAGCGTCTGACTCTTAATTTCGGCTCAGGTCATGATCTCATGGTTCGTGAGATCGAGCCCTGTGTCGGGCCCCCGCTGATAGCTTGGAGACTGTGGGATTCTCTTTCTCCCTCTCTGCCACTCCCCCTGATCTCCCGCTCCCAAAGTAAATAAATAAAACTTAAAACAAAAACAAAAACAGATTCCAGGATCCCAGCGCCAAATATTATGATTACAATAAACTAGGGATGGGATCCAAGAATCTGAATTTTAAAGTTTCCAGGTGATTCTAATGATGGAAGGCACTTTGTCTGCCATAAGGAGCAGCTGGGGTGGGACCAGATCGCGGAGGGTCTTAAATACCATGTGGAGCATCCATCGTTCCCCCAGACTGTGCTTGGTACACATAAACTTCTTAAATTGGGTCTTTAAAGCTAATTGTCAGGTAGGAGGAATTCTAAGAGAGAGCCCACATGGTATCCTAGCGATAAGTCAGACCCGACTCCCATTCTGGCTCTTCCCTTTGCCAACTGTGTAACCCCAAAGCATGAGTGTCAATTTCTTTATCAGGGAGAATAGAGACGATAAGCGTTGCTGTGGAGATGAAACGGGAAAGTGTATGCACAAATATCTAGCTCAGCGTAAACATGCAATCATGTCACTGAAATGTTAGTTGCCCCTCCAGGCACGATGCTCTTGCTCTGCCTGCTGTGCACGAGGTAGGTTGGCAGGAGGAAGTGGGGAGGGTGGTCTAGAGACCAGGGCTTCAGTCCTGCCTCTGGCATCCAATCACCTTGGACTGGGGGACCTTGGGACGCTGGCACTCTGCCAGAAGTGGACTATGCCATCATGAGTCATTGGCCCCTGGATAAATAATTCACCCTTGTTATTATTTAGCACTCTGTGGTCACTGCTGGAGACCCGCCAATGTCAGGCCAGGCCTCGGTGACACTAAAGGGCTCTCGTGGGCATCCCTGCAAGCTCAGCCTTCAGCCTTGATTTCCATTAGTTCAGGATGGAGGAGAAAGGGCACATTCTGGAAGCTCCCAGGGTTCTGCATTGTGACTTGGTGAAAATAAAAGGGCTTAATTACTTTGGGCTAAAGTACACAGGCATTTGACATTTTGAAAAATGGTTTTATGACATTTCTTTAGATAGGTCTGGACCAACGGCAGCTGCTTACTTTTTAGGGAGGTGACAGAAAAGGAGAAGGGAAGAAAGCAAGGGAGGCACCTCAGTATTTTAAGAATAGTCCCTTGGGGCACCTGGGTGGCTCAGTCAGTTAAGTGTGACTTCGGCTCAGGTCATGATCTTGCGGTTCATGGGTTCGAGGCCCGCATCGGGCTCTCTGTTGACAGCTGGGATCCTGGATCCTGCCCTGGATTGCGTGTCTCCCTCTCTCTGCCCCTCCTCTGCTCACATTCTGTCTCTCTCTCTCTCTCTCAAAAATAAACAAATGTTCAAAAAAAATTTTTTTAAAAGAATACTCCCTGGGGCGCCTGGGTGGCTCAGTCGGTTGAGCATCCTCGGTTGAGCATCCGACTTCAGCTCAGGTCATGATCTTACAGTTTGTGGGTTTGAGCCCCGCATCAGGCTCTGTGCTGACAGCTTGCTCAGAGCCTGCAGCCTGCTTCAGATTCTGTGTCTCCTTCTCTCTCTTTGCCCCTCCCCAGCTCATGCTCTGTCTCTCAAAAATAAATAAATGTTAAAAAAAAAAAAAAAGTATACTCCCTTATATTTACAAAGTGCTTTATACTTTTTAAGGCAGCTTTTCATTCATTACCAAATCATTTGATTTGCACAATTATTCAACAAGGGAGAACAGGGGAGGGAGGAAATGCTGCCATTTACTAACTGGATGAGCCTTGGTAAATAAACTTCTCTGGCCTCAGTTTTCTCTTCTATGACATGGGGATATTGCCTGCTGTGCAGGCTAGTGGTGACGATTAAACTACATGCAAACTGTAAAAGTCCCTAGCATAGCAGCTAGCAGAGTTTCTGTATTCTCCCATTATACAGATGAGAAAACTAGGAGAGAAAAATAAAGTGATAGGAACCAGTGTCTGGGTCATGCCTGGTCTGGGGATTTTTCTTACTATATGTAACACATGGACTCTCAGAAACAGCAATTTCACAAAATAAAACAAAACTCTGCTTTCCATATTTCCCCCTCAGTTCCATGCTGGGAGGAGAGCCTGAAACGGAGTCGTGGGGGTCCTAATATACAGCAGGAGAGGCAAATGGCTGGAGAAGAAACTTACCAGGAGGGCAAGAGCCCAGCAGGTGGGTGAGGGGAGAAGGAAGCTCCTGGAGAGTCTGGCTTCGGGCAGGGCGTCTTCTCCGCCAAGCTGCTGGTGGAACCAGCTGGAAGAGGACACAAATGAAAAGCATCCAGAGCTAGAGGAACTTCCCACACGAGGCTGGGAGGACCGGCCGTAGCAATGCATCACCAAATCACGGCTGGAAATTACCTAGGCAGATTGAATGAAAGGAATGAGACGAAACCCAAAAGAACCAAAGCCAGGCTCCTGTGCTGGGTTTAAAAACCCAATAGCACAAAACACTGAATGAGGAAAAACTGACTTGAAAGCGGGAGATCCTGAGATGACAGCCAGCCAGGAGGCAGTCTGATACGGCAGGGAAAGAGCAGGAGATCGGGAATTAGAGGTCCCCGCTCTGCCCTGGTTCTACAGAAGCTGTGAGTCACTTGACCTCTCTGGGCCTCAGTGACCTGTAAAATTAGTGGCTTGGACTGCTAGATAATTCTTACGGTTTAACCTTAGCCTACAACTCTATCTATTTCCCAGGTCGAGAAGACTGGGTACTTTGAGCTGGCTGTCCATTCAATAAGAGCTAATAGTATGCGAAGAAGTGGTTAATGTGAATTTAGGGTGCACGAGTAGGAGGGTAGCGGTCGCTTGAGATACGGCTGTAGCCCAGCTGACCTCAGCTGCTGGGCAGACCTCTTTGTAGTAGTCAGTTTGGGAAGAAAGCACATTTTGGGAAGTCTATAGGAAAACTAGAGTCTGTCCAGAGAAAGCTCGCCAGGATTGCTAGAGGTCGTATTTGAATTTGGAAAAGTTGAGGAATTGGAAGTACTTACTCTCAAAAAGAAAATCCTGAAAAGGAACGTCATAGCTATAATCCCAACATCGGAAAGGCTGCGGCTCAAAAGATGACTTGGGATGATCTTGAGCTCTGTAACTTCTGCAGTCCGGACAAAGTGGGTCAACTTGAGCTCAGTTTCTGAGTGGCACTGGGACAGGGGAACCATTGCGCGGGGCGCACAGGCTGCTGCCGGGAGGTGTGGGCCATCGCCCAGGGACCAGCTTCAAGGAGGCAGGCCAATGCTTCTCCCTCTGAGCTCCACGACGACGTGGGGAGCAAGGTGAGGGGAGGTAATGAGGAGAGAGGGCCCGGCTGTCTCTGGATCTGCTGCATTAATTATGCGGCCACAGCAGGCAGTTAGCAAGTGGGCAAGGGGCAAAGCAATATGGCGGGTCGGCTGCCCCCTGCACCCTAAATGGTAGGCAACTGATGAGGGTCCATGGAGCCAGAGGTTTCTGGTTCCTCTCGGCTTTGTCTTGTAGATTGTTGGACTCCAGAGAGCAGGATCTTGTTTCGATCTTTCTGCTTCCCCCTGGGTTAGCTCCTGGCACCGCTTCAGACTCACCGCCAGGGCTCAATACGTGTCTTGTCAAGTGCCTGAATGAATGGATGGAGGAACAGCGGGAGCTCAATAAATAGTTATTGACTTAATTAATTAATTAATTAATGGAGAATTGACCCAGCCTTTCATTCTGATCTCAGGACGGTGAAGGCCTGAGAGGTAAGCTCACAACGGAGACAAAGACGCACGTGATAAAAACTAATAAAAACTAAAGAGGCAAGGCCCGTGTTGGAGGAAGGTAAAGCGAGAGGCAGTAGGGAGAAAAACAAAAGGCAAATAAAGATTGGCGAGAGGGGACCATCAATCCTGGCACCCAGGAATGGTACTCCATCCGTCCATCCATCCATCCATCCATCCATCCCATTACTCCTTTATTCATTCCTTTGACCAGGCTTTCTTGAGGGCCTACTCTCACGTCAGCTTGTTCTAGAGACTACCTAAGATAGCATGAGGCATAAAATCCAGCGACTGCCTCCGGTGTCTATACCAGATGCTCATGAAAAGAATACTTCTCAAAAAAAAAAAAAAATAGTGTAAGATGCATGATGCCTCGAGATCACGCACCAGCTCTGTAGGCTTCCTAGGTCACCAGGGGCTGGGCTGGAGGGGATCTCTAAGAACACAATTTTTAAAATGTCTATCTGGTGCCTCCTACCCATTCTGTGGCACCTCAAACTTCCTTCCACGTATTTCTGGGGGTTCCCAGTGGGTGACCCGTTGTGTTCATGGGGGCCGCAGGGCACCTGACAGCAGCCGGCCTCTCTGTTCTGCCTTGCTGAACTGAGGTCTTTGGTTACCACCAGTGGTGCGTACGGCAGCCACAGAAGGTGCCTGGCAAAGCCTGGTGCACTGGGGGCGCCACCCAGGTCCCCGCTGCTGGTACTCTCTCATATTTGTGCCGAAGGCACTCGTGCCCAACACCTATCCACGCCTAACACCCAGCATAGGTGTCCAACCTGGAGACAGTGTCTCTTCCCACTGGGGCAGCAGTTGCTGACCCCAAAGTGGCAGCTCTCTTAGACCATTAGGACCCATGACCATCGTTGTGAAGCTGCTGGGGTTTTTGTAGCCTTCCTACACAAAAGGGCTCAGCCATCAGTCCAGTGGGGCTGGGCAGAGGTCATTCTGAGCGATAGGATCCACATCGCCCTCCCCCCGCACACTGGGCCATTATCCTTAAATCGAACCTCCGTGACTCCCTTCTCTCTTCTCTTAGGATAAATTCTTTCCCAGGAGGCTCCTTTGCTCCTTATGGAAATAGATCTCTAGTGGGTCTCCCGATAGTCCCCCAAATTGGGACTCCCCTACTATTAAGGGAGGAACCAAATGAGTTGCACAGAACGTGGTTCAGAAACTGGATGTGCAGCTTGGAACCCTGGGTTGAAGATTTAGGGCTTTATGTAAGCTTAGCAGGACTGAGCCCAGTGCAGTCGTTAATTACTGATGCCTGCCATATGGGCTGGAAGGGTGTGGGCACGATGTGTGCTCCGTCTATGCCTTCCCTGGTCTAGGTTACTGTTTGCCTTAGGAGGGCAGAGAGCAGTAGGAAGGGGTGGGACTTAAGATTTGCTTATACAAATATTTGATAGTGGATCTCTTTTTTCTTTTTTAATGTTTATTTATTGTTGAGAGAGAGAGAGAGAGAGGGAGACAGAGCACAAGGGGGGGAGGGGCAGAGAGAGAGAGGGAGACACAGAACCCGAAGCAGGCTCCAGGCTCTGAGCTGTCAGCACAGATCCCCCAACATGGGGCTTGAACCCCTTGAACCGCGAGATCGTGGCTTGAGCCGAAGGTGGCTGCCCAAGCGACTGAGCCACCCAGGCGCCCCCGGTAGTGGATATCTCACTATATCTCACAACTCTGAGAGATATTATTAACCCTTTTTCTAGATGAGAATCTACAACTCGGGGAAGGTGAGTAATTTGCTAACAGCCAGAGAGCTACTAAGTGGCAGAGTCAGGATCCACACGCTGGTTGGCCTGATTCCCGGAGCTGTGCTTTGTCCGCCACCCAACGTGGTGTCCTAGAGGTCGGCCGAAATGGGAGGGACTGCAAGACCACGAGTGTGGCAATGAGGACTCAGGTCCTATCCCGGACAGGGCTTTAGCCAAACATCGTACATAAGCAGGCATTTCAGTAACTTTCCCTGGCTATGACGATGGCTGATCATGATAAAGACTGTGGGGCTGTTGCCCAGGTCCCCACCCCCCTCATGAAAGGGTTAGACTTCACAGCAGTAGAGAAAGGGTGAGTTGCCCCCAGATCATCTTTGTAGGTGATAGATGATCAGACAGACTCGTGATCATTTCAAAACTCACATATTCATCTGCATTATCCACAGAAGCACTCAGCCCACAGATGTACCCGAAGGCTTTTCCTAAATGCAGACTCTGTCTTTGTCCCCCTTGCTGATACCAACCATGGCAGGGCAATCACCTTTGACCGCTGGCTGCCCTTGACCGTTGAGGTGTCTGCGTGCAGTAACTGTATTTTACGCATACAGCTTCCCCGTGACGTTTCACGGTTTACCAAATACGACACAGGCACGCTTCGTTTCCACGTCATGCACCTCCAAATCTGGCCACTCCCGTTAAGGGGTGTGAAGGTTTCACGGGAGGCAAGTAGAGTACGTTCCTGTGTCCACCCTCCTCCAAGCCACGCACCCGGCAATTTTCACCTCCCTCGTTCCGTGCCCCCCTGAGGGTCAGAAAGTGGAGTCCTAGCCCAGATGTTCTTCCAGTGACAGCTGTGCGGAGCACTCAGCCCAGTGCTGATCACTGTGGAGGAGATAAGAAAAGACAGAATTCACAGAATTCACCCTGCCTCCAAGAGATGAGGAGACCACCCAGGCACAGCTGTACCATGTAGCAGAGAATTAAGTGCTGGATTTGGAGGAGGAGGAGGAGGAAGAAGAAGGAAGGGAAGGAGGAGGGGGAGGAGGAGGAGGAGGCAGGGGAGGAGGAGGAAGAGGAGGAGATCTTAGGGAAGGCCTCATGAAAGGTGGCTTGCAGGGATTAATTCTAGTTCTTATAGGAGGCTAGGATTAGACTTTGAAGAAAACTCTAGGCTTGAATCTGGGCTCAGTCCTTCACTGTCTGGGTAACCTTGGCCGTGTGCCTTTTCTGAGTCTGTTTCCTAATCTCATCAAATAGGATAATCATATTCCCTTCTCTGGGGCTATGGTCCTGCCCCACCCCCCGCTACCAACCGCCCAACGAAGTGTTAGAATTACAGCACAATGTGTTGATTCTGGTATCCCTGACGCGCTGAGAACAAAAAGTGATTTTTGTAACTCATTTGGCAGTCACATCTGACCTGACCTGACGTATTGGGTGAAAGAAACCTGGCTCGAATTAATAATCTTATGTATCCCATGTACGTATTTCACTACAGAAAAAATTAACGTGTTTGATTTTGGCACGCTGCCTCAAACCCCACGGTGGGTGACACATAATACACTATTTATTACGTATCTGTGTGCTAAAATCTGAACGGTTCCGAGCTCTGGAACACCTCCGGCCACAAGAGACCTGGATTATTATCACACTGCCTCAGCTAGGAGGAGAGCAGCAGGCATTTCCAACCCACTCAGCCCTATGACTGTTACGATTGCTATGGAGAGCGAGGCTTGCAGACTTTTTTCTGTGAAGGTCCCAGTGGTAAATATTTTAGGCTTTGTGGGCCACCTATGAGCTCTGTTGTAACTATTCATCTCTGCAGCGTGAAAGCGGCTACCACAAATGGGCGTGGCTGCGTTCCAATAAAACTTTATTTACAAAAACAGACAGCTCGCTGGCCTTGGCCCACGGGCTGTGATGGACGAACTCGGAGGTAGAGGAAGGGGACGGAGAACTGGAACGAGCCCCAGAGGTCACCTGCTCCATCCTACTCCCATTTCACATTCTGGTCCCTGAGAGGGGCAGGAAAACCCTGAACCACCGGGTCCAGAGTCCAGGCTGTGGCTCTCTCCGTGCCCACGTCATTCTGGTAAGTCCTCAAAGTAAACTCTGCCCTGCCGCGCAGGCCTGTGACACCTGGGAGCAGGGCGGAGGGCCAGCGAGCCTCTTTGATCCTGACCCAGTGCCAGAGAGCACCGGACGCCGACAAGAATCTGAATTTCCTCATTCCACTAAATGAACAGGGCAGTTCCAAAAGCAAAAGCGATGGGACGTATAAAACCGAGTCTCAGTGCCCTTCGTCTCTAAAGGGCATTTGACTGACTGCCTGGGCTGCAGGGTGCATGCTGCCGGCCAAGGGAGACCAGAGCCAGAGTGAGAGTGGCAGATGACGGCCACCCAGGGCCCGGGAGCGGAGCAGCTCTGCTCACCATCTGCTGTCCTCCCTCCCCTTCCTCCGTCAGAGAGGGAAGAGCCCTGCCTTTTGGCCAGGTACGGCGAGGGGCCACCTCCTTCCCCAGCTCCACGCCAAGAAGCAGGAAGGCAACGGCAGATGCTCACCGAAGGCCCTGAGATGGGAGAGGAGCCGCCAGCCTGTGGCTGCAGGGAAGAGGGACAGCGTGGGGCAGAAGCTGCACAGCCAGCCTGAGCCCAGGAAGCCAACGGAGAGATGGGGTCCCGGCAGCAGTGATGGAACCACAGAGCCTTAGCACAAAGGAGCCTTAGCAGTGCTGTGCTTCCGCCCCTGCTTTCACCGTACGGGTGAGCAGGCCACTATGCAACGTCACACGCTCGTCAGTGGCAGAGGGGGATCTGCAAGTCCTGTGTCCTGATTCTTGGCCCGGGCCTCTTTCTACTGGAGGCACGCGTTAACCAAAAAGGCTTTCGTCCATGGGAAATGTGCCAGCGTGTAAAAACTGGATATGACAGCAATACCTATGTCATGGGGTTATTTCAAAGGTTAAACGAGTAGGGGCGCCTCGGTGGCTCAGTCCGTTAAGCGTCTGACGTCCTCTGAGGTCCTGATCACGCAGTTCGAGGGGTTCAAGCCCCACGTCCGGCTCTCTGCTGTCAGCGCAGAGTCCGCTTTGGATCCCCTGTCTCCTTCTCTGTCTGCCCCTCCCCCCAACCCAAAATAAATAAGCGTTAAAAAAATAAAAATTAAAAAATAAAAGTGAAATGAGTAACTACACGGTATAAGCTTTTGCAGAAGTGGGTTTCGTCACTTAGACTGTCCTGTTCCTCTTCTCTGTTGGTTCAGACCAATTGATTTTTCTGTGGACAAAAAGCATGCTCTGACTGGTCATGATCCAGCTCAGCATAATGACTTCTGCCTTTATTAGCCGAGAGAGAAGGGATGATATCCCGCTGATATGTACATATGTATACGTACATGTTTATATATCCATTCTCCATCTGTATCTGTCTCCTATATCTTTCATCTTTATATTCGTGTGTAAATACACACACACACACACACACACACACACACACACACACACAATTAACCTTGTCCTAGAGACCTGCTCAGAAACAAACCAAATGGTCACCTTCCAGTGGCTCCCCCTCCTCCTCGACAACAGACAGGGTAGGGTCAGATAGCCCGGAAAGGCGACTCAGGCATCCCGGCCTCTGCAAGTAGGCCTTACTCTCAGGAGCCCCAGGAGGCATCACCAATTGGCTGGAAGCTTCCTCTTCTCCACACACTGGCTCCCTTTCTCTATTATGCTGATGGAGACAGCCTCACACAGGCGCTAAGGATTCAGAGTCTGGGAGCCAGGATGCTGGGTTCACGTGTCAGCCCTACCATCTGCTTGCTGGGTGACCTTGAGCTAGTTAAGCTCTCGCTATGCCAGTTTCCCTGTCTGTAAAACGGTAGCTACCTTAGAGGATTGCGAGGATCCACAGTTAACACACTATACGTGCATACTGAACACCATACAAATGTGAGCTAACAGCGTTGCACGCCTACAGACAGTGCTCTTACTTTTCCCAGGCCCAAAATACGGGGCGGGCTCGGCCCTGGCCAGCCTGGGCCCCCGACTCTGTGCCCCAAACGTGCTTTCTGCTCCCCCCTCCCCCCACCGTGACCTCCGCCGACAGTGGCTTTTCTGTCCCCTGAAACCTCAGAGCGCACAACTCTGCCCTTCTCAGGGTCCACCCCTCAGACACTACTTGCCTTGCTGGTTTCTTTCTGTTTCTCCTAAAGAGGAAGAGTTAGTTGGCTTTCCAAAGTTTTTATTTCAGAACGCTCGAATGTTAACTACCTACCCTGAGCCAGCTCTCCTAACAAGCTCAATCCGTGGGGACAGTCACACCCTGCCCCTCCTTCCGTCCTTTAATATTTCAAACCAGTGGTTAGCTTTCAAGAGTGGCTACTTTGTGGGGCGCCCGGGGGGCTCAGTCGGTTAAGCATCCGACTTCGGCTCAGGTCATGACCTCACGGGTTTGTGGGTTTCATCTGGGCGTCGGGCTCTGGGCTGACAGCTCGGAGCCCGGAGCCGGCTTCGGATTCTGTTGTCTCCTTCTCTCTCTGCCCCTCCCCCGCTGGCGCTCTGCCCCGCTCTCTCTCAAAAATAAACATTAAAAAAAAAAAAAAAGAGTGGCTACTTCGTAAGGTATCTGACAATGTTTTCTCTCTAGTACAGGCCTCAAGGCAGTGGTCAAGCACCACAGTGTGGTTGTGTTCCCCAGGACACCTTAAGAAGCGCTCGGTGAAGACAGACCTACCGGTCAATTGATTGGCTGGCTGATTGAACCGGGCGGGGTTCCAATGAACCGGGCGTGGGCAAGGCCCCAGGGCCAGCTCCGTGGCCAGCAGTAGGGAGAGGAAGTGAATCTCAACTCCGCCCTCCTTTCTTTGATCTGACTTCAGTTTCCCCTCTCCTAGGGGCACACTTAGGCCCAAACCGGCTCCTGCAAAGATCCTGCTGGGATCCTGCTCTATCAAGGCCAGAAAACCAGCTCCCGTGAGTACTGGAGCAGCCTTGATGAATTCTGCCTGGCAGGGGGACCGTAGCCCAGTTTCCCAATCGATGGCGCTCAGCAGAAGCCTTTTCAGAACAGAGCCAAAGAAAAATAGAAAGGATGGTTTGCTTAGTACATGGGACCTTGCTGGATGGGGACGGTATTTTCTCTCTTCTTTTCCTCTTAGTTACTTGTCAGTTATTCTAGCTTCTCTTTCTTCCTCTTTTCCCTCCTCCGCCCTCTTCTCTCACTCAACACGGTAAAAGGTATTGTCTGTCTTACAGTAACAAAGGAGTGGCTCTCAGCTTTGTTACATCTGCTTCAAATAATGTTTGGAAAAAGATAAGGTATAAAATAAATGAATGGGTCCGTGATGGTTGAGTGGGTCACAGCAAACTAAGCATTCAGCGTTTGAGTTTGTTGTTAAAAGGGACTCTTTTTTCACTCGGGTTCCTAAAATCATCAGGACAGGGACCAATTAAAGGCTGGCCAACACTTCCTGATAATTCTGTTTTCTTTAAAGTGGGGGTTCCTCGCTTGTATTTGTGGGTTGGGTTTATCAGGATATTGCATATTTCCCAAGTAATTGATCTGTAATCTAAGAACACCTGGCTGTCACCAGGTGGCAGGTGAGTGGTGCCCCCTTTGCGACCTGCTGTCCAAATGGCGAGTTTCCACAGCCAATGCTAAGAAACGCAACGTGAACTCCCTCGTTTAACATCGGGGAAACTAAGGATTAGTGGGACTAGGTGAGGGGTCCAAGGTCGTGCAGTGAGTTAGTGATAGAGCCAAGGCTATGGGAGACAAATGGCATGACTTTCCTGGACCCCTAGAGCAAGGTTCTTTGGGATTAGAGTCAACTGAGGGCTTCCTGCAGTTGGAAGGGTAGAGGAAATTCCAATGATCGGAATTGCCAAGAGGCCTCTCAAAGTTAAGCCACCTTCCTCCTGGATCTCTAATTTCTAGTTGATAGTATTTGTGAAAGAGGACAGAGTGGCGATGTTTTCCCGTTCAGATACATTTTTTAAAGACGAAGAGGAAAAGAAACAGAAAACAAAAAGGTGCTGCGAACATCGTCAGACTTGCGCCTGAAGAGGAAAGGAGTTGGTTTGTAGAACCTGGGAGAAAATGTAGCGGACATCTGTGGGCAGCCCAGGCAACCACTGGGGCCAGAGGGGTAGGCATCTGGGTTGCTGAAGAGATGAAAACTAGATACCAGCTGGTCCCTGGCCACAATGCCTGCCTGAACCACCTCCAGTGCCCTGGGCCTGAGCTGTGGGCCTCCCTGAGTCCCCAGAAACCACCCCTCCCCGGCAGAAGACACCTGCCTGTGGCCCCCTCCGTTTGCTGGGCCCGTAAAGTGATCTCTGAGAGCAGGACAGCTACTTGACAAGTCTCAGGAAACATATCCCTAAAACTGCCCTGAGTTCCGGCCTCAGATCATTCCCTCGCCTAAAGCAAACCTCAGCCTGCAACGGCGTCAGGCTGTTAAACACAGATTACTGTGCCCCACCCGGGTCTGGCTGTTAAACACAGATTACTGTGCCCCACCAGGGTCTGGCGGGTCTGGCGTGGGGCCTGATAATTTGCATTTCTAACAAGTTCCTGGATACTGCTGATGGCGTAAGTCCTGCCATCGAGAATCTTGGCTTCAAGCATCACCCTCGTCACTGGCTCCATCTTTTAGGAGGTGAAGTGGCCTGGCGAGATGGGAGGAAGCCTCGATTTGGAATCAGGCTCACTAGCCTTGTGAGGTGTCCGGGGGGAGGGGGGGTGGGGGCAAGTCAGTTCCTCACGTCACCTCCCTACATCTCAGTTTCCTCACCTGGAACATGAGACGTCTACCGAATAGAATATTCTTTCCCTGAAGTTTTTGTCTTAGACACACGGTGACGTTGATGTGGTTTTCTTTCCAGGGCTCCTGTCCCCACCCCCCACCCTCCCACACACATTGGAACCACCCCGGGGGCTTGTTAGAATCTCGCAACCTTTATTCAGCCATCATTTGGAGCAGAGACAGGAACGTGTGTTCTCCTTTGTGCCCCTCCCCCTTTCTGCCAGGAGAGAGAGTCTTGAACCAACTTCAATCAAAAAATATATATATACGTATCCAGCGTCTACCATGTACCTGGCACTCTTGGGGGCACTTGGAATACAGCGGTGAATAAGAAGGACAAAGATCCCCGCCCCAGTGCAGCTTACAGTCTAACAGGTGGAGTCACACATCACCTTCTGGGGGCCACCATTCAACCAGCTACGGGCACCGAGAAGCACGTGACGTATCGCCTCAAAGCGTGTGCTCAGCCACAGGGCTCCGCGAGTCAGACGGACTCTTTCAGTCCGCAGGGTGGATGTCTACGAAGTGGGCCAACACACTTGGGCTGCTGAATGTGCTGTGAGGTGCACTCCAGCCCCGTGCAAGTGCCAGTATAGACTAAAGGTTACGAACAGCCCCTCCTGTACCACTTTACTCTTACAAAACAGGTTCACCTCTTTTTACCTGATCTGATCTGAAATCAACCCACAAAGGAAACAGTCATAAAATCACATGGAGGAGACCTAAGAATATTTATAAAGCAATATGTGGCAGGGGTGGAGGGGTGGGGAGGCGGCTGGGAGGTTCAGTCAGTTAAGCGTCTGACCTCAGCTCAGGTCATGATCTCACGGCTCGTGAGTTCAAACCCCGTGTCCGGCTCTGTGCTGACAGCTCAGAGCCTGGAACCGGCTTCAGTTTCTGTGTCTTCCTCTGTCTCTGCCCCTTCCCTGCTCATGCTCTGTCTCTGTCTCTCTCTCTCTCTCTCTCTCTCTCAAAAAGAAATTTACATTAAAAAAATTTTTTTTTTAATTCAAAAGGTGATACATAAACAAGACACTGACCTCCATGTCTCAGCTCTGGATGGAGGAAACAAGGGGTGATATGAGCACGTGAACAAGGGTAAAACTTGGCTGGGCTTTGACTGAGGAAAACAAACTTGGGAGGCTCAACGCTGTGTAGTACGAGGATTATAAAAACCACCATTTCTCTGGTGTCCCAGGAGTTAACGTGTTGGGCACCGCGCATACACTATCTTCTGTCATCACAGCCAAGGGTGATGCTAACATATTTAACAACCAGGAAGACCTGATATCAATCTGCCAGAAACATCGCTCTGGAACCATGTCTGCAGGCTCCTGCTGGGTGGGACATGACCCTCGGGCTGGATGTCTTGGGGTCCCGGAAGGGGGTGGCTAGAATGTTAGAAGCGGAAGGAAACCCAGGGGCTCAGGGCAGTGGCTCTTCAGCAACCGCTGTGGATGCATTCGAACATTCTAACAACTGGAACGCCTCCACTTATGGGTGCAGGCTGGGTAACAAGCCTTGCAAGGTAGGCACTGAGGTGATGTCCCCGCTTTATAGATGAGGGTGCCAAGGCTCAAAGTGGGGGGAGATTGGAGATTTCCTTGAGGGCCCAAGGCTAACAAGGGAAATACTTGGCTGGGAAGAAAGGATGCCAGAGTCGCCGGGAGGGTGTGGGAGCATCTGGGCCACAGCTTTGGAGAGTGAAAGATTTCAGCTAAGAAATCTCCCCTGACGGTTTTCATCCGAGGAGCTTAGAGCAAAACAGCCACTCATCGGTTAGCTCACAACGGGTGGGGGGGATCTCAAAGCAGCTTCTTCCTCCCCAGGGAGCCCGGAGTCTCACGTTAAATAGGATGAAAACTTATCAGGCGTGCCCAGACGCTGAGGCCGTCCTCCCCACGAGGGACAGCGCGGCGCTCCAGCTGCCCAGCTGGGCAGTCCGGTGTGCAAGACACAGAATGGAATGGAATGTCCAGACACTGCCGGGCAGAGGGCCATGGAACAGAACATTTCAACGTGGCGGCAGGAAAGGGCTGGCAGAAATCAAAGACACTGGCCGATCAGGGGTATTTAGGAAACACTTGGCATGTGGAGCATAAGCCGTGTAAGAGGTCAGCCAGGAGTCCTCCGCCAGGGTTTCGAATCACGCAACCGGCAAGCAGGGGGAGGCTGTGTGCCGCACCCCTGCTTCAGCCACAGCGCTTCTCTTTCGCTTGGTTTGTGCATTAGGGTGCCGATTCCAATTGCACGAAAGGGTTCCGCGGCTCAAAGCCATTTCCCTGGGGTGGCAAACCACCGACCTCATTCACTGGGCCCATTTTACTGATGAGGAAACTGAGGCACAGAGTTGGAGTGAGCGGCTGTCACCCAGTGGGTGGGGTCTCCTGACGGCTAGTCCAGTATTCTGTTCACTTGCCCCCCCGCCCCCACCTCCTTATCTCTGCTAGGCACAGGGTTGGGGGAAGGAAAGTAAAATAATGCTTGTCCTTATGGGCGAATTTTGTTATGGAGAAAAGATTGAAATCCCCAAAGCTCTCATCCCCGGGTGGATTATGTCTGGCAGGGATGGGGAGGTCAGTTGTTCTGGAAGGTTGGTGACGAGGGGGTGATCAGCCAGGCCCCACGGGAGGAGCCGGACAGGAAGGGGCAGAAAGGAGCAAGGGGGACGCTGGGGAGGAAGAGCGTGAGGAAAGCGGTGGCAGCCGGTGGTGGAAAGATCCTGAGGAGGCCTGGGACGTTGGCCGTGCCCCTCCGCCAAGCAGCCAGTGTCTCAGACCACAACTCGTCTCCAACCGTGTAACAGATAGATCAGAGCAGCATTTCCCAAACTCCACTGGCCGAAAGAACGACCTGGGGGCTTTTCTATAACACAGGGTCCTGGGTGCTGGCCCTTCTGAGGGAGGTCGGTCAACGAGTGCACTGTGAGAATCTCAAGACCCCCTGAGTTCCCCTTCCGGCTCTGAAATTCTCTGACTTTTACGATGCTTCCACGGGCATTTGGATCTCTCCCCATAGAACTCAAACAGCATCCTTTTCTCCACCAGAGCGGAGTCCTTGACATGTGCACCTGTCCAGAGCCTCCAGGAACAAGAAGAGCTGCGTCTCTCAAGGACGGAATTGGGTTTACGACTTCGGCTCAGGTCATGATCACGTGGCTTGTGGCTTCGAGCCCCGTGTCAGGCTCTGTGCTGACAGTTCAGAGCCTGGAGCCTGCTTCCGATCCTGGGTCTCCTTCTCTGTCTCTGCCCCTCGCCCGCTCACGCTCTCTCTCTCTCTCTCTCAAAAATAAATAAACATTAAAAAACTGTTTAAAAAAAGAAAGAAGGAAAATCACCCCAAATGTCATTTTAATCATACCTGGTATTGAGTTTTTGAGATATGTTCTTCTAAACTTGTTTCTATCCAAATGAAATCCTGCTCAATTTCTTTGGTAAATTCACTTCCCCCGACACTTCTCGTCTTGCGTTTCTTTGAAAGAACAGAAGCCCTCATAGCTTCTCGTCACCAGGCTTTGAATGCCCCTTTACATGTCCTGGTCGTTCCACCTACTGTGACGGAAGTGGGTTTCGTGCATGTCAAAAACCAATCCCCCTTCCCACCGGGGCACTGGATGCCGGCCTCTCTCTCCTCCCAGTGACCCCACTTGTCATTGCCCCAGCTGTCTTACATCCTCAGGGTCTCATGCCCCGGATCATCCCCAGTAGCATACAAACCTGCTCTAATATCTGCTCTGTTTAAAAATCCCCTCCTTGGGGGGCGCCTAGGTGGCTCAGTCGGTTAAGCGTCCGACTTCGGTTCAGGTCATGATCTTGCAGTTGACGAGTTCGAGCCCCGCGTCGGGCTCTGTGCTGCCAGCTCGGAGCCTGGAGCCTGCTTCGAATTCCGTGTCTCACTCTCTCTCTCTGCCCCTCCCCCGCTCATGCTGTCTCCGGCTGAAAAATAAACATTAAAAAAAAAAATTAAAAAAAAAAAAATCCCCTCCTTGGGGCATCTGACTGGCTCAGTCAGTAGAGCGAGCGACTCCTGATCTCGGGGCTGTAGGTTCGAGCCCCGTGTTTGGTGTAGAGCTTTTGTAAACATAAAATCTTTAAAAAAATTTTTAAATAAAATAAAAATCCCTCCTTGGCCACTGTATTACTCTCCTAGGGCTCTTGTGACAAAGTACCACACACCAAGTGGCTTAAAACATCAGAAGTGTATTGTCTCACAGGTCTGGAGCCTAGAAAGCCCAGATCAAGGTGTTGGCTGTGTTCCCTCTGAAGCCTGCAGGTGAGAATCCTTCCTTGCCTCCCCCCAGTTTCTGGGGGTGGCTGGCAACCTTTCATGTTCCTCGGTTTGCAGCCACCTCTCTTCAATTCCTACCGCTGTCCTCACGTGGCCTCGGTCCTTTCTCCTTTCGTCTGAGTCTCTCCTCTCTTACAAAGACTGCCCCGTTGTCCTTTGGGATTAAAATCCCACCGGACTCCAGTAGGACTTCATCTTAACCCTATTTCCAAATAAGGTCACAGTCACAGGTACCAGGGGTTAGGACTCAACAGGACTCTGGGGGGTGGGAGGGGGACGCAAGTTCAACCCCCAACCACTGCCGCTTCCCTCCTGCACCTGCTCTGTCTCTGGTTCCCTCCCCCGACACATCTGGAAGCTTGTTCCATCACCCCACCCCCACCCCTCCCAATCCCACCCCCTCCCCCCAGGCGTCCTTGTCCTTAATCCCCTCGTCCCTGCGCACCACGGGGGTACTTGTGCCATCATCCAAGCCATGGCTACCCTGCCCTTCCAAACTCGTACCTGGCCTCTCTGCTCCCACTCTCGCCCCTGGATTCGTTCGTTCACTGAACCAGAGTGCTCTCGTAGAAATATAAGCCAGCTCTGCTTAAAACCCTCCAGTAGCTTTGTATCACACTTGGAATAACATCTGAGTCCTTCACGTGGCCTGCGAGGGCCTTCGTCCTCTGCCCTGCCTGCTTCTCTCACACCAACTCCCTCATGTGTCCCTTCACGCGCTGACCGCGGTTTAGGGTCTCTCCCCTCCCCCTCCCCTAGAAGGTGAGCCCCCGGAAAGCAGACACCTTGTCTTTTTATGTGTGTACATTGGGGGTGACAGCCTCCAGGATGATCCCCAATGACCCCTGCCTCCTAGGATTCCTGCCGCCTCCTGCAGTCCCACACTGAAGAGGGCGGATTTGCGTAATCAAAGGAATGTAGCAGGGGTGCCAAGGTATCCCTCCTGAGGCAGGTCCTGACAGACCCTGCGATCTTTGTCCCCTTCTCCGGGATCACTTCCTCTGGTGAGCCAGCCGCCATGTTGTGAGGGCACTCAAGCTGTCCTACGGAGGCCTCCTCACAGCCACATGAATGAGTCCTCTCGGAAGCAAGCCTCTAGCCCTGTCAAGACTACAGGTGACACGGCTGCCGCTGGCCTTTTGACCATAACCTCATGAGTGGCCATGAGCCAGAAGCCACTTCTGAATTCCCAGCGCGCAGAAACCGTGAGGTAATAAACATTCGCTGTTTTAAGGCACAAAGTTTTTGGGAGTCGTTTGTTACACAGCAATAGATAACTAACACACTTCTAAAGGTATTTTTTATTTTATTAAGCGTATTTATTTTGAGAGAGAGAGTGCACGAGCATGGGGAGAGCAGAGAGAGAGGGAGAGAGGGAGAAACCCAAGCAGGCTCTGTGCGGTCAGTGCAGAGCCCAAAGTGGGGCTCGAATTCTCAAACCGCCCGTGAAAGCGTGACCTGACATGAAGTCAGGAGTCTGACGCTGAGCCCCCCAGGCCCCCCAAATATATTCCTTCGTTAAAAGGTGGCATCATAAGATACATACTGTTCAGAAAGCAACTCTTTCATTTAAATGGTGTCTCATGATTTTCCTAGGATGAATTCTTAGAAGTGGCATCTCTGGGTTAAAGAATGTATTTTGGGCTCCATGTTTTCAAATTGTGCTTCCAGAAAGCTTATGCGAATCTTTCCAGTAGGATCTGAGAACACCTGTTCAGTAGGCAAAGCCTGCAAAAACTTTTACCATTTGCCCATCTGATAAGTTTTTAAAATAGCCTTTGATTATGGGAAGGTACATTCCTTTGATCCTTAATTACAGCAGCTTTGAAACTGCCCGAGAGCGGCCCTGGGTGGGTAGGATGCACAGGTGAGGGCCCAGATGGCACTTCTCCCCACCCCACCCCCCAACCGCCCTTGCAAGAGCCTGCACTTCCTGGGTCTCTAAGCTCCCCCCTCTTTTCCTCTCCCCAGGGAGAGAAAGGAATAAGGGCTTTCCTTCTGGAGGCCAGGCTGGGGTCTCAGTTTGTCCCTGCAGGTGAAGGCACTGCCTTTGCTGGCCCCCCCCCCCCCACGCTGCAGACCCGACCTGCTGGCAGGGTGAGGTCTAGCGGTGGGACCTCCCCACTGAGCCGCCTGTTCCCCATCCTGAGGAGAACGCCCAGCCTCCATTTCCCCACGCCCAGTCCATTTGTCCAAGGTGCTTAAGAAATGGCGTTTAAATTAGTAATGGCACTGACCAAACCTGGGTTAGCTTCCAAGTCAGACTGAGCCATTTAGAGCTCCACTCATCAGAAAGAAGGGGGGTTCCCTGCTCTCTGGGAGGCCTCCTGATCTTCTGCTTGGGGTGCCCACAGACCTCTGCTGGGCTTGCTTCCCTCTTTCTGGGGGAGGGGGATGGGGACCTCGGGGAGGGAGGGAGAGGGGGAGGAGCAGGGGCCAGCAGGGAGGGAGGGAGAGAGGGAGGGGAGAAAGGGGAAGTGGGGAAGAGAGAAGAAAGGAAAAGGGAAATAGAGGGGACCAAGGAGGGAAGGAGAACAGAGTAAAGAACAAGAAGGCAACGAGGCGGATGGGTGCCACACACACACACACACACACACACACACACACACACACCCCGGATTTGTTTGGCACTTAGTGGTATCACCAAAGCATACAACTCAACTCCAGAGCGGGGGTGAGGAATGCTGATTTTACGGGCTTCCCTTGCAGGGAAGGAGCAAGTCACATCACACCCCAGCATAGCAGACCCTCATCAAATGCTCCCCTTTTTCCTCTCCCCTAACTCTCCCGAAGCCTAGTTTTGAAAGGTCTCTTCAATTTGTGGGGGCTTCAGAACCCCACGGAACGGGACCACTCCCTGGTCTGCAGGCTGGCCACGCCTCTGGCCCCCGGAGGCCCTCCCTCTCCTCTCTCCATCTCCCAGCTCCCCTGGGTTATTCTAGAAGCCAGATCAGCCCTCTGGCCAGAGTTGTGTGGTTCTCCGAAGGCTTCTGTCTCCCTGCAGCCCGCGCAACCCATCAAAGGCCCAGGTAACTCATCCAGCTTCTCCCTAACTTATTTTTGCCCAAGAACGGGACAGATGGCGGCTGCCTGGTGGATGTAAGGGCGTCCAGAAAAAATTCACCGGTCCTCTGGATCCGTCCGTTCCTGGAGCATGCGTGTCTCCACCTTCAGTCCGTGTAATGGGCATTCTGACCTCGTACTACCTGGTGCCTGTTTCCATGTTTCTACACAGCTCACAGCTCCTTAGAGATGGGCTGAGAGGCAGGGAAGAAGAGAAGCCCTGGATTGTCCCCTGTACTTGCAGGACTCTGAACCACAAAATGGATCATTTGCTCAAGGTCACAGGGTTAAAAGGTCTGAGGAAGGACCACGGCTTTGCCTCTCCAGTCCCCGTTCAAGTCTCTTCCGTACCCCCTGCTCAGGACTGCGATACGATTTCCCTGAGCCCTAGGCACTTTTGCCTTCATGGACCCCTTCCACCATAAAAAGTATATTTTATGATTGTGTTGGTATGAAGACAGACAAAATCCCAGCCGGATTCGTTATTCTGTGTTCATTAGTATGATATGCGTTTTTTTCCTTCGGATTTTACAACAAGCTGAAAACCTTTTCATGGCCCCCGAGAGTCCCGTGGGCCCCAGACACAGCGCCTGCTGTCCTCAGGGACCAGTGGATCAGCCCTGCAGCCCGGCATTAAATGCTCTGCCCACTTTCCGAAGTGTTTCCATGACGTGGAGAGAGAGGAGATTATTAGGAAGAAGAAAGATCTAGCTGATTAATAATGTAAATACCCATGTGCCTCACAGGCCTCCAGCTGGGAAACACACAACAGCCAGAATTGATCCCCCAAGCAGCCAGGAGGCTGGAGTTCAGCTTCCCCTCTGGTGCTTGGGTTCCACTGGGTCCCCCTTAACCTCTTAGTACTCACTCCATCCTTCCTACTCCATCACGCCGAAACCAGCTTCCGGATCTGTGCACCAAACACCTGTCACTAGGGCTACTACAGAGACAGATTCTTCGCTCTCTCTCCCTGCGAGTCCACATCAAGGACGCTTATGAAGATCAACGGGAAGTGCATGGTGACTGGGGACATCACCGATGGTCCAAAGTGATACCCGGAGAGCATTCAATTAGGAGGCCAAGTCGCTCCTTCCATGTGAGACTTTGAAGTTCTCAGGCAATGGCTTCTATAATTCTCCTTCAGGTAATTACAAGGGTCACAGCTTGTCTTTGGCCTTCAGGGGGGAGTCAACTAGAGCACAGACGGCACCTGTGGTTTGGAGATGCTACGAGGCCCCCTGCCCAGGGCGGAGCAGACATTTCCACCCCGTCACGCACTCCGTCGAGGCTGGGGTTGCCCTTGGAATCCTTCACAGCCCCGGCAGGGTGGCGTCCCGCTGGCACCTGCCAGACCACACCCAAGCGAGCGTCCTGCTGGAGACCTGTTAGCTAATCCCTGATCTCAGCCCTCCACGTCAGTCCCTGTCCTCCATTCTTTTTGTGACCTTAGAGAAATGTGTTCATTAGGAATCCATACAGCACTGCATATTTCAAACCCTTGAAACCATAAGGAACCCTTGAAACCATAAGGAACAATAAGGAACCATATTATAAAAAATATATTATCACTGTACACATAAATAACCACGGTCCCTGTTTCACAAAGGCTGAAAGTGAGGCTTGAAGAGTGGAATATTGAACCCAGAACATAACAACTAACAAATGGCAGAGCCGGGGTATGCAGGCAGACGGAGTAGCCCAAGCCCAGAACATAGCTCAATGGAGATGTGAATTCTAGTAGGGATAAACCCTTACATTGATGATGAAATGTTGACTCTGGGATTCCTGGCGGTGGGGAGGTAGGAAGATCGGGGTGTCATTACCCCAGAATCACGTCATGTGAGCCTGCCTCGTGAGACTGAGATCTTCATGTGCTCTCCCATCAAAGGCTTTAAAGGAAAGGGTAAGCGGGCTGCTGTGGGGCCATCGATCTGCTTCTCCAGGGCTCACTTGCCTCTCTTGGGAGGCTCTCAACCTCCTTGGGAGACCCTGGCAGTGTCTGGGCAAGAGGCAGATCTCCGCGGCGGCCTCCGCAACAACGGTTGGCTCTCCTCTTAACTCTAGGGACCCAGAGTTACAGGAAAGCTCACCACTTCTCTATTTTCACCAGTCATCTCCCCAGAGGAACCCTTGAGGCCTGTAAGTCATGCGCCCAAAAGAGATTAGAATAAAGCAGGGGGAAGGAAGCATAGAATCAGCCCCACCCTGCATGCTTGCATCAGGGAAGGACGGTGTTAAGGCTGGAGTTTGAGGGTTTCTCCTTATTCTCTTGTCTGCTCCTCTCTTCTCTCTTGGCCTCCTATCCACTTCCACTGACTTCCTTTCCTGGTCCAGGCCTTTGGGATAGCCCTTTGAATTGGTTGCACAATCTGAATTTTACAATACAAAATTGAAGACATTAAGTAATTTGCCCAGGGTCACGCTGCTGGAAGGCAGAGCTGGGAGTCTGTCCCATGTTTGTTTGGCTGTAGGAGCCAGGTAGGACCTTCCCTCCCTGCCTCCTGTCCCCGTCCCAACCTCCTCCCCGCCCATCAAGCTGAGCAATACATCAGAACCATCATACGGATGTGTTTTATCCTTCTGGGTACCATCATCCCTTCCGTGGGGTCACCAGTGCCTCGGAATCACCAACAGGGCGGGTGAAACACAGATACTCTTTCCCCCCGGATCCTTTGAACTTGCAAAGGGGACCTTTGAACTTGCGTTTCGAATGAGCTCCCAGGTGCTGCTGCGGGGGGACCCCACTTTTAAGACCTCCCAAATCATAAGCTTGGCTGTTTAATGGTGGAGTTCAGGCTTGTAACAGAAAACTAGTTGAGGCTTGAGGGATTTTTCCAGTGATCCTGGAATCACACCAAGCAGGCAGCTGCCTCCTCTCCCCCAGGCAGGCTGCTTTTGCTCAAGTCTTTGATGTTCTTCAAGGTGGAGCCAGAGAATGTGCTGTGTAACTGGATCTTTGGGGAAGGAACCTCAGCCGGCCCTGGCCCTGGCCGTGCCCAAGCACAACAAGAAAACAAGAGGAAAAACCGGGACAGCAGGTGTGGGGCCGCTCCAGAGGCTGCAGTGAGCTTTTCATTAGCAGGAGCCCTATTTGTCCTCAGGGTGAATCTGACAGGGGGTTGACAGGCCACAGCAGCTGTGGCCCAGTCATAGCAGCTGCCCCCACCTGGCCAGCAATTAACACAAAGCATCACAGGGGCGGGGGGTGGGGGTGGGGGGTGGGTGGTGGTGAGTTGGGGGCTTAGAAGGCAGAGCAACTGCTCCCCTCGGAGGACTCCACCGGGGGTCGGGGTAGCTGCCCCACCGCCTGACACGTGGAGGGCACAGGGAAGGGCTTCCTGGTCACCCAGCTGTCCCCTCCTTAAGAGGGTGGGAAACCCAGGTTCGAGAGGAGGTAGGTAATGAGGACGGCGTCTGAATGACCATTACAGGCTCAAATACCGGCCCCCGGCCATTCTAATAAGAGCCTAACATTTATTGGGCATTTACTAGTTCCAGGCACTGGGCAAAGCACATTAAATGGATCCTATCATTTACTCCCTGCAATAACACTATCAGGACTTTATAGTCCTCATTTTGCATGTAGGGAAAGTGGGGTGCAGGGAGATTGAGTAACTGGCCTGAAGCAGCACAGCTAGTAAGCAGCAGAGCTGGGATCCGAGCAGAAACCTTCCCTCTCCAGATCCCGTGCTCTCTGTTACACTGCATCCCGTGTGAGCCTGGATTCCCACCGGTCACTGCTCGTTCGTACATTGCTTTCGTGGATACCCACCGGTTACTGCTGCTTTCAGTCATACACGCATTCGTGGATTCCCTCGCTTAACCATATTAGGCCCTAGGGGCCCCTGGGGGGCTCCGTCGGTTAAGCGTCCGACTCTAGCTCAGGTCATGATCTCATGGGTTGTGAGGTCGAGGCCCGCGTCGGGCTCTGTGCTGACAGCTCGGAGCCTGGAGCCTGGAGCCTGCTTCGGATTCTACGTCTTCCTCTCTCTCTGCCCCTCTCCTGCTCATGCTCTCTCTCTCTCTCTCATAAATAAACATTGAAAAACCAATCAAACAAAACATATTAGGCACTGGGTAGTAAGAAAGGAAGACAAGTTCCCAGGATGTGGAGAAGAAAAACAAGAGATTCATAGCATGACAAAGGCCCTGAAGGGTTAAGTACAAGGGCTGGGGTTGTGATATGAAGGACCCTCACCCTTAAGGGCAGGGAAGGGGCCCTGGAGACACCATTAGAAGTTGTAACACTTGAATAAGTAAATGAATCAACCAGTCTCCTGACCCGTTAGGGGCTCACTTGGTCTGGACGTGACATAGGTTAGGGCAGATAGTCCCATTTGGGAAGCTTGAGAACCTCCTTTTCTGGTGGTTTTCACTTGGGAATCATCTGGAGACCTTCCAGAAATCCCTACGCCCTGCCTCATGCCCGTCAATCAGAATTCAGGGCGGGGACTTGCCAGATGATTCCAAGTGTAACAGAGTTTGGCATCCCTGTTCTAGACAGTTCCCGTGCACTCCACTAGAGAGCTTAGCAAGTTCTTACATTCTTCTTGCTCCTGTTTTGCAGTGAATGAGCCAGGGTTCGAGGAGAGCTAGAGTGGATCCCTGGTGATCCTGGAGTTTCCAGCAGAGGCACTGCAAAGAAGGGCCTGGGGGGCACCGGCTATGCTTTTCTGAAAACTTCCGGCTGAAGTTTCAAACTTGAGAACAAACAGTGTTTGTGAGGAGGGGTCGGCTGGATAGATGTGTAAAGCGAGATTGGAACTCCAGGTCTGTATTTATCTTTTCCTCTCTCTCCGTGCACACACAATCACAGAGTCGAATCTCTGGATCCGGGATTCCAGACCTCGGCTGGTGCCGAAGAAACGGTTGCCTCCTAGCAGAGGGATTCAGTGCATCTCAGCAAGACTTGGAAGAAACTTTTTGGTAAAAAGAACGTGAGCAACAGCAATGGCCATTTCTGAGCTCTCACTAAAGGCTGCTCCAGGCCAAACACTGTTCCTTTAACCCTCACACCAAATTCAGCAGGGAAGTATTAGGATTATTCCCATTTTAGGAACGAGGAAATGGAGTCCTAGGGAGGCCGCCCGGCCCCTAAGGGGAAGAAGCAGGGTTTGAGTCCAAGTTCCAAAGCTCTTCCCACTAGACCATGCCGTCTATGGAGTATAAAGGAGTCACCGACGTGAGAAAGGGAGGCTTGACCCAAAATTTAAGGGGGATGAAGGAGTCCAGATAAAACTGACTCCACGGAAGGCTCCTTCTCCCACCAGTCCTTCTATTCGATCATTTCCATCAGTAAAACCTCCATCTTTTAAAAGGCCCTCCCTTGACCCCACCAGCCCTCTGGTTACTGCTCCAATCTTGCAAAGTGCCAAGTTATCTGTGTTTGCACGAGAAGGTATGTATGAGAGATGAGCTGGAGGGAGAGGCAGGGCTATCCCCTGGATTGGCAGGACTCTGTGTCCTTGGAGCTGTTGGGGGCGAGCCCATTCTTGTCTTCCTTCCCCCGTTTCTCTCTCTGCCTCCCCAGGAAGGATTCTGTCGAGGCTGGGGCAGAACGAAGAGCTGTGGATGGCCAGACAAGGGTGAGGGCACAGGGAGCCCGGGCCACGAGCTGAGATAGGTGCCTGGGTCCTGCTCACGGGAGGTCCGGCCAGCACGACCTGAGACGTGGTCATTATCCAGACTTTATTCTCCCTCGAACGGTTAGGCCCTGGGTTATGTAACTGGAGTCTGAAGGAAGTCCTAATTTGTAGGAAACCCACAGTATGTGAGATGCGGTGTCAGGATGTTTAACATACTTTTATTTCATTTACGGCCCAAGCAGTCAAGTAGGGAATGTTGCCTTCGTTTTCTGGAGGAGGACACAGGCACAGGAAGGCAAAGACCAGCACATGTCGAGCCAAAAACTTTAGTCCAAGAAACAGCTTGGGGGGGGGGGGGGGGGGGGGGGGGAGAACCTGCCTTGCTGGCTTTCTCTCGAAGAGTATTCCGAAGAGTATGTGGGTAGGAGGAAATGGTAGCTTCGGTGGCCACGGAAAACCCACCCACGCTGTCATTTCATGCTTCACGCCCTTGGAGGCGGACAACCTGACTCCAGCCCCGATACTGGGTCCGCTCACGGGGAACGTGGCACGGTGATCACCAGACCCACGCGTTTCGTAACCCCACATGTCAGGACGAGCACCTGATACCGTCGTTTTAAACAGGATGTCAAGAAACAAGCGAGGGACTAACCGGGGCAGCCTCTTGATCCGCCCCGCTTGCCGGGGAAGCTTCTCGGAGGAGACCGGGTTTCAGAACGGCTGGGTCAGGGTGGTGGCTGGAAGGGGGTGTGGGACTCAGCGTGCTTTCTCACCTGGCTCTGCTTACCAGCTGTGATTACTAACTTCTCCCAGCCTCAGACTTCCCATCTGTAGAATGGGAACAACCTTTCTTCATAGGGCTGCTGTGGGAGTTAAAGGAGACCCAACATGCAGGGCCCTTGGCACAGCTCCTGGCACAAAAATGGCAGCTCAGTGAATGGTCGCCCGCTGACAGAGAAATGGCTTGGCTTTCAGAAGTGAAGGGAGGGGAGCTATAGCTTAGAGAGGAGGGAAGCTGTTTCTTTGTACCCTCGGACCCGAGAAGGGACAAGGTCAGCCCCTTGCCAGCCCTTCAGGATTCTTGGAGAAGAATCCCAGGAGTTCATGGAACTTCTCCACAGATTCCTGGAGAATTCTGATCCCAAGCTGCTAAAAAAGGAGAGGATGCCTGGATGCGGCTCTTTTCCCTGCGGTTCCTCGTGAAGAGAGGACGAGAGGCTTAGAAACAGCTTCACCCCTTAGACAAGACAGTCTGCAAGAAGTGGAGACCACAAGGCGTGTCCCTGCTTTCAAAGAATGTACTGTGCAGCCAAGAGCACAGAGGAAAATCACAAAGCATGTTATTAAGGATCAGAAGGAATGTTCCAGACAATAGGCGTGTGAACCGTTTGACAGAGACAGATCTCTGGAGTCTGGGGTGCAGCAGGGAAGGCTGAACAGCAAGTGTGGGGTTTGGGCTGGACTCGGGAAGAAGGATTTTACTAGGAGACAAATGGAAAGGATTTTTCATTTGTTTGTGTTCTTTCCCCAGACGGGGCGGCTGGCATGAGCAAAGGTGTGAGGGCGAGAAACTGCAGGGCATGTTCGGAGGCAAGCAGGTGGCCAATTTTTAAAGGGCAGCCTGGGTCCGGGCAGGGAGAAGAGGCAGGGGAAGTGGGTGATGTTGTGCCTACCAGGCCAGGGCAGGCGGTGAAAGACGGCCAGGACAGGTGTCCGGGAGGCTTGGACTTGACTGTACGGGCGGAGGGGAGCCGTGGCAGGGTCTTGAGCCTGGGAGTGGCCCGTTACAGCTTGGCAGAAGTGTACAAGGCGGATTGTGGGGTCGAGGAGAGGATGTAGCAATGCAGGGGCACAAGAAGTGAGTGGAGACGAGGGCCCAGACCGTTCGTGGCAGCCACGGGCACAGACAGCAAGAGAGAGTGGCAGGTGCCATTGGGAAAAGACCGGACAGGGTGAGGCGACTCCCTGCCCGTGTAGCTGAGGGGAGGCAGGAGTCTGGTGAGACTCCAGCTCTCCAGCTGGAGGGACTAGATAAAAGGTGTCCTAGAACCACGGAAGGAAATGAGGTGTGGGAGAAGGAGCCAAGTGTTCAGGGGAATCTGGCAGGAAACTCGGATGTGGAATAGGGAATAAGGAATCTGGAGTGTGAGACGGGTCCTGAGAAGGTGTCTCCGAGAATCCAGAGACAGTGCCAACAATATCAGACGCTCACTGGGGAAGCCTCAGAGCAGATGCACTCCCATCTTTACCTCCTGGACCCCTCTTCTCCCCGACCCCTCGGTCATGAGTAGAGGCTCCAGAAAACAGCCCCAGCCTTGCCCTGATGCCCTCATCCCAAGCCATCATTTAATTATTTCACGCACCAATAATAGGGGCCATGTAATAATGAGGTTATTGCACCCAACAGCAAGTGAACAGTAAAAAGGTTAATTACATTTGTTTTTTTTAAATCTGTGCAAAAGGAAGATGTTCAAACAGTTGGGCAGACTAATTGAAAGCTAATGTTGTCACTAAATTGAATTTCAAATGAATTTTATATCCATAGTTCACTTTGTTAATTTCATTCTCTGCATCCTGTAATTTGTTGACAGTGATTGATTATTTACGTGAATAATATCTGTGTACCAGGATCATTTAGTGATAGAAAATGCCACCCACGATTGTAACATCAATGAATACCGTTTACTTAAATTTTCACCACCTACTTAGATTGTAAAAGGTACTGGGTTAAAGGAACTAGCCCTGAGATTCAGGGGATCAGAGATTAGAGCGACTATGGGGGGGGGGGGGGGGTGCATGGGCATTGGGGGTGACCTTCACAGTCGAGACTGGATGGATCCCTGTACCTGTAAGACACCAGGCTACACCTTGACGTATTCATGGGTCGTCTGTCACTATTTTTTTTTTTTTCCCCCAGCAAAAACAAATCAGAACCACAGACAGATATCTGGGTTTGGAATCCAGGAATCTCTTTTGGATAGATCACTACCTATGCTGGTGATGAAGAAAGCATGACTTGTGTGTGGGGCATGAGGAGGAAAGGTGAAGAGAGGTTTGTGATGGAGTCAGGGTAGTGCTATCTGGATAGAGTTACATGCAATCTCCACTCCTGGGGAAATCTACGAAGAGGACTTGGAATCCGCACACTGAAAATAAGCACCCAAAGTTATGCTAATGTGGGTAGCCGTTGATGACAATTTAAAAAACACTGTTCATCCCTAAATATTCCCGGGGACCTGCCTCCCACTCTTTGCCCAATGGTTTCTGATCCACTCTAGTCCTTGCTGCCTTTTTTATAATAAAGTCTTTTATAATAACGTTTTTTTTTTTTAATTTGAATCTCCCCCCACACCCACGATGTATGCTTTTTTCTTTTCTGCCCAGTTTCCTTATCATTTGCTGTAGCTCGCTTATTTTGGATTCATGCAGCCTATGTTGCAAATCTGTCTTATCTAGTAAACTGAAAATTATTGCTTTAAAAAAACACCCGCATAACACCCTCTCCCACCCTCCAAACAACTTTATGAAATAGCCGCTATTGTAATCTCCATGTTATAACTGAGGAATGGGAGGCCCAGAGAGGTTAAGTACTTGTACTGATTATAAGTCCAACTTTTAGAAAAAAATCTTTTTTTTTTTTTTAAGATCTTAAATTCAAGTTAGTTAACATATAGTGTAGGATTGGTTTCAGGACTAGAATTTAGTGATTCATCACTTACATATCACACCCAGTGCTCATCCCAACAAGTGCCCTCCTTAATGCCCATCACTCATTTAGCCCATCCCCTCCCCCCGCCCCACCTCCCTCCAGGAACTCTCTAGAAAAGAATCTTGCTTTTGGTTCTCACTGTGTAAACCTGGGTGACTGAATTACCCAGCCACTCTGAGCCTCAGTGTTTTCAACCGTAAATAGGGATTCTAATCCCTCCCTGACAGAGCACTGAGTGGGATTAAGTACTTTGCATCATGTCAAATGACTCTTAGCCGGCTCTGAAGACCAGCCCCACCCAGAATGAGACCAGAGAAGCAGAGCACACGAGGGCATGGCAAGCCCAGCTGGGGCATGGGGAGGACTCCAACCTTATAAACATAGGATTGGGCCCAGCGTTCCTGTATTAAAAATGTCACGATCAAAGTTCACTTATTTCCAAAATGTACTATGCTGCAGTGATACATTCACAAGCGTGGAAATCATCTATATACAACATTCTGGCATTGTCCGAAATATCAAGAAATGGCAAACAAACTAAATGTCTACTAACCGAGGGCTGGTTAAACCTTTTAAAGTTTTCTACATACCATTAAATGCTATGCCACTATAAAAAGGAAAAAGTTCTTATGCGCTGGCGTGGAATACCTTTGAATTTCAAATGCCTCTGAGTTAAAAATTAGAAATAGATGGGATGCCTGGATGACTCAGTTGGTTAAGCACAGAACTCTTGATTTCGGCTCCGGTCATGATCCCAGGGTCATGGGATCGAGATCTCGCGCTGGGCTCCGTGTTGAATGTGAAGCCTACTTAGAATTCTTTCTCTCTAAAAAACAAACAAACAAACAAACAAACAAACAAACCAGAGATAGGTGATAGGTCGATAGAGATAAAAAGACAGAGGAAGAGGTATAAAGTCTAGTAGGATAGAAAAGAAATATCAATTGTACTGGGGTAAGGAAGTAAAGAGGGGCTGGATGGACATGGGCTGGAGGAAGGCTTTTTGCTGTAAATCTTCTTGTGCCTTTTGAATTTTGAAAGAGGTGAACGTAGGACATATTCGGAAAATAAATGATAATTAGAATCGGAAAAAGTGTACTAACAGCTATTTATTTATTCCTTCACAAAACAAGTGTTGGTGGGACCCCTGCTACATGCCAGGCCGTCTTCGAGGTGCTGAGCGCTCAACAGTGAACAAAACAGGCAAGAATCCCTGCCCTTTGGCTTCCATTCCAGTGGGAGAGAAACCATAATAAGTGATAAAAAACATGGTAAACGAAGAATCTAGCACACCAGAGATGATAGAGGCTATGGGGGCAAGAAAGCGGGGTAAGCAGAGTGAGGAATGCTGGGCGTCCACATTTAACAAGGTGGTCAGGGCGGGGTCTGAGTGGTGAGCTCGGGATAGACCAGAAGGAGGCCAAGGAGGGAGCAGAGGATACGGGCAGGGGGCGGGGGGGACAGCCTTCCAGCGGGAGGGAATGGTCAGACAGGGCTCGAAGGGGCAAATGCATAGCTTGGAACAGAGAGGAGGTGGTGGCTGGACTGGGGTGGGCAAGACAGAGAGGAGAAGGCGAGGGGGTCCAGCAGGGGGTGGGCGGGGAGGGGCCAGAACAGATAGGGCCTTTGGGGCCACTGTAAAGAATTTAGCCTCTATTTTGAGTGAAATTGGAATCACTGGAAGTTTTGAGTAGATGGGAGAGATCTGGCTTAGGATTTAACAGGATTGCCCTGGTGTGTAGGAGGGAAGGATGGAAACAGGAGACCAGTTAGAGGCTCTTCCAACAATCCAAGTGCGAGACGATAGTGAGGTACCCGCTTCCTAGGGCCTGCCTTAACAAACTAACACACGCTAGGTGGCTTGAGACAGTCGAAAACTAATGCTCCAACACTTCTGGAGTCCAGGAGTCCCAAAGCTAAGGGGTCAGCATGACGGTGCTCCCTCTGAAGGCTCCAGAAGAGAATTCCTCCTTGCTTTTGCCAGCTTCTGGTGGCCCCAGGCATTTCCTGGCACGGGACTGCAAAACTCCGACCTCCACCTTTGTCTTCTCGTGGCCTTCTCCTGCTGTCCCTGTGTCTCTGACCTCTCTCTGCCTCTCTCTTACAAGGACACCTGTCAACAGATCTAGGGCCCACCCTGAATGCAGGATGATCTCAACTCAAGATTTTTTTTTTTTTTTTTTGGGGGGGGGGAGACAGAGAGCATGTGAGTTGGGGAAGGGCAGAGAGAGAGGGAGAGAGAGAATCTTAAGGGAGCTCCACACCCGGCATGAAGCCCAGCGTGGGGCTTCATCTCACAACGGTGAGATCATGACCCGAGCCGAAATCAAGAGTCAGAGGCTCAACCAACTGAGCCACCCAGGTGCCCCTCAACTGAAGATTCCTAATTACATCTACAAAGACCCCTTTTCCAAATGAGGCCACGGTCACAGCTTCCACATATCTTTGGCGGATAATTCAACCCGCTACCGTGCGCTAGGGCCGGGATGGTAGCAGTGAAAGTCTTAAAAGATTCTTAATATATTTGGAAGAGAGAGCCCAGAGGACTTGAGGTGTCAAGAGTGATTGCACAGGTGTTGGCTGAGCCCCTGGAAGGTCAGAGTTGCCACCAATGAGATTAGAGACGTTGCAGGTGGCTCAGACTAGGGGGAGGGTTCAATCCAAAGTTAGGTCTTTTTTTTTTTTTTTTTTAAGTTTGTTTATTTTTGAGAGATAAAGAGAGAGTACAAGCAGGGGAGGGGCAGAGAGAAAGGGAGAATCTCATCCACACTGTTGGCACACAGCCCGACGAGGGGCTCGAACTCACGAACCATGAGATCATGACCTGAGTTGAGTTGGACGCTTAACTGTCTGAGCCACCCAGGTGCCCCGATCTGAAGTTCAGTCTTGAACGTTCTAAGCTGGAGATGAGAATTTGGCACCCGGATGGAGATTCAGGTAGGCAGATGGATATATAAATGCCAGGGTAAAAGAGAGAGTGCCAGCCAGCCTTCCTTCCCAACCACCATGGGGCATGAGCACGCCTCCTGCATATATCCTCCAAGTGGCTGATAGGTCATGGCTTCTGCTTCCATAGACTTCTTTTAATGGTCAGCTCTTCTGGACACACCCATACGTATAAAAGTGTAGGAGCTAGAAGAAGGAAGAAAAAGCCCCTCGCGGTTTGGGGAAACCCCCTTGCACTCACCGGGAAGGACCTGGACCACGGCGCCCCCAAATTCATCTCCACCACAGAAGACAGTTCCCATTTCCGATCTTTTCCTTTCCAAATAAAAGGCCAGCCAGGCACATCGGCTGAGATCAAAACAATGCTGCCAACCTCTGTCCGTTTCTGCAGCTTTCAACCGCCGTTGCCATTTGCTGAAAGACGAGAAAACAAAGATATTGGCAGGTTGTCATGAAATATTTCCTCCCGAAATCCAGTATACTGTATGTGATTCAAATCTGTTTATGCTCTTAAAAGATTAAAATCAATGCTTCTGTTTGTAGCATGGCTGTTTGTTCTAATCAAGTTTACCTTCACCATGAAGGGACTACACAGTCGGCTGGGAGCTTTCTCCACTCACGAACCTTGGGTGTTTCTGTAGGTGGTTGATGATACCAAGGTTTTGGAATAGACAGGGGTGATCGGTGTGAACAAAACCGAGGTCAAGAGGGTCATCTTTTTTTTTTTTTTTTTTTTACATTTTATTTATTTTTGATAGACAGTGAGAGACAGAGCACAAGTGGGTGAGGGGCAGAGAGAGAGGGAGACACAGAATCTGAAGCAGGCTCCAGGCTCAGAGCTGTCAGCACAGAGCCCGACGCGGGGCTCGAACTCACAGACTGTGAGATCGTGACCTGCGCTGAAGTCGGACGCTTAAACGACTGAGCCACCCAGGCGCCCCTAGCCTCCCACTCTTGATTTCGGCTCGGGTCACGATCTCATGGTTCTTGAGTTAGAACACCACATTGGGCTCTGTGCTGACAGCAAGGAGCCTGCTTGGGATTCTCTCTTGTCCTGTCTCTCACCCCATCCCCCTCTCAAAATAAACAAATAAACTTAAAAAGTATATATAAAAATAATGTGTGGGGGAGGGGCAATGTAGGAAAACATCAGCAAGGACACAAACCAGTCAGCAGTGGCTCTCTCTGGAGAGTAGGCTAGGAGCGCAGAGAACTCCAACTTTCTATTTTATAAATCCCTATATTGTTTGTTTGAATTTTTTTTTTTTTTTACAACAACCAAGCAATACATTTGTAATTTAATTTTTGCAAATCTGGCAGGATAAAGATTTGCAAATCTGGCAAGAGGCTGCTCTTGCCCCCTGGGAAGATCCGATGACCTTCATGCTCTTGCCCCCTGGGAAGATCCGATGACCTTCAGTGTCGTCATCAATGTCGCCATATCCAGGGCCTTCCATGTGCCAAGTGTTTTACTCTAAGTCTCACCTGATCCCCCACCATCGTGCCATAAGCTCCGTACCAGCACCCTCATTTTACAGACGGGGAAATTGCGCTCCAGGGCAGATGGTTGGGCCCAAAGTTACCCAACAAGCAATGGGCAGAGGCAGGAGTCAGGCCTGGGTCTTCCAGAGGCCAAATCTTCCCCTTTACTGGAAAAATGACAGAGCCCCTGCTGCCGAGCTCATTGATGGTAGGGGAGTAGTGGCACTTCCTTGGAGAAGGAGCGTCCCCTCTTTGGCTACTGGGAACCAGCCAAGGAGGTGCCCACAATGAGTTCTCCAATTGTTATTCCTTCGAGCTAACGTCACGTGAGTGCCCACTGCCTGCCTAGCTCTGCCATGAACGCTTAACATCTGTTAACAGATCCGTCGCGACAACCCCATTTTGTAGAGGAGAACAGCGAGGCACAAAAAAGCTCCCCCAAAGAGAGAGAATCTGATAAGCCGCTCACTGCTGGCTTTGTACAAGCTGCTGAGCAGCTCAGCGCCTTGCTCGCAATTACTCCCAACGCAGCAGGAACAACACGATACAAATTCCTCGGTGATCAAACAGGATCGATTGGAAAACGTGGGCCAGATGGCAGTGGAAGTAAGTAGATTCGCCACCATTAAGCGAGATAGTGGGTGCTGTGGTGCCAAGGAGAGTGCCTGGCACAGTGTGTGTCCTCCTGGACAAGCAATTGTTCGGTCTCAGACCACAAGCAAGGGGCCAGGTGCCTAGGATGGGCAGTAGGCGGGGACCACACTGATCCTTGAGTTGCAGGATGCAGGCATACATCCAGAGGTGAAACAGGGATTTAGAGCCAAATACACCATCCGATCTGGAATCGATTTAGGAATTCCAATCCAGAGCTGAGAATTCAGATGTAGTGATGGGGGTGAAGCCTGGGGTGTCTCCTCGGTCACTGGGCAGAGCTGCAGGAGGGGTCTCTGCAGTGGGTGGGACTTGGGGATGAGTGAGTTAACAGGCTTGAGCTCACAGTACGTGCCCAACGCAGGCTAGTCGCCTTCCATCCTGAAGCCAAGGAGTGTTATTAGCGCACTGGTGAGATTTGGGGGTGCCTTAGAATTCCATATTTCCAGCCAACGTTAAAGCCCTCTGAACTGGTCAGAGTTCATCGGGGTATTGGGCCCAACGGGTGATTTCACGGAAGCGGCATTGTTCAAAGCTGTGCACAAAAGTGGGTTAGGAAGAAACAGACAAAACTCTCCAAGACAGAATGGGGACCAACAGGGATGGGTGCAAAGGCACGCAGAGAGGTTCAAAATATCATGGCACAAGATGGCTGGAGAGGCCGGGCTGGACAGCACTTTACATGAAGGCTTGAAGTTACTTGGCCACAAATTCCATAGGAACTTAAAACAGAAAAGGACACAGCTGCGAAGAAAGCTATTGCAAACGTAGCCGGCATTCCTAGAAGTGTAGTGTGGAGGGGAAGGGAGGGGAGGGGAGGGGAGGGGTGGGGAAGTCCCCCCGGCCCAATTCCTCAGGACTGGCCAGACCTCACTGGGGTTTGGGGTCCGGCGAGTGAACGACGACGGCAGCAGTTGTAAACCCGCAGCCCAGGGGCTGGATCCAGCCCGTAGGCACATTTTGTTTGGCTTACACGATGCTGTAAAAAACGAAACCCATAAAAAGGGATCTGATAAAAATCAAAAAATTTCAAATAGAAACCCAGATTTCCAGCAGCGTTGGAAAGCTTCGGAGATCTGGCAGCCTCCCTCAGAGACGACTCCAGGCTGGATCCGAACAGCAACGGCTTCCTTCAGACCAAGCATTTGCTTGCCCGTTTGCACAGTGCCCGCCACACACGGTCGTCTCTGACGGTGAGCCTGAGGGATGGTTGCCTTTTATCACTGAATTTGCAGAGAAAAACTTCTTTGTATCCCTGTCTCTATGAAAAGCGGGTCAATGGCGGAGTGAGGCGGCCGCGAGATTTTACTGGAGTTGGCCTGTTCTTTTTGCGTCCGTGACTAGCCCGGCGTCTGCAGAAGCCTGAAGTCACGGTGTGACAACAGTCCACACAGAGGAAGAGGCACAGCATCTTGGAAGGGTCACACTGTAGATAATCAGCCTGGCGAAGAGTAAGGCTCAGAGAACACACAATTGTGGAGAGCGGATATTGGAAGGACAGTCATAGGTAGAGGGATTGGCCTGTGTGCTGCTTTGGTGGGCAGACCAGATGATACAGACGTTAAAACCACGTTTCCTTGGGGCGCCTGGATGGCTCAGTCGGTTAAGCGTCTGAGTCTTGATTTCGGCTCAGGTCATAACCTCACCGTCGTGAGATGGAGCCCTGCCTTGGGCTCTGTACTGACAGTGTGGAGCTTGCTTGGGATTCTCTCTCTCCCTCTGCCCCTCCACCACTTGTGCTCTCTTTCTCTCTCTCAAAATAAATAAATATTAAAAAAATAAAATAAAATCATGCTGACTTTTAGAGATACGGTAAAAGTAAAATTAAAGAGAATAAACGATTTTCTAGAACATTAGGCATGTAGCAAACCCTCAATAAATGTTAGCTATTATTATTTGCAACTGGGTGAAAGGTTGGATAATTTATTTCTACGAGCGTGGCCAAATCCTAGCTCTGTGATTTTATGTCTCATTCATCTCCATTTCCTCCCTCCAAGAAGTTGCTAAAAAGAAAGAAAATGAGTTAATTTCAATCTCATTTTCTTTTATCGCTCCTCTCCCACCTCCCATCAAGACACTTCTAACTTCTGAAACGGCCACAGGCTAACTCTGTGAACTACAGGCTTTATCTTTAGCTCCTTCTATGGCCTCTTCCTTTGTGCCAAGTACCCTGGAAGTCAGCGAAGGTTTGCAGAAGGTACGCTCATTTGAAAATGTTTGCTCATCTCTTTTGCTTCAGATTTCAAGTTGATTGCCCGGAGACCTTTTATCAGTAGTGATGATACCAATGGGCTGAATCAAGTTCAAGATCAATCGGCTTCTTATGAAATGAATATGGAAGCAGCAGACAGCCGAACATGAAATGTCGAGCCTTTAAACTGAGACAAGAGACTTCTTCCTCTGAGCGCGGGGTAAGTATGTGCTGGGTGTAGGCAATGCGGGGCCTGCGGTTTTATGGCTAAAT
The DNA here is from genome assembly GCF_023721935.1 of Panthera uncia. Taxonomy (NCBI): domain Eukaryota; kingdom Metazoa; phylum Chordata; class Mammalia; order Carnivora; family Felidae; genus Panthera; species Panthera uncia. The sequence goes on along the minus strand of NW_026057582.1, from coordinate 108,133,972 downwards.
TTGGCAGGGAAGGAAAAAATTGTGAGAAGAAACACAAATTTCTTTTCCTAGCAGAAGCTGGCTGTGGCAGACCCGGCAAAATATAAACCCATTCCTCCTTCCTCCTTACTAGTTAAAACCCCAGGTTGGGTCAGGATGTGAATGTGCCCAGTTAGTCACACTTCCCTACTCCCCAGGGCAGATTGTCCTTATCGGCAACACAAAGGTTGACTTTTGTTACAGGTGTTGATAAACCTCCTACGAGTCACTGTTTATCAGATGTTCTGTTACCTCCAGCCAATCGGGGTCTCTGCAACACTCAGATCCTCAACTGGGTGTCCAACAATTCAGTTCTGACACGGTCTACCCAGAGTTAGCATCAGACCCCACAGGTTAAAGACTCAGCCTCACAAACCTGCCCCCTACTTCCGATGCCAGTCATGAGTCCTGGGCCGTCCATACTGCTAATCAACCAGCTATATACATTGGGGGCGGCACTGTCCCCTCGTCAGTTTTGCTAATTTGCTAGAACCGCTCACAGAATTTTACTTGTGTTTACTGGTTTATTATAAAAGCTCTAGAACTCAGGAACAGCCGAATGGAAGAGGTGCCCAGGGCAAGGTCTGGGGGGTGCCTATGGAGCTACCAGACTCTCTCAGCACTTCTAGGAGTTTACCAACCCGGAAGCACCTGCAACGGTTCAGGGGCTTTTTGATTGAAATCACTGGCCATTCATGATGGAACTCAATCTCCAGCCCCTCTCCCCTACCTGGAGGTGAGATGGGGCTCAAAGTTCCACTCCTCTAATCAAGCCTTGGTCTTCCTGGTTCCAGCCTGAAGCTAGCTGGGGTGGGGAGCAGTCACCGGTCACTGCATTAGCAAATAAAAGACGGTATCATTCAAGAGATTCCAAGGGTTTTAGGAGCTCCTGGGCTAGGAACCAGAGACAAAGACCAAGTGAATTCTATCGGATTCATAGGCCAGCTACTTACTAGGTGTTTCCCTTCACTGTCTAACACAGTACTCCAAAACTTAGTGGCTTAAAACAACCACCTTTTAAAAATGTTTATTTTTGAGAGAGAAACAGAGGGAGACACCGAATCCAAAGCAGGCTCCAGGCTCTGAGCTGTCAGCACAGAGCCTGACATGGGGCTTGAACCCACGAACTGCGAGATCATGACCTGAGCTGAAGTCAGACGCTTAACCTACTGAGCCACCCAGGCGTTGCCTAACAACCACCATTTTATTTTTTCTTGTGAAATAATGAGGCTCCGCTGGATGATCCTTCTGCTGGTTTCTCTAGGGGTCTCATGTGGTTGTGCTTGGCTGGCATCTTGGCAGTCACAGGTGAAAACCGGGGGCTCCTTTCTCTATGGTCTTTCCACATGTCTTTTTACATGGCAGGTGGATCCCAAGGATAACATTCCAGTCTACAAGGACTTGTCAAGCCTTTGCTTGCATTATGCTTGTTAATGACCTACTAGCCAAACCCAGAGTCGCTGTGCGACCAGGTTAATAGTCTACCACACCAGGAACGTTGTGGAAAGAATATATTCTTTACATAGGGGATAGGACGACATTAACCCCCGGGTCCCTTCTAGATAGTAGATTCCTTCTTTTCACAGTGTCTTCCACGATTCCATCCTTCTTTCCTTTCTTCCTCTTTTCTTCTTACAACTAACCCTCACCCCCCAAAAAGGCAAAAAATGTGCCACGTTTCCACAAAAGCAGCTCAGTGACTTAGAATCTAGGGATTAGGACCTGAACTCTTTAGGGTTATAAACTGATAGGCTACAGACATGTTTTTTTTTTTTTATTTTTTAAATGAATTTTTTTTATTAAGTATTTTTTAATGTTTATTCATTCCTGAGAGAGAGAGAGAGAGAGAGCCCACAAGGGGGGTGGGCAGAGACAGAGAGAAGGAGACACAGAATCCGAAGCAGGCTCCGGGTTCTGAGCTGTCAGCATAGAGCCCCACGAGAGGCTCAAACTCACGAACCATGAGATCGTGACCTGAGCCGAAGTCAGAAACCTAACCGGCTGAGCCACCCAGGTGCCCCCCCTACAGACACGTTTCGATTGGAGCTCATTTTTTTTTAATTTTTTTTTTTTCAACGTTTTTTATTTATTTTTGGGACAGAGAGAGACAGAGCATGAACGGGGGAGGGGCAGAGAGAGAGGGAGACACAGAATCGGAAACAGGCTCCAGGCTCCGAGCCATCAGCCCGGAGCCTGACGCGGGGCTCGAACTCACGGACCGCGAGATCGTGACCTGGCTGAAGTCGGACGCTTAACCGACTGCACCACCCAGGCGCCCCTCATTTTTTTTTTTAAAGTAGGGAAATTTCAAACAAACAAACACAAACAGACTCAAAGACTGCGAACACACCAGTGGTTGGCGGGTGGGGGGCAACACGGGTGAGGGGGATTAAGATGTACAGCCTTCCAGTTAGAAAAGAAACTTGTCCCGGGGACGAAAAGGACAGCATAGGGAACACAGACAATAATGTAATAACATCATATGGTGACAGATGGTAAGTACACTTACTGTGGTGAGCATTCTGTAATGTATCCAAGTGTTGAATCGCTAGGTATTAACCTTGAAACTAATATACTATTGTTTGTCAACTCTACTTTGTTTTTTTAAAAAACTGGGAACTTTCGCGTGAGAATTCAGATTCGCAGCTTCCCTTGGAAATGGGAAAGAGCAAGGAGTTTCTGGCCTCCCCTTCCTCCATGGCAACAACAGGCAAGGGCTGCTGGGGCTTCCCTTTTCAGGAGGGCCACGGCTCCCCAGCCCACCAGGCTCCCCACAACGGATTCCAATTCGACTTACCTGCCTCACTCCTTCCTTTTATGTGGCAGGCCTCCGAAAGTTTTTGAGTGGCAACCCCTGCTTGAAACTAATTCTGAATTTTCTCTCTTTCACCATACCTCCTCCCCCCACCCCCACAATTTATCTCCTCCCTGTAAAATGTGCTCATTGTTATTTTCCACTCACTCACTCACCGTAATTCCGTTATTGTGCTGGGCCCGAAGTCTTGCCCCGCTTGAGGACAGCTCAACAAAAACAACGCCTTGCCTTTTTGTTTAAGCGGTGCCCAAAATCCCACCTCCTCTTAAAAGCCCTTGCTTGACTTAATAATGGTAGTGGATTCATCTGGATTCAACCACGTTTGCATTCAGGACCCAGGATCCAACGCCTTCGTAATGTCTCCCGTCAAAGCCCGATTACAAAACCCTCCAGAAGTTGGTTGCTTAACTGAGCCACCCAGGTGCCCCTCTGCTGCCTTTTTTAGATTTTCCAGAGTCCCTCGTGGCAGCAGGTTAGTGAGTCCCAAAGTGGCTCAGCATCGGTACCACCTGAGGACTGGTTCCCGGCTCGCCCCCATCCCCACGTGAATCAGCAGGTCTGGGCTGGAGCCTGGAAGTGTGCACCTCTAACAAGCTCCCCAGGGGACACTAGTGATCGCTTACGTGATCACTTGTAGAAAGTACCTGCTAATGGGCTCATCTCTTTCTACCCACCACTAAGCACGGGGTTGGGAGGGCAATCTGGCACTCCAGTTCTTAGAAAACCACTTTCGAAGCCCACTGCTTTTGGAGGGGTACTGAGTGCTGTGGGGCTTCTGCGAGTCATACACAGAACCACTTCTGCGGGCAAACTGCAGCTCTCTGGCCCAAATGCCCTCGCTGCCAAACTGTTTGGTAGGCCTGCCCTTTGGGGTTTTTTTGTAATGGCATTTGACCCATAATATGCTTTCTGCCTGGCCACAGGGGATTGTTTGCAGACCTTCTGGAGGGTTAATAAATAAATGATGGGCTTCTTTCTGGCCACGGGAAACCGTCTCAAGGTCAATGCTATTGCAGAGCAGGGCTTTACAGAGCTTGCTGAGATTAAAAAATCATCGGCTCCCACTAACCACATCCCCTCTTTTCTGAAACTTTGAAGCTTTGCTGCTGCAAAAAGAAGCACAATTAAGCCTCGATAAAATTTTAATAGCGGGAATTATGCACTCTGCAACCAGCCTACAATTAGCCGTTGCTATGCTACGGGCAGAACCTAATCACGATAATGAGGCAAACAAAGGGAGGGAATTAATCAGGGCTATAAGGTTAGAGCACAGCCGGTTCCATCTCGGGAGCACTGATTTCTGAAACACAGCAGTGGGGCCCCTGGGAAATCTCGGTCCTCCGCAAGGTTAGATTAGCTGGTGTGGGGTGGGTGTGTGTGTAATCTTCTGAGTAAGGAAGGCACCGAGAGTGCAATATCATTCCTACACCACCACGAGGATGCATTCATTTTAAAACATGACGATGCCCCTACTCTGTGCAGGAAACCATGCTAGGTTCCGCGGAAGAGATATTGCTACGCAACACACGAGCCCGGCCCTCTAGGACTTTGCTACTCCAAGTGTGCCCCTTGGACCAGCAGCATGGGCACCCCCGGGGGCTTATTGGAAATGCAGAATCTCGGGTCTCACCCAGACCTCCTGAATCACAGTTGGATTTTAGCAAGATCCCCGGGTGACCTGGGTGCACACCAGAGAGGAGACACTCTGCTCTAGAATTCTGCCAGGTTCTGTGTGAGGCATTCAACATGTATGGCTATCTCATTTAATCTTTGCCATAACCCTACGAGCTTCCCCCCCATTATGCTTGTGAAGAAGCTGAGGCTCGGGGAAGTTAAGAAACTTGCCCAAGGTCACCGAACTAGCAGCAGGAGATAGTCACATTGTAATTCCGGGGTCTCCTGATGGCAAAGCCCGGGGCCTCACCCTCTGGTCCGAAGTGCCTCCTATCACGGATGGACACAGGGTGAATAAAAATAATCACAATTCAGATCTGGGTTTGACAGAGGGTCACGAGTGAGTCCAAAAGGGAAGATGGTTTTAAGAGATCATAAAGGGGGTAGTAGTCCCTTTTGGTTGGGGTGAGCAAGGATGGAGGAAGTAGCCTGTGAGCTGGGATTTGAATGATACGTGGGAATGACACAGACATAAGGGTGGGCAGGGTGTTGCAAGCAGCATGGTCTAAGCAAAGCACAGTGACTAGAAGGCATGGAGAGTGTCCGTGGGGCTAATGAGCAGAACACTTGGGTGTGATCCAGGTGTGAGGTAGGGCGGGCTTATGGTAGGCCTTGAATGTCAAGATAACTCCATTAAGAGGTGATGAGGATCCATGGTTGGTGTCTGAGCTGGGGGGGTGTCACGGTCAGGCCAAGCCCTGGAAAGAGATCTCCTGGATGTTATAAACGGCATAGAGAGGAAGACCAGAGGGCAGACTGAGAGCACAAGCCACCGTGGGGTCCTTGGGGTCTGAACTGGGGGTGTCAGTGAGATAGGAAAAGAAGGGGTGCCAAGAGATCCTACGTGGAGTGGGGGGACAGGGCACTGGGACGAGTCAGAGCCTCTGACTCCAGACTCCGCCCCTGGTGACTGGGAGGGCACCGAGTCAGAGGGAAAGATGATTTCGGGAGAAAAATGGCGTTGCGATCCGAGATGTATTGTGGCGGATGTGATTCGCAACCTCCCATCCGTGACATCAATGCTCATCCAACAGATGTTTACTGGGAGGGACAGCAAAGTGAATGAGGCGTAGAAGCGAACCAGTGACAGTTTACAGTAACGAGCACCACGTGGCCCGAGCTCAGTGCTTTACAGGCATCGCCCTACTGGCCCCTCCACAGCCTCCCAAAGTCCCTCAGAACCCAGGATGTATATTCTAATCACCTAGGGAGCCTTAACAAAAACACCAGGACCCAGTGCCCACGCCCTAAAAGATGTATGCACAGTCACTGAGTTGAGGGAGGGTCCTGGGCCAAGGTGGTGAGAGTATCAGCTGAGTCTCAGTGAAACCTCCAATTCTGTCCATGTTCTTCAGCCAAAGAGCACCAGGAGCACATCCGTAGTTAAGCAAGTGAATGCACTTGGCTTTGATGGGCGACTTGGACGGGGCGGGGGGGGGGGGGGGTCTCAGGAAGTGGGGGTTGCTCTAGATTGGATGGGGGGGCAATGACAGCAAGTGGGGCAACGCTATGAATATCTCAATAGAGCTCCTCTAGGGGGAGGGGAGACTGGAATGAAGACAAAGTTGAAATCGTCAAGAGGTAGTCACTCGTCATGGCCAAGAGGGTGACTGACTGCTGGGTGGCAGAGTGATCTTGTTTTGTCTGTGCTTAAACAAAATGATGGCGTGGCCTTGCTTCGTCTCATTTCATCTTGGTCTCAGTGCAAACTTGTCCGAGGTTGGCGTTCTGTGAAACCGTGTTGATCTAATAGGAGCTTAGCCTGGCTTGGCTCCGCGTGTCAGGCCGGCTTCCGAATGTCAGGTCGCCACTGTTTTCTCTCCCCGGACCAAACCCTCCCATCCATCCTCCTTCCCAGCCAGCGGCAAAGGAAAGTAGAGGGGAAGTTAAGAGTGAGGAAGGTGTGCGGCTCAGGAAGTGAAAAGAAGAGGCAGAGAAGGAAACGGTGCTGGTGGTCGCGGGGACAGTAACCCGATGAACGAGTTCCGCTGCCCAGCTCCAAACCCAACCGCACCTCAGCTGAACACGGGTGGCTGGGCCGGAAAGGGCCCCGACTGAGCATCAGCACGAGGCGAAGCCATTCGTTAATGTTTCACTGCCCTGCAGCCCAGCCCTCGCGTGTCAGCGGTGACCTTGCAGCCCACCAGCACCCCCCCCCCCCACCTCAAAGCAAGCACTCTTTCCCGCCATCTGTTTGCCATCGAGCGGCTGGTGATGCTCAGCTTGGTGTGAAGGGGGACCTGCTCACGGAAGGGGAGGCGAGCAGGCGGCTCCGAGAGGATCCAGGCCCGCAGCCCTGTGCGGGAGGGGGCGGGGAGAGGGGCGTGTGCGCATGCGTGTTCTCTCCGGCTTAGGGAAGTCTTGGCCAGACTAGGCCCGTTGACGCACAAGGTGTGTGGGCTGAGGGCTCTCCCCGAATCTGGAGTCCGGCCCCCTGAGCAGGTGTCTGCAGCCTCCCTGTCCCTACTCCAATGTACCTAGAGCGGGAGGAGAAGGCACCGGAGCCCTCTGATGCTCCTACTGGCTCAGGGGCTGCCATCTGGGAGGCCTGTGTCATTCCTCCACTTTGGGGCTGGCTCTGGGGAACTCTGATGATTCAAGGGCTGTGGAGGCCACAGAGTCCAGGTGGCCCCAAACCTGCCACGTCTGTTATGTCTTTTGTGCCTTGGCTCAGGCTTTCCCTCTTCCTGGAAAGCTGGCGCCAACCGGGCCCCAGCTACCCTTAGGACTGAGTGTAAATGCCTGCTTCCTCCTCCAGAGTCAATTATCCCCTCCTCCGTGCTCCCAGAGGGAGGCCATTGCCCCTGCTTCTACGGAGAAACTCCTTGCGTTGTGTTTGTTGTTATGTGTTCCTCACTTGAGTGTCTCTCCTACCTACAGGGAACGGGCTTATTTATCACTTGGTCCCCAGCCCCTGGAACTTGGCCAGACTCACAGCGGACATTTGGTAACTGTTTGGGGGAGGCGAGGAGAGAGAACTCGACCGCCATTCTCAACTCCCAGCAGAGTCCTGGGGGGCGGGGGGGCGGTGAGGGAACTGTAGAAGTCAGCCCTGGTTGCTGTTGAAGGCAGGCAGCGGGCTTCCCATCTGGGCCAAGCCACAGCCGGTCACCCCTGCTCCCTTCTCTTCCCATCTCACTGGGGCTTTTACGGAGTCGAGAGTAGATAAGGCAGACGTGGGAGAGTTCCAAACTCAGGAAGAATCTAGGCCACAGGAAGCAGCAGGTGTTCTGCTGTTAGTTCAGGAGAGCCTCAAAGGAAGGGGTGACTGGCAGGTGGCTCCCCTGTTAATACAATTTTAATCCACAACTTGGCTCTCCAGAGCCAACTCCTCAGCAAAGCCCCAGAGACAAACAGAACCAAACCATAAACCTAAAGCAAGATTCTCAGGGCAATAAGATGGGGGGGCGTGGGGGCTAGGAAACATTACTCACCCCCTGGGCTCCCTCGGGGGGAAGCAGAGTTAGATTCAGTGCTCGCCTGGGGTGGCCGCATCCCTGGGCAGGTGCAGTATGAGGCCGTGTCTCCCGGCCCCTGTCAGGGCCTCTGCAGGGGGACCTGCGCTCTGTGATGTTTAGGTGGAGCCGGTCTCCTCTTTGCAAACAAATGGTGCGTCCCTCCAATTATGCACTTCAGCACCCGAGCCTTTGAGCCTTTGGTGGGGACGCTAAGTGAAAGTGACAATCAGCACACGCATAATGATTCACAGCATTTGTAATGGGTGAGACACATCAAGAGACTAGGGAGAGGCAGGGAAGGTAGGAGGGATTTCTGTTCTCAGCCGGAAATGAGCGTGGTGGTCGGCAGCTCAGTACTCAGCAGCCTGTCGAGTCCTACCTCAGGCCGTGTCAGGAACCACAGAGGCTCCTTTCAGAAGTTCTGGGATCCAGCCAGGGGCAGGGAGGAGGTGGGAGAGAGTTGGGAATAGCATTTGAAATGTCTGCCGGAGCCCATCCCCATGGCGCACAGGGGCAAGATCTTGGCAGCCGTGATCTCAAAGAGGCGAGGGAAGAGCTGGATGTCAGACAGGCCAGGGTTCAAATCCCGGCTCTACCCCAGCTAGGTCTGTGATCTTAGACAAAGCATTTGAATTCCCCAAGCTTCTGTTCCATCATCTGTAACAGAGCTCATGTCCCTCCTCTGAAGCTGTTGGGATTTGGATTAAAAGAAAGGAGGAGCGCCTGGGTGCCTGCGACTTCGGCTCAGGTCATGATCTCATGGTTCATGCGTTTGAGCCCCGCGGCAGGCTCTGTGCTGACAGTTCGGAGCCTGGAGCCTGCTTCAGATCCTGTGTCTCCCTCTCTCTCTGCCCCTCCCCCCCACATGGTCTATGTCTCTCAAAAATGAATAAATGTTTGGGAAAAAAAGTTAAAAATAATTTAAAAAGAAAGAAAGGAGATGGCCTGGGCCACCTGGGTGGCCCAGTGGGTTAAGCGTCCAACTCTTGATTTTGGCTCAGGTCATGATCGCGCCGTTCGTGAGATCGATCCCCGAGTCTGGGGCCTGCTTGGGATTCTCTCTCTCTCCCTTTCTCGCTGCCCCTCCCCCGCTCTCAAAATAATTAAATAAATATTTTAAAAAAGAAAAAGAAAGAAAGAACATGGCCCATAGGGAAGGAGGGAGCACAGCTTGGCCTACTGGAGCTGCCCAAGGAAGTTCCCTTCCCTCCACCCCCCTTCTTCACAGGCTAGGAGCATGCCCCACCCCCCACCCCCCATGCCCTCTCTCCCCATACACTAGACAGCCTAGTTTCTCACAGCATGAATTACCTAGGAATTCTCTTGCATCTAGACACTGTGAGTGTGTGCTTGGCAGAGAGGAAGCGGCTGGTTTGAGGCGCTGGTTGGTGGGTTCCAAATATTGGCTGTCCTCTGTGTAAAGCAGAACTTCTAATTTGCCCTAAAGAATGGCCATCCAACTGCCCGGAGGGCCTCAAGCTGGAGCAGGCTGGGAGTAGATAAGAGTCTCTCCTTTCCCATCACAATTCTATCGACTGTAATCGCCTCTCTGTCCAGACTTCCAGCCTCCAAGTTTTCAGCTTCAAGTGATTCATCTCAAAGGCCACCCCCATGGGCCCCTCATCTGCTGTTTAATTGGAGAAGGGGGTGCTGGAGGCCCCAGAGCCTTAATTGCATTTGTTAATGGGTAGGTGCAATTATCCCTGCCACACTCCTGCACACTGCCAGGCAGACAGAAGATGATTAAGGGGATCTTTAAAACTCCAGCTCCCTACAGCCCTCTCCGCTAATTGAGCAGTGGAGGAAGCGATCTTGAGCTCCCCCACTCCTTTCTTTAAATTAACTCCTGGCTCCCAAGTCCTCCTCAGAGCAGTGCATTGGCCACATGGCTCAGAGCATTCTGTTCCAACCCCATCTGTCACCCGTCACTTAGGCACAGGGCCCAGCCAGATCATCAGTGGGTCCATCCATCACCCATGGACTGGGAGTAGCAGACTGGGGCTGGGGGGTACCTTTACGGCCCCCAGAGGGTGATATCATCCAAGCTGATTTAACTGAGAGGTGACCTGAGAGTGGCCCACTGTCCCCTGCCTTGGACCACCTGTGCTCAATCTGGACTGCCACAAGTGTCTAGTGACTGGTCCACCGTGCCCTGATTTAGTGTATTCTCCACCTGGCAGCCAGAACAGAGTGATCAGCTTGCATCATAAACAGGGTCAAGCACTCATGCGAAAAATGCCTTAACAGCTTCCCACCTTTCCCGCAATGCAATCCAAGCACCATGGCTGACGAGGCCCCTGGGGGCCTGGTGCCTGGCACGCTCTCCATTCTCAACCTGTATCCTCTGGCCCTTGGCTACTAAACTCTAGCCACACTGGTCTCCTCATTCCATTTCCCAAACACACTGAGTTCCTTCCAGCCTCAGGGCCTTCGCACATGCTCTTTACACTTCTGGGAAGAATTGCCTTCACACCTCTCGTGGTCAGCCCCTTCCTATCCTTTAGCTCTCCCTTTAAATAGATGTTGCTGAAGAGAGGACTTCTGTCCTATGACTGCCATATCTTGATTTCCCGCTTCCTTATTCCTTTTTTTAAAAATACTTGTTTCCTTCAAAGCATATATTACAACTTTCAGTATTTTCATTCTGTTGTTTTGCTATCTATTTTTGCTGTGGTTTGGGTCTCACTAGACTATAGCTCCATGAGGTCAGGACCTTCCTTTAGTTCACTGTTGTATCCCACACGCCTATCGGAGTGCTTGGTACTTCCTCACTCATTGAACAAACATTTATTGAGCACCTACTATGTGCCAGGCACTCCCTCAGGCATGAGGGATACAGCAGTGAACAAACAGGAGAGAATCCCTGCCCTCCTGGAGCTTATATTCTAGAAAGGACAGGAGAGGCAGGCCATAAACAATGACTATAAGTAAATTATATAGAATATTAGAAGGTGACCGGACTTTTTCTGTCAACCAAGGCTGATGCTAGACAGTTGTCCACGATCCTGGGAATTAAATATTGGGTAAGAAGCTAACGAGAAAAGGAATGTGTGTGTGTGTTGGGGTGCTGAAGGATGATCAGTTAACAGGGTGGACATAGGTGCATTTTGTTCCCATGAAAGCAGACAGGTTAGCTTACACCTTCTTTCTTCTGGGTGCCCGTCTCCTCACTGCTGCTGGCCCTAGCTTTTCTCAGAAGGGCCCCCTCTATGCATCTTCTATCCCTCTCTCACCCTGTGTGCCCATCACCACGGGATGGTCAGGGGAACTTGGGCTTTGGCCTGCCTGGCATTCGTTCCCCTTTCTTCTGGAAGCCGAATCCCAAGTTTAATTTGGAGACCACTCCCGACCCCATGAGATACAGGGTTGGTAGGACTGTCGATCACAGCGTCTGCCCTCTCCCAGCCAACAGGTGGCAGTGGCCCCAGGCCTCAACCTGAGTCCTACGTGGAGAGACAGGAAGATTTCAAAACAGTTTATTCATTCCGACGAAATGACTGTCCATTCGTTCCTGCCCCACCCCGGGTCCTCAAAGCCACCCTGTTCCTGTCCTTATCAGTCATGTGTCTCACTTGTTTCTTTCTGGAGCTGCACCACCGTCCTTCCGTCCACGCTTCCTTGTTCACCGTGTGGGGGCTGGTCAGTTTCAGTTGTTGGCTGCCAGAGCCCCTGACCCCGTGTTGACCACCGCTGGCTGCATCAGTGCAAACGGATGTGACTGCAGATCAGTGCTCTTGTTGGCTGGTGGGCGAACTGGGGCTAGAAGCCGATGCCTTTGGGCCTCGGTTTCCTTGCCAGTAAAATGACAGTAACAGCACGTTCCTCGCCGGACTGGAGGTGTTTGCCTGTGAAAAGTGCCCGACGGCCCTCTCCCCTCGTCTTCGCCCCGACCTCTCACACAAGTCCAGGAGGAGGAGGAGTGAAGTGGTGGAGGCGGCAGGTCCCCACAGAGGTTGCTATGGGAACCCCAGCCACATGTGCAGCATCCTGGAGTGGGGGGGGGGGGCGGTGCGCAGCTGCTGGGGGGCTGGCGGCAATGACGCTGCGCTTTGGGGCAAAAAGGCCCAGCTGTTCCCGTCCCCCCAGGTCCCAACTTGGCTCGGTTCACGGGACTCGGAACAGAGCAGCTGTTGAGCTTGGGGAGAAGGGAGGGGGACCGGACTCTCCGTGGCTCTAGCCTTCCAGTCTCGGGGGAGGCTGGGAGGGAGAAGGCGCGGTGCTCAGCTCAGAATCCTCAGACGGCAAACAAGCCTTCAGAGAGCCGTGTAGTCGATCAATCCCACAGCGAACCATCAGTGAGTCAGTCCTGGAAGCCCAGCACTAAACTGAGTAGGCAGTGAGGGGGACGAGAATCAGAAAACAGTGGTGGGAAGACCTCAGTGGAAATAAAAATAGACGCTGGCAACAGTAAGCTTGGCTATTATTGATGGAGTTCCCACCATGCGTTAGCCACTCAGCCCAGCTCTTTACTTGCATCCCGGTGACAGCCCCCACCAGTAACTGCAGCAAGATGCCCCTTCACCCGCGCGGAGGCGGAGCTCAGAGTCACGTGCGTGCCCGAGGATCACCTAGCCGGGGCGAGATCACCTCGTGTGAGGTGAGCATCATACAGGCCAATTCATTCCCTGGCCCGCACCCACAGTACGTTTTGGGCTTCATATCAGCCCTGCTGGGAGCTCCGCGGGAGAGGCTGGTGTGCACACCGGTGACAGCGACACCGGTGAGGGCCAACCAAACGCCTGTGAAAGCGGTGGGGCAGGACGGCGGCCGTGCCTTGAATATCGGGGTGAAGTGGAGAGATGCGGGGCCTAGAGGGATGGCCGAGTGGTAGCTTAGCAAAGGAACCACGACGGAAGGGAAGCCGGGAGGAGGGAGCTTCCCGCGGCGCGCGCGGTATGGTCGCAAGTGTGGTGCAGGGCGGCTTCCTGCAGGAGTCCCTCGGCTGGAGCGCCAAGTGCGTGGGGCTCCGTGCCAGCTCATGCCACGAGCTGAAGCCAGATCGCAAAGGGCCTTTTCTGGGAGGCCAGAGGATTTGAACTGCATCTGGGGGGAAAGGGGAGGCGGCAGACGGGTTTTAAGCAGGGGAGTGATGGGATCAGATCTGCCCGATACCCACACAGCCCCTGCTCTTGTGTCTAGGGCCGGAAGAGAGGTGGGGACCCTGTGGCTGTCGTCCAGGGGTCCAAGTGGGGGGTAAAGGGAGCCAGGGCCGTGGGAGGTGGGGAAGAGGGACGGTTAGGTGAGACATTCGGGGAGGGAATCAGTAGACCCTCGGGGGCAAGACGCTGAGGACAAGATTACGTTCTTTGCCAGGAACCTCTGGGTGTGTGTCTGTGCGTCTGCGTGTGACGGTGTGCGTCTGTTTACGTGCGTGTCACGTGTATGCGTGCATGTGCGTACGTGCACGTGACGCTGCTCTCTGGACGCACGCTGGGGCTCGCACGCACCTGTGTCCGGCAGCTTCCGGATGCTCTCAGGCACATTTGCACGCACGACCGTATCTGTGTGTCTGTCTCATGGTCTGTGTGTCCACCTGCTGCTCCCAGTCCAAGGGCAAAGCCCCCGCCCCTCACCCTCTGGGCTCAGTGGAGCACTCAGTCAGTGGAGCACTCCGTGTGCCACGCACCTCCAGCGACTTAAGCTGTAGACGCTCCCACTGCTAAGGCGAGATGCACCTTCTGTCCCTGTTTGATCTGCAACGTGAACCCCGAGGCAGTTCTTCAAAGGGAGCACTGGGGGTGGAAAGAAAGGAGGCACACGTCAGGATTAAAACTGCGAACTGACCGTGCCCCTGCTCAGCCCTGGCCCAGGGACCTTCCTCCACAGACAGGCAGTGATTTGCAACTGCATTTTCCCCAGGCCAGGATGAGGGGCTTCTGGGAATGAGTGATGGGCAGGGCTTGGGGAGGGGAGAGAGCTTGCCCCCCCCCCCAACCCAGCAAGTCCCTTCACCAGCCGCCAGCAGCGAGCCAGCCGGCAGGTGGAATGGGCTGAACAGAGGAGCCCTCCTTCCTTCCTTCCTTCCTGTCCTCCTCTTTAGCTCGCTCCCTTCCTCTCTTCTCTCTTTCCTTCTCCCTGCCCTCCTCTTCCTTTCCCTCCCTCCCTTCCCTGCTCTCCTTCCCTATCCACCATTTCCGGAGGACTTGAAGGTTTCACACCGACTCCCATGTGTGTATTAACTCTGATGCTTAGTGATGGTGTGATGGCATGATGGCGGGCAGGTGCTCCCCTCTCACCTCGCAGGGTCGTTAGAATTATGTGAATTCAGGCTCCAGTGCACAGCACAGTGCCAGGCTCCCCGGAGGAACTCAAATGGCAGCCATGCATTTGTGCAGTGGATCAATAAGGCATCTCCCCATCAAATTGGCTTTACCAGTCAGAGACATGGTCTGATAAACAAATAGTGCAATGAGAGTTTTACAAAAGGTGGGGGGCTAGGGTGCTCGGAGGAGGCTCGGAAGAGGAAGGGCCACCCTTCCTAGGAAAGGTATAGGATCAGGGAGAGCTTCCTGGAAGAGGTGCCTCCTGAGTCTTAAAGGCCGGCCGGATTTCACTGAGTGAGTCCGAGGTGAGGGCATCCAGATGAGGGGAGGATTTTGCGGAGGTGTGGGAAGGAAACTACAAAAGCACCATGGTGCATCCGGGCCTCTGGTTCCGTGTGGGGAGATGGCCGCGGGCTGCAATGCGAGGCAGGTCTGTGAGTGAGGCGTGCCCAGGGGAGAGTTTAACCAGATGACCAGTGCTGGGCTGAGGGGTCTGAGAAAAACCTTTCCAGGCCGAAAGATCTCTTCCACTCAGGTGGCAGGCTGCCTTTGGTGGCCGCCCACATGCCTCTTCGGGGGGGCTTGCTGGAAGCGGTCAGCTCCTGCAGGATGGCCCTGGCTGCAGAGGGGGCTGTATGCCAGCTCCCCCCGCTTCCCCCCGCCGCAGCCCACATTCAGAGAGTGACCGGTGCCAGAAGGTAAGGATCTGGCCGTTGTGGCCCAAGTCAAGACAACTCTGAGGGGCTGATCTAGCTCCAGGACTTCCCTGAGAGCTCAGCTGAGGCTGTCAGTGGGTCCCTACTGCACTGTGACCTCTGCCTCTGCCTCCCCTGCCTTCCCTCCCTCCCACCGCTGCGGATCCCAGGGGCTCCCTAACCAGTGGTCCGCTGTTAACACCACTCGCGTCCATCTGAGTCTGCGGCTGAGCCTTCAGCCTGAACGTTGCCCTTGCAACCTTCTTTCCCACCCCGCCTCTTTGTCTAGTAACCTTCCTTTTTGTTGAAGTGCCACATGCATACAGAAAGGTGCAAAGCTCTTTGGATTATGGACAACTCAAATCCTTGCAAAGTGAACGCAGCCCGTCACCGTTGCCCAGATCAGGAAGCAGAGTTTTAGCACCCTCGCCCGAATCTCTTCGTGCCTGTCTCCGTCCCGAAGGTAACCACCGTCCTGACTTCTAACACCATTGGTAGATTTAAGGTTTGCTGGTCTGTGGCCCTTAAACTGATGTGGTCACCTGGTGTGCACACTCAGGTGTCTTCTTTTACTCAGTGTTACGTTTGTGCGATTCATGGTGTTGCAGGTGGCCAAAGTTCATTCATGCTCGCTGCCGCACACATTTCCTGTGTCTAAATTACCATATTGTCTTCATTTATTCGCCGCCCAGAGTAGTTTGGGGCCTTTCCAGTTCGCGACTATTACAAATAGCTCTGCTGCGAACACGACTGTACAGGACTTTCAGTGTTTTAGAAACCAGTTTCTGTTACGTGTATACCCAGGCTCAGGGTTTTGGGGGTCGGTCTGAGTATGTCCCTCTTTGGTGATATTTCTGAACTGTTTTCCAAAGGGGCTATGCCACCTTACTCTTTCACCTGTAGCTCATGAGGGCTCCAGTTACCCTGCACCCTCACCAAAACTTGACATGACCTTCCATGGTGGTATAATTCTGACTTCAGTTTCCGTGATGGCCAACGAAGCAGAGCATCTTTTCATGGGTATTGGCTATCTGGACACCCTCCTGTGTGAAGCCGCTGCTCTAAGCCTTTTGCGTTATGTATTCACTGGTTTGTTTTTTTTTTCCCTTATTGATTTGTAGGAGTTCTTTATATATTCTATATACAAGTCCTCTGTCAGATCCCTATGCTCCTTTTTTGAAATTCAAATATCCCCAAGAGAGGGGTGGGGGGATGGGGCGGTGGGAAGGAGGAGGCTGAGGCAGCGATGAGGCCCAGCATCACCAATACCTGAATGGTACCAAACTTCTTTCTTCCCTCTCTGAGCCTGGGAAGCCCTTCTAGAAAGGAGGCGTCCTCGGTGAGGCTGCATTTTCCTTCCTCCTACCGGTCTTCTTCCAGCTGGGAGAAGCTGGGATATAAAAGAGGAGTCCCAGAAGAGCCAGCAGCAAAGACCTGGAATTTTCACAGTCAGGGAGAGGAGCCGAGGGAAGAGTTTGACCTCCCCCCTCCTTCTGGGCCTGCACTGGTGGTGAGCATCTACTGTCAAGAGGAGAGGGGAAGGACAGCAGGAGCACCCGGGCTCAGGATGCCTGGCAGTGGCTTCTTCCAGAGAGACAGTGACTGAGTCCAGGGGACACTGGAGCCCAAGGGGATTGGAGAAGGAGAAGGAAAGACTGGGGGACCAGAATGTCTTGAGGGGAGATGTGACCCCCCTCAATGTACAGGATTCTATCCTCTTCATCCCCAGATCCCTGGCCCCTTAGCAACAGGGGCCCCTCTCAGAAAGTAAGGGGCCTGTGGGGCTGAGAGGAAGTCCAGTGAGGGGAGGGCCTGGGGGGTGCTCATTAGTGTGGGTTGAATGAATGAAGCTCAAAATGGCATGTAAATGACAATGGCACCGTTTCTTGAGCGCCTGCCCTTCGCCAGGCACATTTACTTACTAGCAGCTCCTGTGCTACAAAGCACCACCTCCAGTTTGCAGATGAGAATAAATAATTTGCCCATGGTCACAAGGCTGTAATTCGTCCTCAGCTCTGCCGGACTCTGAAGTCTGTGTGCTTCCCGCGAAGCTGCACAGCTTCTGATTAGGGGCCCCCCTATCTAGTCGTCCCCCCCCCCCCCCCCCACACACACTGCAGAGAGCAGTTTACCAAGGTGTTCCCAGCAGGCAGCGCGCTTCTCCCTGCCAGGTGTGGGAATACGAAGCCGGTAGGCGGGGCTCCAGGAAAAGAGGAGGGGATAAAGGGGAAATCAAGGGCTCTCTCTCAGGCTGTATGTTACCTGCTCTCCTGCCTCCCTCCCTCCCTCCTTTCTCTCTCTCTTCCCTCTCTCTCTCCTTTCCAGAACACTAACTGAGCCCTCCTGTGTGCTAGGCCTGTGCTAGGGCCAAAGTGAAGAAAAGAGGCACAAAACCTTGCCCTCGTGCAGCCTATTTATGGTCAACTGGCGAACACCGGAGACGGTCATTCATCAAATGACTATGCAATCGCAACCGGAGGTGGGAGGGGAGGGGCTCACGTGTGCTTCCTTGGCTCCTTCTGCAGCAGATGTGCCCCCAGCATGGGAGGGGGCCCAGCGTCTGTGAGTTCTGTTCCCAGAGGCCTCTGTGCTGCAGGGGGAGCCAGCCATAGGCTGCTGTTGCCAAGCACCCCGAAGACATCCCTCCCCTTCCTGGCTTTTGTTTTGTGAAAACACGTTTTCAGGGGAATTATGCTGCATTCTCTGAGGGATGCGGGGCTTGGAGGGAGTGGGGGTGGGGGAAACAGCTGGAGGAGAGAATTGAGAGTGTCTCCCAACCAGAAAAGGGTCAGGCTTGGGAGGTGGGGAGGGTGCGCTGGGGGACCTTAGAGGGGGAGTGGTCAGCCCCATCACACAGGCTTCCAACACTGTCAAAGATGCAAACAATCCCTCATACGCACAGATGCCTGGCAGGGACACCATGGAGCTTCTAGTCTTCGGGGTCTAGAAAATTTGGACATAGCTATTACCTGTGGCATCCACAGCGGAACGGAGACTGGAGTACCTAGCCTGAACAGTGCATATTCCGTAAGGCCCCGGAGACCCTTGCTCGAGTTGAGGGGGATTCTCAATGTCAGCTGAGGTGGAGTTTCCCACCCTCGTGGCCACCTCCTCCGTTCCTCACCTAGATGTCCCCAATTCATGTTCAAACTCCTGGCGTCTGAACTATCATATTTTTGTCTAACTACGGTGGTTGACTTCCAGCCGGGATCCATATCTGCTTTCCAGCTGGGGCACTGACCGGGGCGACACGGGGGGAGGAGGAGGGATGGCACTATTCATGGGGGATTTGTAAGGATTAAATGAGACAATTCACGTGCAGCGCTTAGTACAGCGCCTGGCGCACGAAAGTGCCCAATAAACATTAGCTATTGTTATTAATTACCTCTCCAGGCAGAGTGGGAAGTGGAACAGAGGCGCGGAGGGGCATGGCGCGCTCAGATAGTTGGATCGCCAACGGCTGGTGCAGCATGGGGCTCAGGGGATGGTATCGGACGCAGGAGAGTGACCCAGGATCTAGAGCACGTATGGGATCACATGCACCATGGCCAGCGGGTTTGCGATTTCTCCCTGCAGGCCATGGGAAGTACTAGCGTTTTATCAGCAGGAACGTGCATTTCAGAGAGCCCACTCCGCTGCAGTGTGGAAGATGGATCTGAGTGGAGAGAGACTCGGGGCGTGTTGTTACCTGCCGCTGACCCTGCTTTATGAGGACGGCGCTTCGGCATCTGAACAGGCAACATAAGGAGAAAGGGAGTCTAACCTATTTTCCAGCAACATCTCATTTCTAAGTGAGTAAGCAACTTTAGGATGTTAACTGTACAGTCAGGGAAGTGATACAGCAGGAGAGAAAACAACAACAACAACAACAACAACAACAAAAACCCGTAAAGAGATTGCAAGTGTGGCTCTGCAGGTGACAATGATTCAGGGACATAGAAGTGTCAAACTTTCCGAAATCCTGACACTTTTCCTCCCATCGTATGTTCTACCCACTGACCCGAGGAGACCTCCCCTTCAGCTTGTGCATTAATTAGGACTCTGGGTTGCAAGCAGCAAAGCAAACAAAACCTTTGCTCAAGTGGGGTTGGGCAGTAAAGGGAAGTTACTGACTTGCATAACTGAAAAGCCTAGAGGCAGCTGGCTTCAGGT
This sequence comes from Panthera uncia, assembly GCF_023721935.1. Classification (NCBI taxonomy): domain Eukaryota; kingdom Metazoa; phylum Chordata; class Mammalia; order Carnivora; family Felidae; genus Panthera; species Panthera uncia. The sequence goes on along the minus strand of NW_026057582.1, from coordinate 108,114,897 downwards.
CAAGCTTGATCTAGTGGCTCAAACAGTGTCATCGGAGAATTGGCTGCTCTCTGTCCTGCTATCTGCAATTTAGACTTCCTCCTCAGGCCTTAGACAATCTCCAGCCACCCCAGGCTTCCTCCTCACAATTATGAATGGCTGCACTGGTGCCTGATTCACATCCTTACTTTACTCTTTCCAAGGCCGGATGGGTGCTGTATGTGTGTGGGGTCTCTCTTCTGGGAGAAGTATTCCTCTAAGAACAGCCGCCCTTTCCTCCCCTCACTCAGTCCATGTCTCCTTGCTTTCCATTGGCCTTGAGAGCTTATACGGCCCTCCCTAAACCGAGCCGTGTGGTAGGGGCTGGGAGACACAATTGCCCAAGGACGGACCTCAAAACACTCAAAACACATGAAAGAATGACAGGAGAGGAAGGGTGATTTCCTGAAGGAAACTGCCCTCAGAAGTAGCATATGGACACAGGCCACCATGACATTGGTTCTCCCTATGTCCTTAGCTTCTGTGACCACTCCTCCTAGAAACTGGGGATCCTTCTCGTTTCCCATCCTTGAGGTATGAGGGTCCTCACAGTGCTGTCTTAGGCCTTCTCTCTCCCTCTTCCATGTCCCCTCCCCACCCAGTTGTTGGCTCCTAAATCCACACCGCCCATCCAGGTCTCACCCTGTGCCATGAGACCACGAGTCCAGCTGCCTGCTGGACCCGCTGGGGCCTGAAACCCAACATCCCTAAAACCTGACTCATTCTCATCCCCACCCCCCAAACCACCCGCTCCAAAACTGCTCTGAAACCCGGTCAGCCTTGACCCTTCCTCCCTCTCTCCCCCAGATATAACGAAGCCCCAACTATAAATCTCTGGGGAATCCATCTACCTCTTTCCAGCCCCACTGCCCAGCTCATGTTAGGTGCTCGGGAAGCACGGGGTGACCGATGGCTTCTGATTCAGCCAAGGGCACACCCCCTATTCTGCACAACCACCTCAGCGCTCCCGCAGCCGCCAGAATGGCCTTGCCACGAGGGCAGGGTCTGTATTGTTGTAACTGCTGCCTGAGCAGAGCCCGGGACGGTGCCTGGTGCTTAAAGATCTCCCCAGAACTGTGTGGATTGAACACACGGACGAATGGATAAGAGAGAAAAGAAAAAGGGACTGCCTCCTGGGGAAAAGAGTCAGCATCTGTGAGGCCCTGTGAGGCTGACAGGAGGGCAGAGGACTCGGAAGGTCCTCTGGGTCTCCAGATCCTGGGATCCCCTCAGGCTCGGTGTGGTGAGGCCCGATGACCATGGGAGCAGTTAAAAGCTGAATCGCCCCGTTTCTTGTTTGAATTCATCAGAAAACGAGCATCTCGAGGCCAGGGGCTCTGGGAACAAAGCGTGCTTGTTCTTCCCCCGCCCGGGTCACGGTCACGGTCACGGGTGCCGGGCATGTGGGTTAATGACACCTAGGATTTCAGCTCCTGCGGTGACATGAAAACGTGTATCGAGGAGAAGGCAAAATGGGCCTGCTGGGCTGTAAAAAGCTCACCAACTTTATTAACCTCCTGTGACTTGGCAGAGACGGTAAGCTGGTGGCAAACACACGGATGTGGAAACAGACGTGTGGCTCCGCGACTTTGGTCTTCTCTATGAGGTCTCTGTACTTTTCTAGACAAAGACTCACGCTTACCTCTCTCCTGCTGAACAGGGGCCTCCTTCTGCCCTCGGCAGGCTCGGAACAAAAGGGAAAGGAAGGAGAAGACTCTGTTTTGTCGTGTTCCTGCCTGGGCCAGTTTCCACGGACACCTCCCGAGCATGATCTTATTTAAACCTCACGGTAACCTTGAAAACAAACATCTTCACCTTCCTCCTTTTTATAGAGGAAGAGACAAAGGCTCAGAGAAGGCCCCCGATTGTCAGAGGCTGAGGGGTTGGCGAGTGTCAATACTGCGCCCTGCGTGCAAATCTGTTTTTCCTATAGACCTCGTCACCAGGCTGATTACACGGCCATGGTTAGATTTTAGGGTCTCTGTAACCTGCATCACACATGTCAGAAGCACAGGGGACGGGTTGGGGGTGGAGGGTTCAAACTGCCTTTGGCTCTGGCTCCCGAGGAGAAGCCTGAGCAGTAAACTTTACAGAACAGTCCAGGTTTCACGTTTGCAAGAAAATAATACATGCGTACCATGATAGATTCTCTGCCTGATTTCTCCATATAAGGCTCGCCTTGTATTATGATGCTTAAAACTTTTTCTTTTGCTTTTTTTTCTTTTTTTTATTTTTTATTTAAAAAAAATTTTTTTTTTTTACGTTTATTTATTTTTGAGACAGAGAGAGACAGAGCATGAATGGGGGAGGGGCAGAGAGAGAGGGAGACACAGAATCCGAAGCAGGCTCCAGGCTCCTAGCCATCAGCCCAGAGCCCGACGCGGGGCTCTAACTCACGGACCGTGAGATCGTGACCTGAGCTGAAGTCGGACGCCCAACCGACTGAGCCACCCAGGCGCCCCTTTTGCTTTTTTTTAAATATTTATTTATTTATTTTGAGAGACAGAAAGTGAGCAAGAGAGAGCAGGAGAGGGTCAGAGAGAGGGAGACAGAGAATCCCAAGCAGGCTCCACACCATCAGAGCAGAGCCCAACGTGGGGCTCGATCCCACAAACCACGAGATCACAACCTGAACTGAAACCAAGAGTTGGATACTTAACCAACTGAGCCATGCAGGCGCCCCTCTTTTTCTTTTTAATATGGAGAGATTCCAAGAAGAAAACCCAAAGTGAGCCATTAAGCTCCCTGGTCAGGTTAGACTTTGTGGACACTAAACTTATTGTGGTATCATTTCACAAAATACACATGTATCAGATCGTCATGTTGTACGCCTAAAAGTTATATAATGTTACCTGTCAATTATATCTCCATAAAACTGGGGGCGGAAAACCTAAGTATAAATTTAGGAAATTCAAACAGCAGGAACATTTTTAAAGTTAAGTACTATTACCCTCTCTCTCTCTCCCCCAAAGGCAATTTTGCTAACATTTTCTTGTGATTCCTTCAGCAAAAAGGAACACATAACGCGTAGGACTGTATTTTGTTTGTGACAGGAGTAGGGTCACATGATACCCCTGAGATGTTCTTTCTTTACCTTGTTCTTTTTCACTCCGTACCACATCTGAGAGAATCTTCCCACTTTAGCACCAGACCATCCACCTTCCTTTTCCTGAGCACATGGTGTTCATTTTCTTTGCTCGTTTGAAAAACCCGGTTTGGGGTCTTTTTCCCCATCAAACTCTTAGAACTTACAGAAGTCAGTTTTCGGTCAACTTTATGTGTTACAAATACATTGTCTTCATTTTTCACTGTATAATCTCAAACACATGTTCACATTTCTTGTTCCTAGAGGTAGCTCAAATGATTGCTTCATAAGGACCAGGAGGAGGGCAGGAAGGGGCTGTATTTGTTTTCTACTGCTGCCATAAGAAATTACTACAAATCTGGTGGCTTAAAACCAGTCAAATTTACTGTCTGAGGTTGGCAGTCTAAAGTGGGTCACGGGGCTACGTTCCTCCTGGAGGCTCTGGGGGAGAACCTATCTCTTTGCCTCTTCCAGCTTCTAGGCACCCCCCTTGATTTCTGGCCCCTCCCCCAAGCCAGCATCATAGAGTCCTCTCCTCCCTGGCTGTTTCTATCCTTACATCCTTCCTCTCTATTTGAGCCTCCTGATTCCTCTTAGAAGGATCCCTGTGATTACACTGGGTCCATCCAGATAACGCAGGATAATCTCCCCATCTCAAAATCTTTAATCACGTTGGCAAAGACCCCTTTGCCATGTAAATTGTTACTATGTCCAGGGATAAGGACATGGACATCTTTTGGCGGGCGGAGGAGGGGTGGGAAGAAGGGTTGGTAGTATTGCTCCAAAGCATAGCCACCCCTCCTCCATCTCTGGCACTCTAGAACTTTCTACATGCAGTGTGACCAAAGCCTCAGTGCAGACCTCTTCTTCCAACCCCACCTAAAAGGGGAAGCCTGGGGCACCTGGGTGGCTCAGTAGGTTAAGGGTCTGACTTCGGCTCAGGTCATGATCTCACGGTTTGTGAGTTCGAACCCCGCATTGGGCTCTGTGCTGACAGCTCAGAGCCTGGAGCCTGCTTCAGATTCTGTGTCTCCTTCTCTCTCTCTGCCCTCCCCCACTTGTGCTCTGTCTCTGTCTCTCAAAAATAAATAAATAAGTGTAAAAAAAGGGGGGGTGCCCTTATTCTTCAAGGGCTGGCACATCACCGTGTTTGTTTCTTTCTCACCCCAACAAACCCCCCTCCTATCTGGCACAGGGACAACTTCTGGAAATCAAGCTCTTGTGCTAAGAAATTAACTCTCCCAGCTGGACCTTACTCCCTGACCAGGCTCTAAGCTCCTGGAAGTTTCAGCTTTTGTTGGTTTGTACCCAATATGCCTATTGTGGTACCACCTGCTGTCAGAGAGAAAAGAAAGGAGGGGGGCTGGAAGAAAGGGAGCCGGTTGCTTCTCTGCAGCCCAGCGGGCCTCCCTCTCTCTTCCCTCCTGCTCACCTGGGGCTCAGCTTGACTTCTCTCTCCCCTTGGGTGCCTGGGTTTTCTAAGGGCCACCTCGGAGCAGAGCCCTTGCAGGAGGATCTTGCCCTATTTTCCACCTAGCTATCGGTGCCCTGGTTTCTGTTCTGCACAATGCTGGGGCCACCACAGGAGCAACAGGGACACTTGGTATGAAGCTGAGCATCTTTCGGGGTTCTGCTGGGGGTGGAAGGGTGAGGAGGGCAAGGGGTGGTTTCTGGCGTAGGGAAGGAGTTCAGATATTGCGTCTTGTTCAGGTACTTCGTCTCAGAGGCGGTGGGGGGGGGGTGGACTGGATGGCCCCTCGGGGTTGCTACCAGTCCCACGTATCCACAACTGCCACACCCCCACCCCGGCAAATCTGCCTCTTTCTCTGAAACCTCCAGATTTGAGACCTCCCTGGGAAAGTGGCCATGGAATTTTTGTGCCTCCTGATTATAAAAATAGCACATGCCTCTTATTATTAAAAAGGTGACAGTCTCAGAAAAACATAAAGAAGCAGGAAGCTATGATACCCCCAATCCAGGTATCCGGGAGGAACCACGGTTGACCTTTTAGCCTATGTCCTTCTAGTCTTTCTACGCATATATATTTGTAACTCCTGTGAGAGGCTTCTTTCTGGGGTCTTCTGGGGAGGGGGCATCTGGAGATTCACTTAGGACCTTCACGTATCCCCAGTAGGGGGTTGCTGGCCATGTTGCTTTGGCCCATGCCACCAGGGAGAAGGTTGAGCAACCTTTCTCGGCAGCGGTCCTGGGACCTTAAGGAACATTTCAGTTCCGTACTGGATGACAGCAGAATACCGTCTCCAAGTCTTACAGAATGGGAGTCCTATTTGGAGGGGGTGGGAAGGTGGTGTAGGTATCTCGTGATATTCCGCCACCCCCCACCCCCCCACCCCCCGCCAGCCCAGGAGGCCTCCTGCTTGGATGTCTTTCTCCTCTCTTCTCTTTCCTGTTGCCCCTCTGACGCTGCCCCTCTTCCTGCTCAGAAATCCAGCTCATCCCCTTCTGGAACAACCTCTCCCTGAAACAAACCAGAGACTCTTAAATCCACTCCTGTACCTCCCACGCTCCCAGCTCCTGGCTCCGAATGACCACGGCTCGTCTCCACTGCTGCCACAGCTGCTCCTGTCTGGAAGACAAGAGGGCCTCTGCAGGGGGGTGCAGGGGATGAGGGAGGAGCCCTGTTCTCTGAAGTGCAGGGACAGAGGGGGGCAGGTGGAGGGTCCTTCCTCCAAATCATAGCCGCTTCACCCAACAATGTACCTATAATACAACATGTCTCACGAGCTCAAGACTAATTCTTCCAGGAACAAAAATACCCACAACGGTACAAATAATATTTGACACACATAAGAAATTAACATTCTTCCTATTACTATACTCATAACGCTATTTCCTGTGAGCAAACTGCCTGACCTTATTAGCTCGAGAGAACATTTACCTCCTCTCTGTCAAGGTTAGATGACAAGATATCCTTCATTAACTTGACAAAAAAGCATATTGCTTTAATTGCTCGGAAAGGAAATTGGGGTGGGTGTGGGGTGGGGGGGATGGGTGGGGCGAAAAGTCGCTCTTTCAGTCTATCACACACATATTTTTAACATACTTGAAAATACACAATGTTGTATCTTGCTTTTTTTCACCATGTGATAAACACTGTCCCCCCATTTAAAAAAAAAAATTCACCAAACACCCTGTCTTACATAAGCACCATTTAAAACCATTGTGTAACATTCCATCGTAGAACAGAGCCTGGGCTTTTTAGGGGCAGAAAGTCAACATCCCAGGATCATTCTTGCTAAAGTAAATCCTTAAGAGCCCTAATAACTAGCTTGGGAATTGCTGGAGACTTTCCAGAGAAATCACTAATAGGGAACAGCTTATGTTAAGTTGGAAAGGCTGTTCAAGGATATCAGAGCTGTGTGCAAGACAGCTTGAGGCCAGCCCTGCTGTAACCCGAGTGAGCTGGGTCAAGAATCACATCCTAGGAGGGGCCAAGATAAAAGTATTAAAACAACAACAACAAAACCAAACAGACACAAAAGGTACTCAACCTGGGTGACTGTGGCAGCAGCCATCAACCGTCCCCCAGGAGTAGAATCAGTGACATTTCATCTTGGACACAGGCAGACAGCTGTATTCCTGGATGGGAATGAACAGGCGTAGGAGCAGGAGATTCCTAATTTCAAGCTCTGACCATCTCTGAGACTAGGTAGCCCTCAGTTCTCAACGCTGACTAAACGTTGGGGGGGGGGGGGGAAGAAAAAAAACAAAACACAAACCCAAAGGAAATGCCCAGGACTTAATCACAGTCTGATTAAAAATAAAAATCAGATCTGCCCCCGGAGAGTCCTAGGGAAAGCCAAAGCTCTCTGTTCAGTTTGTGCGGCTTAGATACCCTAGAATGCCTTTCTGAAGGCAGGGGGGTGGACTGTATGACCTCCAGTATGTGTCACATCCACCCCCACCAAGACTTGGCAGCAAATCCTGGGATGTCAGGAGTATTTTTTGCCCATTTTTTTTTTTTTTTAATTTTGCAAACCTATTTTCAAGTCTCGTCATCCGGGAGACTTGGTTAATAGGACAGAAATTTGGGGGTATGACAAGGAACTCTGACTGCCTTAGGTCTTCCCAGATGGGTCTAGCAGTCCCGAGTTTCATCCAGATATCTGCAGGGGACCTTCCAGGGAAGTGATGGGCTGCTCACTGCCCCATTAGGATTCCTCTATGGTCTTCCCAGAGGGCCCAGCATGACCAGATGTGGCCTGGAACTGGGCGGGAAGCCGCGGAAGAGGAAGCTAGCTCCCTGCTACATCACAAGCGGCTTCTGGTAGCCAGCCCTGAAATGGTCCCCCACACCCACTCAAACATGCCGTCAGCCAGTGAAAATCATCCACACTGCCTCCAAAGTCTGTCTTGGATCCACTTCTCTTCCTCTCCAACACCAGCTCCCCAATGTCGAGATGATCTCCTCACTGGTCCACCCACCTCTAATCTTTCTGCCGTGGGTCTATTCCCCACGTGCCACAGCCAACGTGATCGTTGAACTTCTGTTTCCAAGATGGTGTAAAGGTAACAGTGCCCCCTTCTGTTACTGGAAATAATCCAAAACCAAAAAGGAACTGAAAGCAAAGCACTAACTCCGTTTTTAGTAAAAGTAGAACCTAAGACACAAAACAGGCGGAAGAGTGACCCCCCAAACGATGGATCTTCAGCAGAGGCGCTCGTAGGAGGAAGCGGAGAGAGCACACCAAACCGCCAGCTTGCAAAGAAGGTAAGGGGCGCACCTGGACGAGCAACGCAGAGAGCCCTCGTTTGCGACAGCTGGAAGCAGGTGCACGTGCTGGTGACATGGGTTCTGCTGGACCGGGACTAACCATACTCGTAGGAAGTGGTTTGTCTCTGTGGCAACAGGGGAGGAGCGACTTTGCATGCTGGGAAGAGCCTCGCCATTGGTGAAAAGAATTCAAGGCTAAGTGCCCTTATATTGCCCCCGGGTCATAAGGAAAATTTAGCCCACCTGGAAGACAACCTTGTCCACTGTCATAGAGGAGGCGCAATGGGAAAGGAGAAAAAAAAATCACCTGCTTCAGTGACAAGTAATCTATACAAAACAATGACAAGAAAAAAAGGAGGGGTGGGGGGAGAAACAAACAGCAGGCAAAGAAGATACACCCAAAAATGTTGCCGCAGAGCAGATGAAAACTCTAACCGGAAAATGAAGAGAACGTAGGGAAGCAATCGCCTCCGTGAAGAAAAGTACAGACCTTAGAGATCCCGGAAGAGGTCATGAAACAGTAGGAGGAAATGGATCCCGAGCTGGAGTGCTCAGAAAAAAAGACAGCCATCCAAACTTCATTCTTAAAATAAAGTCTAAAATCTGAAGGAGTAAAGGGGACCATAAATCCTGTTAAAAACTCAGTGAAAAATAGCCAGAGGAGTACAAATTACAGAAATGGATCGGCTGGGAGACAGTAGGTATGAAGGACAAAAAAAAGAGCTGTTTGTATGTGCGTGAACTACTTCTGAAAGAGCACACAAGAAATTGATCGGATGGTTTGCCTCTAGGGAGGGGAGGGGTGGGAGGAGGGCAGGGATGGAAGGGAGAATTTCCACTTTTCTGCCTTTTAAGAATGTTGACTTGCATGAACATAGTAGCTCTTCAAGAAATATTCTCATCCGGCAAATCCCAAAAGCCCCCAGCACACATAACGCATGCACATTTACCAATCTGATCGTGTTATTTACTCCGCTCCCTGAAAACCTCTGAATGGCTCTCCTTGCCGTTAGGATAAAGAGTGTACATCCATCTCCAGATGGCTTAGCCGTAGGGCGACCATAGAATTTATTGCGCAACAGGGCAGTGTTGGGGTGGGACGGGGGTCGGTGCTACATGTGTAACCTGAGACTAAAGTCGCCCACCTACGCGGGTGGTCACGACCTGACCCTTGAGGCCCTCTCCAGCCTCCCCGCTCAGCCCCCAGCTCTCTGTGCCCAGCCACACTCCAGAACCCTCCACGGGGCTAGCCCTTTGGATCTGAATGTACCTCTCACCACTTCGCGTATTTTACTAATTCTAAAATGCACGTTTCCCTCTCTACATTTGTACGTCTGAAATTAGAACGGGTCTTACAATCCACAGCGTGTCCTAGTTTTATCCGAAGCAAGCTTGTTGGTGGGCCCTAAATGAATGGCACATCCTACAACAGAAGGCACATGTTATCACTCTGAACTGTAACTGTCTCGTCCCATGGCTAACAGTAGTTACATGGTAAATAAATTCCACAAGGAAGCAGAAATTTTCAGGAAAAAAAAAAAATCGGGCGGGGTTAGGGGATTTTCTCTTGAAAACTTCTGAAAGTTTTTTTTTTTTTTTCCTGAATATGACTGGTTTTCTCTAGGTCTTTCAGGTCTCCAAATAACCCAAACTTGATTATAGAATGAAATCAAGTTCCATACCAAATACATCTTTATGTTTCTAACAGCAGGACTTTTGATCTATAAAGGAAAGTGAAATAAAGGTGAAAAATATATATATATTTCTATTGCAGCATCTCTACCTCATCCTTGACTTGGGTCACAAGGTACAATTGACAAAGTGCAAAAGAACATGTTCACTCATTCAAGAAACGTCCACGGAGCGTCCATGGAGCCCCCGTGATGATCTGTCTGCCCTTGGCTCCGTACTGAAAACACCCCAACAAATAAGACCAAGTCTCCTCCCTGCAGAGCTTACAATCTAGTGATGGGTATGAAACAGGAACATACGCACAAGTAAAAATATGACATGTCAGAAGTGGTGGTTATAATGATGATGATACACTGACTGGAGATCTCCAGGGGAGAGACTTGGCGAAATTATTTGAAAGAATGTTTCAGTTGATTCTTGTGATCACTGGCTGCCTGGGCTGTATTAGAGGTTTTGAACTTAGGCTGCGAGTTCATGATAGAATCACATGACACGCTTTCATGTGCATGACACCTGGGTCCCTCCCCTAAAGATTGTGATTTAATCCGTCTGGGGGAGCCCTGAGCTTCTGTATTTATTTAAAAGCTCACCAGGTAATGCTAGTGAACTGCCGGGGTTGAGAATGGAGGGCTGTTGCAGTCTCAGGGATGTTTGGAGATCGGAATTAGGAGCTCGCTCTTCCCAGGCTATCCACTCCTGCCCAGGAGTCACGATTAGCCTCTTACACCCACCTGCCCGCCCGTGTCCAAGGCTAAATGTCTTCAGATCTACACCCAGGGACAGACTGATGGCCAGCTGGCGTACTGTGCCTTCGCATCTGCTTTTATACTTTTGCTTCGGCTCCTCCTTGGCTATGCTTCCTGTACAAAGCCAAGTCTGGGAGGCGACCCCTACCATAACATTTCAGTCAGGCCCTAATGCCTTCTGTGCACAGCTGTGACTGCCTGGAGGACAGTCCAGTCCCCGAGCACAGGTTGCTTTCCGTCAGCAATTTCTTTGCAAAGTCCCCGGTGTAGAATTTCCATTAGTGACTCCATTTTGAAATCCCATCAAGTCTACTAGGTGCTATGCCAAGAACCCAATATGTAAACACCCTAACAACTCCCTCTTAAAAAAAAAAAAGAAAACAAAATGTTTTCCTTTTCAGATCGAAATTTCCAAAATTATTCTATCCCTACACCTGGCCTCTGAGGGGGATTGAAGAGGGAAAAGACTGGGGTCCCAGGACATCCAGGTGAGAGGAGCCTAGCTATTCTCTTTTCTTATGACTCGCCTCTGAAATCACTCCCACCCTGACATGAACTTGCAGGAAAGCTCCCCAACTGGCCTTGGCTGGAGCTGGGTGACATCTGTGAGCCTCAGTTACTCCATCTGTCGGTATTATTGAAAGAATCAGGGGTGGGGCGCCTGGGTGGCTTGGTCGGTTAAGCGGCCGACTTCGGCTCAGGTCATGATCTCGCGGTCCGTGAGTTCGAGACCCGCATCGGGCTCTGTGCCGACAGCTCAGAGCCGGGAGCCTGTTTCAGATTCTGTCTCCCTCTCTCTCTCTGCCCCTCCCCTGTTCATGCTCTGTCTCTCTCTGTCTCAAAAATAAATAAATGTTAAAAAAAAAAAAGAAAGAAAGAATCAGGGGTGTGGGGGCGTCTGCGTGGCTCAGTCGGTTGAGCGTCTGACTTCTGCTCGGGTCATGATCTTACAGTTCGTGAGTTTGAGCCCCATATCAGGCTCGCTGCTGTCAGCCCGGAGTCTGCTTCAGATCCTCTGTCCCCACCTCTTTCTCTGCACCTCCTTTGCTTGTGCTCCCTCTCTTACTCTCTCTTTCTCTCAAAAATAAATAAAATGTTAAAAAAAACAAACAAACAGAATGAGGAGTGCTGGGACCGAAGCAGCAAGTACCAAACCTTGCACATAGTAGGCAGTTCTGGTTGTTATTACCTCCCTCTGCCTTCCAGTGTTTTTCTTCTAGAGAACTGATTGTGTCCGGACTGTTTTATGTCATTGCTCAATGAGCTGGAAACGGCAGCCGTGCTGATTAGAATGCTGGTTTGCAGGGAACAAACAGTAGTGTTGACATTTGCAGAAAGCTTTCTTGCTAAACTTTAAACACTTTGCAGATCTAATCCTGCTGGCATTGCCTGTTAGTGATATTTCTATGGCTATGATGGACGCGCCGAGTTCAATCAGACACCCGGGGAAAGGGCAGGATAATTGGTTTCCTTTAGGGTTCCAGCAAAGGTAGGTGGATACCAAGTTCATTTTAGCATGAAGGAGGCTAACTTGTATTGAGCGTTACCTGTCTGGCACATAGGAGGAGCTCAATAAATGTTGACAAGCTGAATGTGAAGGAATGATTAATTAATTGCATAGGCCAGAACGGACTCTGCATTTTTATTGGGTACTATCTGTTCTATATGCACAAAAGGCTAATTTCAAATATTGATGTATTTATTTGAGCACAAAATGGCCACCTTCTCGCCGTGTTCTCATATGGCCTTTCCTTGGTACGCGTAAAAGAAAAAAGCCGTCTGGTGTCTCTTCTTTATTTTTCATGTTTTGCTTATAGATTTATTTTGAGAGAGAGTGAGTGAGCAGGGGAGGGACAGAGATAGGGAGAGAGAAAATCCCAAGCAGGCTCCACACTCAGCACAGAGCCCGATGCGGGGCTCGATCCCACCACCATGCGATCCTGACCTGAGCTGAAATCAAGAGTTGGATGCTTAACTGACTGAGCCACCCAGGTGCCCCTGGTGTCTCTTCTTATAAGGACACTAGTCCTATTGGATCAGAGGCCACCCTATGGCCTCACTTAATGTTAATTAACTTCTTAATTCCGATTATAGCCACATGGTTAGGGCTCCAAAACATGAATTGGTGGGGGGTCAGGGGGAGGGGACACTAACGTGAAGACCCCAACATTACCCTACAGTGCAGTAAGTCCTGTGATGGAGAAAGCTCTGATTGTGAGCTCCTTAAGGCTAACTGGAGCTTTGGAAGGGTTTACGCAGGGGAGGGAGTAGCAAACCATAGCCCAGCGTTCTCTTCGTTTCATCTCAGGTGCCCAGGGAAGTTGGTTCAGTAAGGCTGCTGAGATGGGGGTCCAGCCTGCAGGGAGGAAGGCGGAGGAGGAACCCCGTACTTGGCGTGTCTGACATCCACAGATGCCTCAGGTCTGCAGTCCCCTGTCCGACGCCAGGTCCAGAGCCCCCTCCATGTCCCCTTCTCTTGCAGAGGCCTAAGCAGGGTGGGGACAGGCACGGCGGCCAAGAGGCCAGATCCCAGAGCCGGAGGCCAGCTCCCTCCCTTGCACCTTGTAGGGTTGCAAACCGGCTCAAGCCACTCTGTGTCCCCTCCTCCAGTCTCTGGTTTGTGCCCAAGGAAGGGCCCAACTGAGTCTTCCCCAGGCCTTTATGCAGAATCTTCGTGGACCTCCTGAGCCTGGGAACTCTGGGGCAGCCGCTGTCCCCGCAGGGCAAGCAGTGCAGCACGCCCAGGGGACTGAGAACGCCCCACACCCCTTTCCACCTTCTCCCCTAATGTCGCTCAGCCACTCTGCGTGGCCTGCACCCTGCCCTTTGGGTGTAGGCACCCCACCCCACCCCTGCACCCCCTCTGTACCTCAAACCCCACAAGGGGAGCACGGGGTCCAGGGACAAGGAGGGATCAAATCAGGTAATTACCATCCTCCTTCTCCTCAACAGACCACCCTGAGCACCACTGCGGGACGGCGCCCAGCAAGGGCAAGGCCACAGAGAGGCTTCCTTCCTGTTTTCAGGTCAGGTGCCTGTAGTGAAGACTCAGTGAGTTGTGAAATGCCTCTCCCTCTCCTCCGCTTCCTTCCATGTCCTGTCTGCCTGCCTCTTTCTCTTTTCATGATTTTCCTTGTTCCATCACACATGGGATACACAACCGCATTTTCAGGTAAGACGTTGAGACCATACATGATTGAGATTACAAAGCAAAGCGTCAGCATCCTGCCGTGCCTCCACCTCCCCCACAATCCCCCTTTCCTCCTCCCAAGTGGAATCACTGCCAGAGTTTGGTATGCACATCTCATCCCTGTAGCTGGGGGAAGTTCCTGCATTTACACATATGTGAATACACACGTCTGCTCAGTATATACAAGTACGGCCTTCTTACCTATATGCCTACGTGTACATGTACGTACGTATAACTTTTGCGATGTTTTGATGTAATCGAGGCCATACCATAAGTGTTCTGCAACTTGCTATTTGCGTGTGATGTGTTTGGGGGAACCGTCAATCACAGAACACACAGGTCTACACCGGAGCCCTGTCTCGTCCTAACAGCTGCACGTTCCAACCTGCAGATTTCTGCAGGTTTTTTAACCTCTCATTATGGACAGTTCTGGGGTTTCAAAGGTTTGTTTTGGTATCACAAACAAGGAAGTGACGACTATTATGATCAGTTATCTGTCGCTGCCTAGCACATCACCCCAAAACTCGGTGGCTTAAAACCATAATACGTATTTATTATCACTCACGGTTTTTGCCAGGCATTGATCTGGGGGCCGCGCGGTCAGGTGGCGTCTGCCTCCGCATTTTTCACGAGGCTGCAGTCACTGGGTTGTGGGGGGCGGGGGCTGGACGGTCCCCTCGCTCACAGGGCTGGAAAGTGGGTCTCAGTTGATGGCGGCGAGCCTTCATTTCTCCCCATGTGGGCCTCTCCACTGGGCACTCTCACAACATAGTGGCTGGTTTCCCCCAGAAGGAGTTATTCAAGAGGGAGCAAAGCAGATGCAGCAATGCCTGTTAAACCTAAGTTCAAAGGTCACACGTGGTCAGTAGGAGGTATTTTTCCATTCCAGTGGGGGCTGGGGGAGGGGGGGCTGGCTGGGGACAGGCAGTCCGGAGGAAGCTAGACTGCCTTCCATTGGAGGGGACTGGACCACATCAGCCAGGGAGCCGGCGGACTCTCAGCAACCTCTCGACCGCGCCTGCGCCGTCTGGACCCCTCCAGGGTCACAGGTGCCCCTGATTGAGGCCGCCCCGCCCCCGCCGACAGATCTCATCATCAACGGTTTAAGCGGGGCAGACGGGGGATAATTTCAAACACAGGTGCCAGAATCTCTTCGGTCATGACGGAGGAAGCCACAGTGAACACGTGGACGTGAACTCCAACAGTTATTTGTCTGCTAAAGAGAGAAACATCAGGATAGGTGACTCAGCTCCTCAGCAACAAAGCAGCCCCTCGGGAGAAACACGACTCGCAACAAGAGATTCCTACTCTGGGCATGTTCCGTGGAGTGGAAGAAAAAAACTTTCTTGTTCTCCAAAGACACAGTTCATCGGATACTGATAAAAGGTTTGGGAGAACTCGAATTGGACTCCAAAGAAGAGAGGTATGGCGTAAGCTCTGTGCACAAGACGGACAGAGGGTCCAACAGAACTGTAGGAAGTCGCTCTCTGACACAGAGGTTGCGGGAAACTGTGGGCCTGTGTTTTCCCATGAGGACTTACAGCAAGCGGCCAAAACCCCTCTTCTAATAAAGGAAAAATACACCTTTCTGAATTAGTGCTTGAGAAATGCCCTTTTCCTGCTAACTCAGATTTAGCCCCCAAACGGCACTTATTACACGGCATATAGCCCCTGTGAGCCTACACTCCACGTTTTTTGATACATTTGATAGATCCTCGGTTTCTACGAAAGATGAAGGAGATCAGCTTTGAAAAAGAAAGCAGCGGGGCACCTGGGTGGCTCAGTCGGTTAAGCATCCAACTTCAGCTCAGGTCATGATCTCACGGTTCATGAGTTCGAGCCCTGCATCAGGCTCTGTGCTGAATGCTCAGAGCCTGGAGCCTGCTTCCGATTCTGTGTCTCCCTCTCTCTCTGCCCCCCTCCCTCCCCCACTCACACTCTGTCTCTCTCTCTCTCAATAAATAAACAAAAAAGAAAAAGAAAGCAGCAAAGTATTGAAGAGGGGGTTGACCCCCCCTCCCAACGCACACATATGTACATTTGAAGCGGACCACACAGGTTGATCCGTTTTAAGGTGGGACCGACGTTAACCTGGAATGACTGAACTAAGTGGGGACAATCCTGCAATTCCATAAGCTGATGTGACTCAGCAGGGGATACTACCACCCTGTGTCTGAGGTCAAGGAGGCAGAAGCAACAGCAGGTGTCCGGAGACAGCCTATGCTCACAGGTTAGCAGACAGGGAGCTTGGAAAGTCCATACACAGATTGATTACATCCCCCGCTTCGTGCCTGATTTGCTTCAGATTACAGGGAATCCCTGTTGCTGGGGAGTGATGGACCGTTACGAAGCTAAGCCTCCTTGAAGGGAAACCTGAAGGCACATTATCGCTCAGGGACTCTGAGCAAAAGGTCTCCCTCTTCTCCATGAGCTCCCGGCGCTACAACAGATCCCTGTGTGCCCGGACTGCACAGTGGAACCACAACGTTGGTTCTGACGCCCACGACCATGTGTGTTTCACTCCTCCGCTGTCACAGGACTTTCGGAACATTATAAAGGTCCCAGTGCTGGCATGGTTTCTTTTTTTGAACCATCGCTTACTATCTCACCAAGCAGGACTTTCCCTTTTAGCCTGCAGTATATCTGCCATGCCGTAATCTGCAGACGCACTAATATGATGGAATTGATGGGCTCCCTTTACCATCAGCGTTGCAGGACTTTTTTTGAAAGAGTATCGTTATAGGCAAAAAGGTAGAGTTCGCTGGTTAGAATGAGAACCAGTGAAGGCAAAGGAAACTCTCCTGCCCTCAAAGGGCGTTAACTAAATCTGCTTTTATGTGCATCAAACAATACACCTATAGCAAGTACTGTATGCATCAGTGTTAGGTTTTTTCAGTACAGGATGTAGGCTTAGTATCCATCAGAGGCAATCTGCTGTTACTTACTCAGATAAACGTGGTGCCTATGGAGACATCAGAGGACAGGGCTACAGGTGTTCAGGAAGGCTACAAACACATTTTGTCCATTGAGCTAACCGTTTGGTTTTTGCAAACTGTAGTAATTGAGTGAGGCAACTCCGGGGCATTTGCCGTGAAGAATTCTATTTATTACTAAAGAACAAATTATTAATATTGGATGAGTGTTTCAACAGTGTGACTAATGTTTAAAATCATTATTTTTTTTCCCAGACTTTTTCTGTGAGCTTCCAAAAGTAATGATGTTTGTAGTGACTATAAATCAAGCTTTGGAAGTCCAAAAAATAAAGACGGCCTTCCTTTGAGGAAAAAAAATGCAGTTTTCTGGCCACAAGGTATTGGTATAGTTTATAGTCAGTCCCCTGTCTCTTCTGCAAAAGGTACTGTTAAGTAAACCGGGTTTTCTAAGTAGTTGTTCTAAATTTTCAGGCTTCTAAACTTGGCAATAGAATTTTATTTAAAGGCCCTAGGTATTAACTTTTTAAAAAAATGAGTGCTTTAATTTAAAACACACTGGGGAAAGCTGCAATGTAGTCCTGTGTGTGATTTTTTAAATTTCTTAATATTTTTATTTTATTTTTGAGAGAGAGAGATGGAGGGTGAGCTCGGGGTGGGGGGGCAGAGAGACAGGGAGACACAGAATCCAAAGCAGGGTCCAGGGTCCAAGCTGTCAGCACAGAGCCTGATGCGGGGCTCGAACCCATGAACAGTGAGATCATGACCTAAGCCGAAGTCAGATGCTTAACGGACTGAGCCACCCAGGAGCCCCTGGTTTTTTAGGTTAAAACATGTAGTCTAACCATTGATTAAAGTTGCATCTTTTCCTGGGCCCATGATGAGTTTGTGAACCATGAAGAAAATGAGACTAGAAGATGCCCGACCAGGTCAGATCAACAATAACTACAGTGGTTGCTGATGTGATTATTGTTAAACTGTAATGAACAATTTGGATTTATCTCTTTGTTGTAAACTCTTATAGCTGAATTGCTTAAGTACAATTTATAGAATTTCAGTGCAGTTAATTTCTAATGGAAAATCTGAAACTTACATTGTAGATTTAAAAGGTACTGTACAGGGGCACCTGGGTGGCTCAGTCAGTTGAGCATCTGACTTTGGTTCAGGTCATGATCTCATGGCTCGTGGGTTCAAGCCCCACATCGGGCTCTGTGCTGACAGCTCGGAGCCTGGAGCCTGTTTCAGATTCTGTGTCTCCCTTTCTCTCTGCCCCTCCCCTGCTCAAGCCCTGTCTCTTTCTCTTTCTCAAAACTAAACATTAAAAAAAAATTTTTAAAGGTACTGTGCAACCATTATATTTGTAAATTATTTAGCACATTTTTGTCACCTAGAATAGCGTGCCATACTACTCGAGGGGGCTATCTTGCAAGTAATACCAAGTTCCAGGGTTTGCTTCTTAGTATTGAACTACATTTACAGTTCTGTCCTAGACATGTCGCACCAGTCGAATCCATTCGTGTGTCTTTTTGTTCAAGTGCTCTGTACCACTGGTGAGTGTGCCTTGGTTTCCTTACCTGCTGCCACAGAAAGTTCTTTTACATCCTGATGGCTATTGCCAAGGCTACACGAAAGAAAAGCTATATTTGTATGCAACCCTAACCCTTTGATGGCTAACCTAGGTTCCTGCTTGCTGCGCCTTGTTCCATCTGTGTTCTTATGCTAATAAAGTATGTTTGGTGTTCTCCTTGTAAAACAACAACAAACGAGTCACATGTTGTCACTTCTGCCACATTCTGTTCATCAGAAACCAGTCACTAAGTCCAGCACTTTTTAAGGAAGGAGTGCAAAGGATTTGTGAACATATTTTAAAACCATCAGTTCTGCCCTGACGCACGATCTGTATGGACTTATGCGAAGGTATCCTTAGAACAGATTTCTAGAACTCAACGACTGGATCAAGTGATATATGCACTTTGAATCTTGGTAATTCCCGTTTGTGGCAGAAACCGTTCATCGTCCTCCAATAGCCATCGTCTCTCTTTCTCCATTTAGCACTGGACCTCCTGACTTTTAGCTGGCACAGCTCGAGAATGTACCTCCCAACCTTGCTGCTACATGGAGATGTGCGACGAAGTCCTGCCCAGTGAGAGGTATTGTGTGAAACTTCGGGTCGTGCTCTTAAATTAAAGGAAGCATTGGCATACTTCCTTCCCTGTGCAGATCGTGGGGTGACACGTAGAAAGAACCCATCCCTGGATCCCCTCATGGAGCCGCCCTTCTTCGCAGGACTTCCTACCAGCCTAGAATTTTGTATGAGAGAGAAATGGAGTTACACTGCCCGCCTGCATGTCCCATCTCTGCCACTTGTCTGTGGTGACATGTACCTGAGTGCCCGCTAAGCGCCAGGCTCTGTGCGTGGTGCTGGCAATCCCTCGAGAAACTGCTGTATCCAGAGCTCACCTGTGGAGGGCCAAGAGGGACAATAAGCCAGGCTGGGCTGCAGTCCCCTCACCTGGAGAGTGGGGACAACTCCCAGGGCCATTGCAAAGACTGAATGAAGTTACATGAGCATCGGATTGTGACCACAGCACCTGGAGGCAGCAAAGCCTCGGTACAGGCAGCTGTTATAATGAAGAAAAGCTATATAGGTGCCTGGGTGGCTCAGTCGGTTAAGCCTCTGACTCTTGATCTTGGCTCAGGTCATGATCTCACAGTTCGTGAGTTCAAGCCCCAGGTCGGGGTTCAAGCCCCACGTTGTGCTGATGGCCATGGCTCAGAGCCTGGTTGGGATTCTGTCTCTCTTTTTCTCTGCCTCTCCCCCGCTTATGTGTTTTCTTTCTCTCAAAATAAATAAACAAACTTTAAAAAATAATTAAGAAAAGCTATAAAAGAAAGCCTCCAGCACCCCCCCCCCCATTTCCTCTCTGTGCCCTTTTGTCCCCTCACTGGTAACTTACATAGACTTTAATACCCATCTCCCTGGGGTAGGGGGGGAGGGGGAACCTGCTTTCATAAAAGATCTCATAAATTCTTTCTCACCGAGATAAGAATGACTGGTATTGTTTAATGCACTTCTCCTGCTACACGTACACTCTAGTGGGGGACATACTGTGCTTGACTAGACCACAGACGTGAAAAGTCTAACTATGAAATTTCGGGCACCAGTGAAGCTAGGTGGGGGCGCTTGGCCCACTAGGAGGGGCTTCGCTGATGCTGTCGAAATTGTAATTTTTAGGGAGCCGGCCCTGACCTCCTCTCCCCTCTCTTCTTTAATATCTTCTTCCCTCTCTTTACCTTTTTTTTTTTTTTTTAAGGTTTATTAATTTTTCCAGAAGCAGAGTGCGAGCAGGGGAGGGGCAGAGAGAGAGGGAGGGAGACACAGAATCGGAAGCAGGCTCCAGGCTCCGAGCTGGCAGCACAGAGCCCAACACGGGGCTCGAACCCACGAACCGTGAGATCACGACCTGAGCCGAAGTCGGACGCTCAACCGACGGAGCCACCCAAGCGCCCCGCTCTTCCCTCTCTTGTCTCTTCAGCTCCCTCTGTGTCTCTTCCTTGCCTAAACGGCCATCTGAGTCTCTGATGATTCAATGTGATTACGTTTCCACAGGCAGGTGTGTGTCCTGTTTAGTCACATTAAAAATAAATCACTTAGCCCCACACAGTCAATGCATCAATCTGTTGCTCTCCTCTGCTCTCCAGGAACGGGTTGCTCAAAAAGCAAATGACTCGTGGGTCACGTGAGTGGGGAAGGCCGAGGTGGAGTGACAGCGCCCTTCTAGTTCGCCCACCAGCTTCCTGCCCGAGCAGACAGGGAATCCGTCATGCCCGCGACTGTGCCCATCTCAGAGTGCACGCTGTGTTCTTGCGGCCCGTGACGGTGAGCTGTGGAAGAAATACGGCTTGCGGAGGTGGGTGAGGCTCGGATTTACTGATGCTTCCTATGTGCCAGGCCCAGTACTTTCTTTTTCGTCTCTTCCCTTCTTTCTTTTTTTTTAATTTTTTTTTTAAATTTTTTTAACGTTTATTTATTTTTGAGACAGAGAGAGACAGAGCATGAATGGGGGAGGATCAGAGAGAGAGGAAGACACAGAATGTGAAACAGGCTCCAGGCTCTGAGCAGTCAGCACAGAGCCTGACGCGGGGCTTGAACTCACGGACCGTGAGATCATGACCTGAGCGAAGTCGGACGCTTAACCGACTGAGCCACCCAGGCGCCCCTCTTCCCTTCTTTCACGGGGGAATCAGGATTCTGGTCGCGGGAGTCTGGGCACGTTGGTCTTTCAGGGCCTCGTTTCTTGAAACCAGAAACATTACATCTTTCTCTAATCATTCCTTCTGCTATGACGGAAGAGTCTGGGGGTTAGGCAGACCTAGCTCGCCACTGTGGGCACGTGGCTTAGCCTGTTTCTTCAGCTCTAAAATAGGGCCAGAAATCAGGATCGAACCAGATAATATATTTAAGGCACCTTATAAATAGGCAGCTAAAAAAGGGTGGTGTGTAATTCCTCCTTCATAACACAGGTGACATACTTCACCGTCTTAGAGGTTTGGTCATTTTTACAGGTTGGGGTGGCAGTGTTCCAGGAGGGGAGTGGGTGTGGGTGTGGGTGGGTGTTTCTCGATGAAAACAGTGTGGGGGAGAGAGACCAGAGTCTTTGTAGAAATCTCAGCACTTTAGAAAACCAGACCGCAGCCTCTATCAAACGCTGCCGGGGGGCGTATCAAAGACCGTCCTCCCAAAAGTCTTGCTCGTTGTGGCCTCCTTCCACGTCCCATGTGGGCTGGTCTGTGATTTGCTCTAACCAATAAAATGTGGCAGAAGTGACGCGGAGGCAGTTCTGGGCCTAAGCCTTAAGAAGCCCTGGAAGGTCCCAATTTTGTGCTTTGGGGAGATCTGGAACCAATATGTAAGAAATTTAGTCTCTCTGGGCTGGAGAGACCATATAGAAAGAACACGTGGAGAAGGAGAAACCCTAAGAATATATGGAGAGAGGGAGAGACAGACGGACAGTGGGAGAAAGGCCCAGCCACTCCCGTGTGCCACGGAGCCCAGCCCTCCAGCCACGGCTCTGAGGCACCAGCCATGTGAGTGACCCAACCCAGATACTCTAGCCCAGTCCAGCCCCCACATGACTGCGGTCCCAGCCGACATCGTGTGCAACAGAACTGCCGAGCAGATCCCAATCACCCCACAGTCTCACGAGAGACAATAAAACGGTTGTCTTAAGCCATTAAATTCTGTGTATTATATACAGCAATAGATAAAGAAGCAGTTAGCGGGATCTTGGAGTTATCGCTATGTGACAAACCACGGACACTCATTATGAGAGGTACACAGGCACCGCCCTTGGGATCTTGGTTTGGGCAAGGAGGTTGCACACAGGCAAGCATGAAGATTTGAGACTGTTATTAATCCACACTCAAGGGTGTGCTTAGAAGCGGGATGCACGGACTGTTGATGATGGCGTTGGGAGGGTGAGGCAGGAATACTTCCTAGAGAAAAGGAGTTTTGAGCTGGGTTTGAAGGAAAGAGCAGATGACATGAGAAGATGTCTCAGAGAATGAAGGGTAAGGCATTGATAGCAGCATGGTGGGGAAATTAGGACCCTGGGGAGGAGGAGCTGAGAAACTTAAAGTCTGGTGTTAGCTGGGTATAAAAAGAAGGGGGCTGGGGAGCCTGGGTGGCTCAGTTGGTTAAGCGTCCCACTTCGGCTCTGGTCATGATCTCGTGGTCTGTGAGTTGGAGCCCCGAGTTGGGCTCTGTGCTGACAGCTCGGAGCCTGGAGCCTGCTTCGGATTCTGTGTGTCCCTCTCTCTCTGCCCCTCCCCTGTTCATGCTCTTTCTGTCTCTCTATCTCTCTCTCAAAAATAAATAAAAATTAAAAAAAAAATAAGGGGGGCGGAAAGGGGATCTTGCCAAGGTAGGCCTGTGGGAGCCTCAGAAAAAGCTGGTTATTTCATGAGCTTTACTTTCTCCATCCCATTTGGTAAAAATATAACTTGTGAATGGCAGCATCCTTCGCTGCAGAATTGCACATGCTCGAGCTTGCCACTGCAGTCTCTTGGGGACTCTTCAGCACCCCCTGGAGGAGGCTCAGGGGGTGCACAGGTCTCCTCCCAGGATGGCATGTGGGGGCGGGAAGTGAAGCTGAGGGAGGCGGCTCTGTGTGGCTGAAGAGGAGGGGAAGACTTAAATCTGTGGAAGCAGCAGCCACCAGAGCAAACTGGTTGGTAATTAACAGGTTAATTAACAGGTAATTAACAGTTAATGGCTCGCTTCAGGGCTAACGTGAGGCTGGAGCCAGGGCAGGAAATGACTTTAAAATCCCTTCCTTCCCCTCCGTGTTTGGTCGGGTTTTGACCTCTCCTACCTGGGAAGATCTGGGTCATGTTTGCCTCCCCGGCTCCGGGAGTCAGGGCCAGAAGGTGATGGCTAGCCCCAAGAAACGTCAGCTCCTAAGAAAATGAGCGATTCTGCCCTTCCCTTGAGGAAACAGGGGCCCAAGTGCAAGTTGTAGGGAGAGGGGCACGTGGTCCTTGCTCTAGGCACGGAAGGGCTGACAGGGTCAGGGGCCAGGCGGCTTACCCCGCCACGTCTTTCCAAATTGTAGGGTGGCACCTGAACTTGTGGGTCCACCCAGCTTACTCCATTGATAAATTCAGTATTCACTGTGATTAATTTTTATAGGCATGGAGTGAATCGGTTAGGAGCCTGCTTAGCTGTGAGGAATACAGCGCCCAACGAACTGTGCCCTAAATGATAAAGACATTCCCCCAATCCACAAAGAACTACTGAGAGGTGACCCCATGCCAGGCACTGTTGTAGGAGCTGGGGAGAGAGCAGAGAAAAGCGAACTTCCTGTTCCAGAGCAAGAAGGTAGCTCCTGTGAGGGCAGGGGCTTGACTTTGCCTTGAATACCCCGGGCACCTTTCTCCTCCAGTCCCCCCTTGTATTGGCTTCTGCCTCGTGGTCAACAGGTGGCTTGGGATGTCCAGGAATCTCAGTGGAGACAGCAGGAGACAGAGGTGACCAGCCATTCCTGTTCTCTCTACCAGAAGGACACAAGCTTTCCCGGAACCCCCAGCAGATTCTTACTTACCATCATCACTGGGGAGACCCTGGGGCAGCGTGCGGCTACCTCAGATTTTTCATGACTAGTTAATCTGGTTGTCATTTATCACCTGGGGTTGCCCAGAACAAAGTCGGGGTTTAGTCTGCAAAAGAAAAGGGGGAAGGAACATTGGGGTCAGGCTGTCTTGTTCCCCCCGTGGCTCTTGGGGGTCGGCAGCCACCCACAAGGTAAACACTCTGTGGTCAAATCTTAAGTAAATAGAGAAACAAGTTAAAAGTGGCATTAGATACAATCCCAGATGAAGCAAAAAGGCTTTACTCATTTACTGCTGTTTACTGAGCTCTTTGGCGAGCGCTCTTCAGGACGTGTGAAGGGGGATGAAAGGCTCCAGCCTCAGGGAATGTTCAGACCAGCTGGAGATGACAGGCACATGAAACAGCCTATGCCCCTGAGAGAATAAAAAGGCTTTGGTGGGATCTCAATGTACAGATATCGAACAGAGGTCCAGGTAAAGGCCATCATCGCATGAGGCACCCTCATGGCCCTCCCTGCCCACACCCCTCCTGGAGAACACATTCTGCTCACAGCTCTTAACGGGTAGTCCTGTGACACGCAGGCCCCTCCCCACCCCCAGCAGGCCCCTCCCCACCCCACGCAGGCCCCTCCCCATCCCACACAGGCCCCTCCCACCGCTGCCCACGGCTGTGGGGACCACACATGGGCCTTGAGTCAAAGGCAGCGGATCCCCTGGCTGGCGGCAAGGAGGCGAGCCCAGCCACTCAGATACTTTCTCTCTCTCTCTCTCTCTCTCTCTCTCTCTCTCTCATCTAAAGTAAGGGACACAGAGACAACAGCCCCTGTGCAAGAGGTCCTGATACCAGATGGGGCCTGAAGGGAGCAGAGAGCTGAGGCCTCTCACTCCTGACTTGGGTCCATCCTCTCTGGTTCCATCCTGACCATCAACTTCCCTTTTACTAGGGCTGGTTTGAGCGGGTTTTGTGTCTCGCCTTGAATGCCATTGGTGTGGGAAGGCTTTGCCTCCACCCTTTACCCTTCACCCCTCACCCTTTCACCCACCTCTTACCTGCTTCCCAATCTATCCCCCGCCTCCACCTTGCTCCGGGTTCTCTTCCCCCAACTGGTCTCCCTGCATTGGCTCTCCTGCCTCCATTTCATTTCCACATGTGGACAGCGATCTTTCTAACTTGACCCTGGCATGCCCTTGCTCTAAATCTTTGAGTGGCTCCTCACGGCTCGGCCTTGCGGACCCAGCTCCACCACTGCGCTCCTGCTCTGCCAGCTCCCCCCCCAACCCTCCACCACCCTGAGATACACAGTCCCACGGGGAAACCTGTGCACGTACTTGGACCTGTATGCATGAATATCCACTTCCCTCCACCCCCGTTTCCCACTCCTCCTTCAGGACCAAGGCCTGGGTTCATCTCACCCCACCCTGACCTTGGTTCCCTCCTCTGGCCATCACAGCACTTTATGAGGACCTCCCCTGGTATCTGCTTCATTGTATTGGGACCACACTTGCTGTCCTTGTCACCTGGCACAAGGCAGGCATTCAACAAATGCTTCTAGAATGAATGAATGAATGAATGAATGAGTGATTTTCAAATGGTGAGCCAGCAGGCCTCAGATGATTCGACAGGGTTTTGTTGGGGGAAGAGGGCACGAGGAGGGGGTTTTCCTTCCTGGGAGATTAGCCTCAGTCTAGCCTGGGTGGACAGCCAGGTTCTTTTTTGTTTGTTTGTTTATTTATTTATTTTTGAGAGGGAGAGAGAGAGAGAGCACAAGTGAGGGAGGGGCAGAGAGAGGGAGAGAGGATCCCAAGCAGGCTTTGCATTGTCAGCACAGAGCCCAACGCAAGGCTCGAACTCACGAACTGTGAGATTAGGGCCCAGGCTGAAATCAAGAGTCGGACACGTAACTGACTGAGGCACCCAGGCGCCCCTTGCCAGGTTCTTTTTGAGGCCCTCTTGCCTCCTAAAGCCCACCCCATCTCCCTGCTCATCTGGGGACATGGGGACAGGCTATTTGAAACCGGCCTTCTTGTCCTCAACACTGAATTGAAACCCCCAGGAGAATTTTGCTGTGTTCGTCTTCTGGAGAAGAGGAGCACAGAGCCGAAGGGCAGAGGCTGCAAAGTGTGGCTCAGATTTGATAAACAGGCTGGAGGTTTCAGAAGCAATCAGGGGAGAAAAGAACATACATTATTCCTGGAATTCACAATGAACCGCTAATGAGCTAGAGGAGCTATGATCTGATCTTGTCCTGCCTCCTACAGCCCAGGACTGCTGGGTGTGGGACGGGACGCAGGGAGGGGCGCTGTCTGCCGCACCAGCATCCACACGGCCTGGCCAGGGCACCCCCCAGGACGGGAGGGGTGGGGCGGTGGTGTTTGCTGACCCCTGGGGGCCTGGTGGCCCTCCCTGGGATGGGAGGGTGTTTATTAGCCCTCCAAAGGTGGCGGGTCATAAAGGACCTAAAGACAAGGACTACAGGTGCTTCCTGACAGCAGTGCCGGAAGAGTGTCCTCCCTAGAACCCAACAGGGCTGGCACCCTGTCCTTGGACCCCTAGCCTCCAGAACTGCAAGAAATAAATCATGTGGTTTATAAGCCCCCAGTCCGTGCTGTTTTGTTACAGCAGCTCAAACAACCAACAGTTATTGAAATGTACTACATGCAGAAGACTGTTTTAAGCAGCTCTCACACATTACCTCATTTAATCCTTACCATTGTCTTATCTAATAGGTACCATTATTATTCTTGTGCCCATTTTACAGATGAGGAAACCGAGAGCAGAGACCTTGACCCTTCTGTCCACTGTTGAACTCCAGCACCCAGAATGGTAGGAATTCAACATACTTGTCTGTTTAACGGCACCATGATGTGCTCTAATGGGGAGCTCAGGGGCCAACAACCTCCCGGATGATGGCCCAGTGGGACCTGGGAAACGGACTGAGGCTCTGATGCCATTCAAGAGGTCTGCCCCTGCCTCCTGCCCTCTTTTCGTCCACGCTTATTTTTCAAGGCCACTTACATGCAGCACTTTCACAAAGAGGGAAATCAGATTTAGGTTTGGCTCCCGAGTAGATTATAATTACAATTTAAATCAGGGATGACCTATGCAGAAAAACCATGGCAAAGTAACAAAAATCACAAAGAGAAGCAAACAATGTGCTGTAATAATTTTCTCATTCGTTCGTTCATTCATTCATTCATTCATTCATTCATTTGTTCACTCACTCAAGGAGCATTCAGTGGGTTCAGCCCTGGGATACAGAGATGAGAGTGACTTAGGTCCCGCTTCCAGTGGGAGGAGGCAGTGAAGGGTAGCAAAGGCCTGGGGCCAGCAGCTGAGGAGAGCGGGCTCCAGGCCAGAGGCCTGTCCCCCACATCTCTCTTCTCTCTGCTCTGAGGGGACCTTTCCCCAGAGCTGGTCCAGCCTAGAGTGCAGCCTAAAGGGTTCTGGTCTGCCGAGAAAAGCAAGTCAGTGGACCTTGTCCCAGGCCTTGGGGCTAGCTGACCCCTTTCTGTGTCCCTCTGTCCTCCCCCCTCCCTCTGTGATAGCTGGCAGAGGGCTCCAGGCTCCTGGCCTGGCTGCACACTCATGCACCTGCTCACTCACGCGGAGCCATCTACAGACAGCCCGGCCTCTTCCCCCAACTGCCCACGCAGCTCTGCGGGGTGATTGATGGGGCTGCTCTCGCTCTGGGTCCCAGAGAGCTCCTTTTGAATAATAACTTGGCAAAATTACTCTCTTTTTTTTGCTCTCCCTATTTCTGATTCATTTGTTCTTCCTAAGTCATTCATCTTTTTTGAGTCAGAGGAAGAATGAGGAAGAGGAGGAGGAGGAGTCACAGGGGCGAGGGGCCAGGAGCCCTGCCTCCTCCTGTCACCGACTGCACCAGAGACAACGGCACCTCTCCCGCTAGGATGTCTCTATTACAACTGACCTCTGCCCGTGGGAGAAAAGCCAGTGTGGGAGGTAAGGGAGGTGGGGGAGGGAGGGGCCTTTCTGGACTGCTGAAGCCCCACCTTGAAGGCAGCCGCCTGCTCTATTCACATGCAAGGTCTCCTGACACGCTTGCGGGAATGTGGGGGTTTTCTCACCCTCAAAGGGGAGCAGCAAGGAAGGTAGGAAGGAGAGATGGGGGTTCAAGTGGGTCCTGTCAGCTCACCAACACCTTCACTGGTCACCTGCCATGTGCCAAGCGCCAGAAAGACAGACAAACAGATTCTATTCCTGCCCCCAAGGGGTTCGCGGGCTAGTACACAGGTAAGCACAACACCTGCCGTACATGGTCTAGTGGAAGTAAGTCCCGTGCAAGCATATGGAGGAGACTATTTATTTTGTGACAAGAGGGACCGGCAAGGCAGTCTTCACAGATGGGCGGGTGATGAGCTCTTCTGAAGCCTCAGTCTACAGGTGGGGGAGGATGCTCCAATGGGGGGGGAGGAAATAGCTTCTTTCTTTTACCAAAAAATGTGCCCTTTGCTCCTCTGCCACACAGAAACTCACTGCCTATTTCTCTTTATTTTGTTTTCTCCAGCAGGCTGCACGCACACAACTGGGATGGTTCGAGTATGGCCCCAAATGTCCGCGGGCACGATCAGGGAGCCTGTTTGGGGCCATTTGCCGCGTGGCTACGGTTGGGAGGCTGGAAGTTTCCTTGAGAGTCAAGTCTCCTTCCAGCCATCTCTGCCATGCAGCTTGAGTATTTTTCCCCCTGGGAAGGATTTCCCCGTAAAATAAATGTCTCGTCTGAATTAATCTTATTTTGCAAAGGAGGGAGTCGTCATATTGTAAAGACAGATCATAAAAAGATGCATCAATCTGTCAGGAAGGCTGGTTACTATGAGTATTTGTTTAGCAGAAACAGTGTGCCCCATCCCCACCCCACACATCTGGCCCGAGAGGCTGGGCTATTGCTGGGCCCAGCCCCATGCGGGCAACTTCTCCTGAGTGCCCCAGGCCTCTGCAGTCTTTGCGGACCAGCCCCAGGCCCGGAAGGGGCCTGGTTAGGGTGCCCAGGTTGGCATATTGTGGCAGCCTAACTTTTCAGAAGAGGCCTGGAGCGCCCCCCACTGGAGGGGCCAGTCCCACTGCCCAGACATGTCCCAGACACTCTCATTCGGGAGCTAATGGTCTTTGGGATCTTAACGATACTCCAGACAATCTCTCCATTTTGTTTACACTTGGAAAAAAAAAAAAAAAAAAGATTATATAGGCCTTAACCTCAGGTCATAGATTAAAAAGTAAACCGGTTAGGGGCACTTGGGTGGCTCTGTTGGTTAAGCATCCGACTTCAGTTCAGGTCATGATCTCACAGTGAGTTCAAGCCCCGCTCTGCTGTCAGCACAGAGCCCTCTTCAGATCCTATGTCCCCCTCTCTCTGCCCCTCCTTCACTTGCATTCTGTCTCTGTCTCTCAAAAATAAACATAGAAAAAACGTTTTTTAAAAAGTAGCACAACCACACAAGCAATTCCTGAGGAGCATGATGTAAAATTTATATACCATAATATAAAACGTACACGGATAATACATGAAATACAAAAGAGAAAAAGGCAAAAGTCCTCCTTCGCCTCCTCTACAGCTGACCACTGTGAATGTTTGCTGTGTCTCCTAACTCTTTTGACGCATTTCTACTGATGTATCCCCTGCTCCCCACGCATACACAGGGTATTTTGGGTTACATGAAGTTGTTCTTTTTTCTTTTACTTAATATTCTTTTATAAAAAATAAAAGAATAGGGGCGCCTGGGTGGCTCAGTCGGTTAAGCGGCCGACTTCGGCTCAGGTCATGATCTCGCGGTCCGTGAGTTCGAGCCCCGCATCGGGCTC